>NC_138986.1:85398745-85715359 GCF_964341445.2 Mesoplodon mirus
CAAGACTGCTTTTGACTTCTTTTACAATGTGGACCCTTCACTGATATGGGCACTGAATGCAAAGCAAATGGTGAAAGAAGGTTTGATACCACCATATTGAAAAAAAATTAGAGAAAGTAAAAAGCAAAAAAGTCAGATAGAATTGATGATGTATTTCAGTAAAGTTACACTGAGTGTGCCTGCCTTTCCTGCCTTCCCTTCGTCCTCCCCAGCTCCTCCCACTGTGCCACCCCTGAGACAGCAGGACCAGCCCCTCCTCGCCCTCCCCATCCTCAGCCCACTCAACATGAAGACAAGGAGGATGAAGAACTTAATGGATAGTACATAATCATCATACTGTACAGTTGATAAACTTATCTGTTGTATGTGTGTGAGAGCCTCTGCGTGAAAATCTAGCAACTCTATAGCAAGAACTGTATAAACATTTTTGTGTTATCATCATGACCTAAATATTCATCATGTAGAACACCATGTGCAAGACTTGTATCAAAATGGATAGCCTACCTTTACATAAGCATAAAGTGAGTGATATTTAATATAAAATTAATAGTGTGTTAGTTTTCTAACTTTGTTTTCAAATAATTACTTTATTGTATGGTATACCCCTTTCTCTTATAATTGGAGAAACTAAGTAACAGCCTAATATCACAGGTAAGTTGTAACAATTTTTCCAATACTGTATTATGAATATGACCATAAAACAGTATGCTATAAAATTTTTATAACAATTTATTCATTGATGTATAGGCTAGGCTACCATAAGGCAATAGTATCAATTACCATAGGCTACCATAAAGCAATCATATTGTTGCCTCTTTGTTATAAATGTATGAATTAGTGTACTGTAAATAAATACAATTTCTTTTTCACATCCTCTCATTTTTGGTGTCTAGGTGTTAGTAATATATGTAACATCTACAGTGTTTTGTTTGACACGAGACAATACTGTTGTAGGTACTGATAGACAATTCATCTTATAAATAGAGAACATAAATTTACAGTATTGATAAATACAGTACAGCACTGTAAATGTATTTTCTCTTCCTTATGATATTCTTAATACCATTTTCTTCTCTCTAGCTTACTTTATTGTAAGAATACAGTATATAATACATGTAACATAAAAAACATTTATTAATTGACTGTTTATGTTATCAGTAAGGCTTCTGGTCTGTGGGCCAGGCTATTAATTATTAAGTTTTGGGGGAAATCAAAAGTTATATGTGAACTTTTGACTCTATGGAGTGTTTACACCCTTAACCCCTGTATTTTTCAAGGATCAACTTTCTTTCTTTCTTTCTTTCTTTCTTTCTTTCTTTCTTTCTTTCTTTCTTTCTTTCTTTCTTTCTTTCATTTTTATTTATCTTATTGGTTCTGTTTCTCTGGAGTACCCTAACTAATACAGACTTCGGTACCAAGAGTTGTACCAAAGTACCATTCTGTTCTAGAGGAACAGAATCATAAGGATGAGTTTTCTGAATTGGTTCTCGGGTTTCTGAAATGGGTTCTCTACTCTGATCAGATTTAAAGGCACTAATGACTATTTCTAGTAGTAAAGAAAACACTGATAGTTCATGACGTTATGTAACAATAAAGATATGCAAATTACAACTAATAGATACTCGTAATCAAATATGTATGTATGGGTCAAGTTTCTCCAGGAGGCTGTATATGCTCTAAATTATCATAAAATGTGTGGTGCTGTTTCTTCCACTGGCAGACTGACAGGTCCGGGAATCAAAGGTTGGAAAACGGAGAAGCACCACTCACAACTCACTGTTACTGCTAGTGATCCACTAGAAAAAAAAAAAAAAAAGAAAAGAAAAAGAAAGGTTATCTGGTTCTCAAACTTATGTCCTGCTGATCTAATATTTGTCTTAATTCTAACATGAGGAATATTTCCACCAAGACACATATCAATGACTCCATTGAATTAGAAGGTAAAACTGCTACCCTGCCACTGTGGGCTAATTATTCCCCTGAATGAATAAAGAAGGGAGTTACTGTGGGGCTAGGGTGATTGATATTGATTACCGTGATCAAGAAGTCAGGTATTGTGAGAATGAACACTGATTATAGAGAGTGTTGGACCAATTCTTCACAATAAACATAAAGAAGAGTATATTTAGAATACAGGGGATCCCTCTTAGTGTTACTATGTCCTGTGAAGAAAATCAGTGGAAAACTATAACAATTCAATTCAGGAAGGGCTACAAAAATTTGGACACTTCAGGAATGAAAGTTGGGTCACCCCAAAGGGTGAAACACCACGACCAGCTGAGGTGTTTGCAGAGAGCAAAGGAAATATGGAATGGGTAGTGGGAGAAGGTAAATATCACAGCTATGAACATGTTGTAAAGTACAGAAAGGAGCATGGTTACTGTTATGAGTATTTATTTTTAATTTTGTTATGAATATATGTGTATATCAAAAGTTTTTTCTCTCTCTCTTATCCCCTTATCAAAAAACATAAAATGAAATGACTTCTCCTCATAATATTTAAATATTATTAATTTTACTTGGTAGTAGTTCAGTTACAAGATATCAAGTAGAAGAGTGAACATCATCCAAGCACTTTGCGTTTTCCTCCAGGAAAAGGATTAATGTATTTTCAGTGAATGCAAGATAGTTTTACTATGTTGGGCAGAATGATTGCCTAACTATTGTCTTTATTTGAAGTCTGGTTTAAGAAGACGTGTATGGGTGCCAACTTGACAAGGGGAAGATTTGTAGAGGTTAATTTTAAGTGTCAGCTTGGCTAGGCTATGGTGGCCAAATGTTTTATCAAACGCCAGTCAGAATGTGGCTCTGAAAGTATTTTGTTACATGTAATTAGCATTTAAATCAGTAGACTTTGAGTATAGCAGATTACCCTCCATGACGAAGGTGGGCTCCATCCAATCAACTGAATGCCTTAAGAGAAAAAGATAGATTCCCCTAGAAAAAAGGAATTCTGTCCCCATATGTCTTTTGGACTACAATTTCAACTTTTCCCTGGGTCTCTAGTCTACCTGCCTTCCCTCAAATTTCACACTTGCCAGCCCCATAATCACAGAATCATTTGAGTTATCTTTGTAAAATAAATCTCTCTCTCTCTCTGCATACAAACACACATATGCATATCCTATTTGTTCATTCCAGATACCTATGAAATGAAATACGTTTTTGTTTTCTTACAAATAGATTGGAAGTAAGTGACATTAAGCAAAAGTATAATTTGTTAACTGCTGATCTATCTTACACAACCTACAGATAAATAACATGTTAAAAATAAAGTAAAATAAAATAAACCATGAGGTCTCTGCCTATATTATGCATTTTTACTTTAGATTATACAATTTACTCAATTTTCTGATTTTTCCTCGAAAAATTAGAGGACAGAAATGATAGTGAATTAGAAGAAAAAGAATGACGAATGTTGGGGAGATAAATACTGCAAAAGAAAAGAATATTATGAGAAACTAAGGAGAAGAAGATAAGAAAATTAAAAAGGTGAAATAAATAAAATATTAAAGTAGTAAAAGGGACAATAAAAGATGAAGAAGGCAACATACTTCACATTTTCCAGACCTCAGTTTCTAAATTTCCTCATCCCTTACCTCTGGAGTTGTGCTACTGATTCAATGGCTCAGAAATTTTTTTCCCAACTCTCTATAATCAGTGTTCATTCTCACAATATCTGACTTCAGAATAGACTGGAAATAGGAAGCAAACATTATAAAGGTGCCATACAATGTTATCCAATGGTAAAGAAGTTACATCTATAGAAGCCTGCAATATTTAAAATAATACTGCCTGTATTACTTTCCTATTCCAACAGACAGACAGACAGACAGACAGACAAACAGACACACACACACACTACATCTTTTATATAAACTCTAACACTTTTAAATTTATCTTAGAAAGCCCTCAACTTTTTAAGATCAGAGTATACAGTCAGCTGAGCTGGTGTGTCCTCTGCCATGTGCATCACTGCTCATAAGAATGCTTTCTCTTGAGCTGTGATGAATGAAAGACATCAGCCCCACTGTCCCTTCTTTCTTCCTTATATTTCCATATGCACCTCTCCCAAACTGAAAGCAGTAAATATGTCATAGAAAATAGAATGCTGAAAAGGCGAATAAGGACAGTAATGCTCAACCAAATGCAAGTGACATATATGCTATTATTTGTATTATGATTTTCAGTGTAACATTATTGCCGATGATAATTGTGATGGCTTAGAAAGAGAAGAAGGAGAAAGAATAGAAGATTATAAAATGTAATGTTTATTGAGCGCTTCCTATAGCTTAGACAGGATGCTAAGTGCTTTTCATATGTCATTTCACTTAATACTTGCTATTAAGTTCAAAACCATTATTATCTGTAATGTACAATGATCATATGTCATTTCACTTAATACTTGCTATTAAGGTCAAAACCATTATTATCTGTAATGTACAATGAAGAAGCTGAAAATAAGAGTAATATATTTTTCAATATTACATAAAAGCCATGATGTAAATTAACTACATTTCATTAATCCAGACATTAAACTTTCAAACATCTATGTAGATGTGGGATTGTCAGAAACCTGCCCTGTAATCTACCTGTGCTCCTTGTTTCCATAACTTTGAACAGATTTATTGAAGCTCCTTAGTGTGGTATGAAGTAAGTTTGCTCAATGTGTTTACGAGTGTAGTAAACATGAACTAAACTGAGTGGAGAGAATATAATTTTACACTTAGTTATATAATCAATGGTATCAAGAATAATTCACAAAAGTCATTGACAAAGTAAAAGTTCTTCAACACAAACACTACCTGAAGTTCTGAGTAACCCAGATGATTTCAATACCAGGTCTAGATGGCAGGCATGCTCTCCCTATCACTAGAAAAATGGTCTCAGCCAAATCCAAACTCACATTCTGTTTCACAACTTCTGTATGAAGATACTGTTTTTCTGAGAAGCCCAATGCTAAGGTTATATGGAAGACACTCATAGCTTGGTTTGAATCATGTGCCCATCTCTGGACCAATTACTTCAGCCAGGAACATAAAGTGACCTGATTAGCCAGGTCTTGGCCAGTTTATTCACAAATCTGACAAGGACCCATGTTTATAATGACACAATTTCAAGCCTCCTCTTATTGAGCAAATTAGTTCTCATTTGGAAAAAGTAGTTCTATTATGAGATTAAGGGAAAAAGACACTCCCTGGCTAAACAAAAATCAATGGATTCCATAAAACTAGGTTTGCAAAGGCAGGTTCTCCTCCAGGTTGTATGTGAGGCAGCTTTTTCATCAATGCAGGCTTTGGTGTTTTAGGGTTCTTTTTACCTCAAGTTTAGTCATCTGCTCTATCATCTATTTTCTCATCTGATGGGTGTCCTCTGGGCATATCTGTGGTGCACAGAGCCAGAAGTTGCTGATGCCACTCATTGGCACAGAATTAGATTTTGGCTTGTGAGTGCTAGACAGAGGGTGAGGGTGGTGGTGACAGGATTTGTATAATAATTTACTATCTGTACAGTGTATTACATCTTATAAAGCAAGACTAGTCA
Organism: Mesoplodon mirus; assembly: GCF_964341445.2. Classification (NCBI taxonomy): domain Eukaryota; kingdom Metazoa; phylum Chordata; class Mammalia; order Artiodactyla; family Ziphiidae; genus Mesoplodon; species Mesoplodon mirus. Next base: position 85,404,290 of record NC_138986.1, read on the forward strand.
CCAAATATAGTTGAAAGGTATGTTAGACACATAGCATTCTTATTTATCTGGTAACAAGAGATATCATAGTAAGTTATTTTGTTTTTAATTAAAATCAAACTTTTTTAATATAGTGCTTCACTTAGACACCAAATGTCATAGTATGCCAGTTCCCATAACCTGTTCCATTTTTTTCTTCTCCCCTTACTCTAAGCAGGATATGTGGAAAGGTCAAAGATACCAGATGATCAGCATTACACAGGGCCAATTTAATTCCTCTCTCAGTCAAATGAAGTTAGAAGAAGATGGTATTTAAATCCTATCTCCATTTACAATTCTTCAGCCATGTAAAAGGCAAACCAATTTATATCCAGTAAGCAGTAGTTTTAGTTACAGCTTTTAAAATATATTATTTGTTAATAATGATATTTTCATTGGCATAAAAAAACAAAAATAAAGACAACCCTCTATATATTAAAACTCATCTTTTGGTGCATACTGGAAATAGAGGGCATTAACTTATTTGCCTAATTGCAGAATGCAAATTTTTAAATGATTAGAACAATAATTATATCTCTACTTTTCCTTGTGTCTTAATAAGGAAATGTTTTATAACTAAATTTTTTCAACTTGAAAGCTTTTATTCTATAAAGAAAATAGTTCTACAATATTTTAGAATCTATTTGACTTTTCCAATGAGGCCCAATCATTTTTAATTTATGCATAAGAAAAATAATATATTATTTTAAACATATGTAATGTATTAGAATGTATATTTCATAAAAGAGTAGAAGTAGAATTTTTGTTCATGCAGGACTGACCAGATCAGTGTCCAAACATCACTTGGCAAAGAACAGGGGGATTCAAGAAAGACTGTTGTCTCTCACATGTCTTTTCCCTAGTTCCAGAAGCAAGAAAAGATTGACCTCTTCTTGTGATTCCAGGGTACAGTTTTAGAGAGAGTTCTATCCAGGGTAGCTCAGGATTTTCCCAGATGGGTGATTAGGACATGACAGAAAGCTCCAATTAACCTAAGATGCCAAAGGCTACTAGTTTAAGGAAAACAATTTGTTTCCTAAATAGGACATAAATATAGCCAAAAAATAGGACATGGTGTGTGTCCTGAGGCATTCACAGGCATTAATTGTGCTTCTGCTTTTCCTAAAACATACAGACCAAAGGGAAGTTTACTTAAAAAAAAAAAAGATTGAAAAGTAAGTTCCTACTCTAAGGAAAAGTCAGAATTTGAAAAGAAATCACTTTGGGTAGTAAGAAATAAAATTCATGTATTGCCTGCTATAGTATCTTTTAATTTAGATTTTAAACACTGATAGAATATGGTATGGTACTGATGACAATACTAAATTATTTGGATTTACTATCAATAAATAATTTATGCTTTTAGGTAATCAACAGCTTTTCTGGAATAATGTCATGTTAAAACACCTTAGTAACTAGTTGCATGGAAATATGTCACCAAATTTCTATCTTTATTAGAAATATGTTTAAAAATAAATGTTGTCACTTAAGGAGCATACATGTTTTATATTAAAATATAGAAATTCTAGAACTTTGCAGTAACAAGTTTCATCTCTCTGGTATTGCCACCGCACCTCTCTCTGTCCAAATCATTTTAACATTATCAGATTCCATGGTAAACAAAGGAGCTCTTAAAAGGACCACCTTCCATCTTATTCAATTCCAGGTTTCATCACTATTATTCTGCTCAAATGTTTTTCAGCTCTGTTCAAATTTAATATCACTATCAATCTTCATTATCACTATAAAGTTCCCAGAACCACTCTGCAATAATCCTAAACCTTTCAGGTAGTTTAAGAATGGGAACAGGAATGGAGAGTTCCTCTGTAGAGGGAGATTGAGTTCTTTCTTGGCAGAATCATAATAACTTTAAAATTCAAAATCTTAGAAAGGTATAATCTTCTGAGACTTAAGCAGGAAGAAATAGAAAATATGAACAGAATAATCACAAGTACTGAAATTGTAACTGTGATTTAAAAACTTCCAATAAACAAAAGTGCAGGACCAGATGGCTTCACAGGCAAATTCTATCAAACATTTAGAGAAGAGTTAACACCTACACTTCTGAAAATATTCCAAAAAATTGCAGAGGAAAGAACACTCCCAAACTCATTCTATGCAGTCACTATCACCCTGATACCAAAACAAGACAATGATACCACCAAAAAAGAAAATTAAAGACCAATATCACAGATGAGCATAGACACAAAAATCCTCAACAAAATACTAGCAAACTGAACCCAACAATACATTAAAAGGGCCATATGCCATGATCAAGTGGGATTTATCCCAGGAATACAAGGATTATTCAACATCCACAAGTCAATCAATGTGATGTACCACAACAATAAATTGAAGAGTAAAAACCATATGATCACCCCCAACAGAAGCAGAAAAAAGCTTTTGACAAAATTCAACACCCATTTATAATAAAAACTCTCCAGGAAGTGGGCATAGATGGAACCTACCTCAACATAATAAAGGCCATATAAGACAAAACCCACAGCTAACATCATACTCAATGGTGAAAAGTTGAGAACATTTCCTCTAAGATCAGATAAAGGACAAGGATGTCCACTCTTGCCAATTTTATTCAACATAGATTTGGAAGACCTAGCCACAGCAATCAGAGAAGAAAAAGAAATGAAAGGAATCCAAATTGGAAAAGAAGAAGTAAAACTGTCACTATCTGCAGATGACATGATACTATACATATAAAATCCTAAAGATGCCACTAGAAAACTACTAGAGCCCATCAATGAATTTGGTAAAGTTGGGGGATACAAAATTAATACACAGACATCTGTTGCATTTCTATACACTAAAAGCAAAAGATCAGAAGGAGAAATTAAGGAAACAATCTAATTTACTATTGCATCAAAAAGAATAAAATACCTAGGAATAATCCTACCTAAGGAGACAAAAGACCAGTATGCAGAAAACTATAAGACACTGATGAAAGAAATCAAAGATGACACAAACAGATGGAAAGATACATCATGTTCTTGGACTGGAAGAATCAGAATTGTCAAAATGTCTATACTACACAAGGCAATCTACAGATTCAATGCAATCCCTATCAAATTACCAATGACATTTCTCACAGGATTAGAACAAAAAATTTTAAAATGTGTATGGAAACACAAAAGACCCCAAATAACCAAAGCAATCCTGAAAAAAGGAAAAACGGAGTTGGAGGAATCAGGATCCCTGACTTCAGACTATACTACAAAGCTACAGTCATCAAAAGAGTATCATACTGGAACAAAAACAGAATTATAGATCAATGGAACCAGATAGAAAGTCCAGAAATAAATCCACACACCTATGGTCATCTAATCTATGACAAAGTGTGCAAGAATATACAATAGAGAAAAGACAGTTTCTTCAATAATAAGTGTTGCTGGAAAAACTGGAGAGACACATGTAAAAGAATAAAATTAGAACATTCTCTAACACTATACACAAAAATAAACTCTAAATAGATTAAAGACCTAAATGTAAGACTTGACACTATAAAACTCTTAGAGAAAAAAAAAAATGGCAGAACACTCTTTGACATAAATCACAGCAATATCTTTTTGAATCCACCTCCTAGAGTAATGAAAATAAAAACAACAATAAACAAATGAGAACTAATTAAACTTAAAAGTTTTTTCACAGCAAAAGAAGCCATAAACAAAATGAAAAGACAACCCTCAGGATGGGAGAAAATATTTCCAAGTGAAGCAACTGACAAGGGATTAACCTCCAAAATATATAAACAGCACATGAAGCTCAATATATAAAAAACAAACAACCCAGTCAGAAAATGAGCAGAAGATCTAAATAAACATTTCTCCCAAGAAGACATACAGGGGGCCAAAAAGCACATGAAAATATGCTCAACATTTCTAATCATTAGAGAAATGCAAATCAAAATTACAATGAGGTATTATCTCAGACTAGTCAGAATGGTCATCATCAAAAAGTCTACAAACAATAAATGTTGAAGACGTTGTGGAGAAAAGGGAACCATCCTACATTATTGGTGGGAATATAAATTGGTACAACCATTATGGAGAACAGTATGGAGCTTCCTTAAAAAATTAAAAAATAGAACTACCATATGATACAGCAATCCCACTCCTGAGCATATATCTGGAGGAAATCATAATTTGAAAAAAAATATATGCATCCCAATGTTCAAACAGCACTATTTACAATGGCCAAGACATGGAAGCAACCTAAATGTTCATTGACAGAGGTATAGTTAAAGATGTGGTACATATATACAATGGCATATTACTCAGCCATAAAAAAGAATGAAATAATGTCATTTGCAGCAACATGGATGGACCTAGAAATTATCATACTAAGTGAAGTAAGTCAGACAAAGACAAATATGATATCACTTATATGTGGAATCTGAAAAATAATGATACGAGTGAACTTATGTACAAAACAGAAACAGACTCACAGACTTCAAAAAGAAATTTATTGTTACCAAAGGGGAAAAGTGGGGGTGAGGGATAAATTAGGAGTTTGGGGTTAACATATACACATAGTATATATAAAATAGATAATCAACAATGACTTACTGTATAGCACAGGGAACTCCACTCCATATTTTATGGTTACCTATATAAGAAAAGAATCTGAAAAAGAATGGATATATGTATATGTATAACTGAATCACTTTAAAAAGTAAAATAAATTTGAAACAGGTTTGCAATTTGGGCTGTAATGCTCTGGACTATTTTTAATTTGAGTTATAAAGTTGAATATCTTATATTTATATTACTGGTATATGCCAATATTTGTAAACAGGTATAGGAGTTAGGATGGTATTTATTCAGGAGACCAAGAAATACTCTATTTCTGGAATAGTACAACCAACTCTAACTCAATATCAGTTATATTTCCAAGTGATGGATAGATAAATTAGATAGATAAGTAGATGATAGATAGATAGATGACAGCTAGATAGATAGATAGATAGATATAGGCAGATACTACATACATGCATACATATAATACATACATACTTATGTAAAAATCAATTTTAAAGGAGTAATTGTCAACTATCAAAGCTTCTCTCTGAATCCAATTTTCAGAACCTCAGTATCGTACTCTACTTATCTGGACTCTATGGACCATAAGGCCTGTGTATTTAACTAGGTTAGGGACAGTCTAACTCCCTAAATTGAACCAAGCCAATATCTGCTATTTTTCCTAAACCCACTTTCAAAACTGAAAGCTTACTACCTCAGTGATATGAAGTCAAGGTCATTAACCCCAGGGAAATAAAGACAGAAAGATAGTATTCTATAAAATTCTTATAAATGAGCTGACCCTAGCCTTTCTTATGGACTCTTTCAATTAGAATGCCCTCTTCTCTATGAAACCTTACAATAATGTCATAATCTAGAAAGTCATATTATTTCTTACACTACAAAAAGTCTTGAAAAATTTGATTCCATATTTGGATCATTGGTTTAATTATGTCATCAAAGACCAAAGGTCTTCCCTCTTTCTTTAAAGTTTGGAGCATATTTATCATAGTAGTACCCACAATGTGAAGCATCACATCTTCATAGAATCATTCCCCAAGGAGCAAGAAAGATGATGGATGCAAAAGGAACCTTTCCTTTTTGTGCTTGTTTTTACCAGAGATGGAGAACTTCTCCATCTCTGCCTCCCCCAGCAAACTTCCTTTTACATTTAGTTGGTTGGATTGGATCATAGCCTCTCATAAACTGGCATAAAGGAATGGGATTTCCCCAGTTGGGTTAGAGTAATCATGACTCATCTTTTGGGGCTGAGCATATTTGTTTATGTCCCTCCCCTGTCACATTAATCTTCAATGCAGATTTGCTACTGAAAACAGAAGAAAGAAAGAAAGAAAGAAAGAAAGAAAGGGAGGAAGGAAGGAAGGAAGAAAGGAAGGAAGGTAGGAAGGAAGGAATGAAGGAAGGGAGGAAGAAAGAAAGAGAAATGAAGGAAGAAAGAAAGGAAGAAAAAAAAGGACCGTTAGACACACAATCCATCAAAGGAGTGTTTTTATGAAGAGTAGTGGGTAGAAAGGGGAATCTGAGGAGCTAGAGACTAATGGAGCTTGTAGCCTTCTGACTCAGAAGCAAATAAATTAAATGCACGAGAATGCAGATAAGTACACTTTAAAATGTGTACATGTAGAAAGAATGGTCCATACAATATATTTTTAACTCTGATAATAACCCTCTTCCTAGTGAACCATTTTATTTGCTCTAGATTATAATTCATTCTTCGTTCTACACCAGGAAGAAGGAAGAAAAAAATATTGGAATCCTCTTAGAATTTGACAAATAACACAACACAAAGGTGCAGCAAAATATATTTTAAACCACCTGTGCTTTAGTTTACAATGGGACACAAAGAAACTATGTAGTAAAAGACTTTTAAGAAATGAAAAATAGTTTGCCTTCCAAAAACCTAAGTCTTTCTCAAAGCTGCAGTATAGAAAAATAAATAGACCTGCGGGCATTAATAAGCAGCTGTAGTACATATAACCACAGAATTAAGGAATAATTTAGCTTCATTAAACAACTGACTATTAAAAAAGTTTAAAAATTGAACTAAAACAAAGATCTCTCAAAATGTACTATTTTCCCTACAATAAGAGTGATATTTACTACAGATACAATTATTCTGTGGAAGAACAGAGAGAACGGTTGCTTGGAGCTGGGAGGAAGAAAAATGGTCAAACAGGCTCAGGATGCATTTGAATAGAAGGTACACACACACACACAAACACACATACACACACCATCCCCAACATGTAGTCCAATAGAAAACAAAAATGGAATAGTAAAAAATAATTTATAACAAGACAGGAAATGAAGAAACACAGGGGGCAAACAGCATGTCCATCCTTACATGAAATTAAAATTGACTACACACTTCAATTAAAAGGCAAAGATTGTCAGATTAATACAACAGCAAGGTCCAACTTGATGCATTTTATGAGATAGATTTTAAATACAAAGACATAGACAAGTTAAAGTAAACAGACAGAACAAACAATACACCAGGCAAAGCCTAAATATAAGAAAGCTGGTATGACCATGTTAATGTCATAGTAGACTTTAAAAAATGTATTACCAGGATGAAGAGGAGCTCTTCTTAATGACAAAAGCATTGATTGATCCTGCATGAATTAATGTGTGTTCACTTCATAAGAGTGATCCAAATACAGGAAGCAAAAATTGATAGAACAAGAGAAATAGGCAAATCCACAATCATATTCAGAAATTTTAGCACACCAATCTTTATGATTGAAACATCAGTCAAATATTAGTAAGGCTATAACATAAATGAACAATAGTATCAACCAACTTGATCTAATTTTTATGGAACACTATAGCCAATAACTGCAAAATACACATTAATTCCCAGGGCATATGAACAGTAACCATGACAGACTATATACTACATCACAAATATGTCTCAACACACTCTAAAATACTAAAATCATGCAAAGCACTTTATCGGACCCCAATAGTATTAAACTGAAAATCAATTTTTAAAATACCTGAGAAGTTCCCCTAAACATTTGAAAATAAATCAATACACTTCTAAACAACCCATGAAGACAAAAGGCATCACCAGGAAGATTAGAAAATATTTCAAACTGAATGATAATGAAAACACAGCATATTAAAATTTGTGGAATGCTGCCAAAGTAAGGAAATTTATGGCTTGAAATGGTTACACTAGCAAAGAAGAAATTGTAAAATAAATTACTTGGACTTACATCTTAAGAAACAAATATTATAGTGAGTTCAACTGACAAAGACTGTTTTATTGACCGAACTTTAGTCTGGCTGCTCTAAGGCTGCTTCTCAACTAGGCTTCAACCTTGGGCTTTCCTGTTCATCCTTCTTGGGCCTACATTGCCCAATTTATTAAGAATTTTTCTAAGTCATTTTATGGAAAATCCTCCACCTGCATGATCTCACCTTGATATGAAATTCCTCTTCCCCCACATTCCACCAGGTGAGGTCGGATCACTCTGGCCTGCCTTCAGCAAGAATCCTGAGAAGTCAATTTAGCCAAAATACCCCCTTATCCCAGATGTTGCCTCTTAGTACTTCTCCATCCACCGGCCCTGCCCTGCTCCTTGATTATAAATCTCCAAGTGCCCATGCTGTCTTGGAAATTGAGATTGAACCCAATTCTACACTGAGGTCATTTTCCTCTATTGTAATAATTCCTGAATAAGATCTATCTCTACCACTTTAACTACTGTCCAGCTCTGTTTTTTCTCTAATACAATCCAAAATAAATAGAAGAAAGAAAATAATAAAGATAGAAGAAATCAATACAATAGAATACTAACAATAGAAAAAAAAATCAATAAAGCTGTACTTCACATATTTTTGATGAAAATTTGAACAATCAAGAAAGAGAGAGAAGACCATTGCCATGGAAAGGAATGCACTCTTGATATGTTGAACAATGTGAATATGAAACCAAGAAGGACCCTGTGGGTCTCCTGGGCATGGAAGAATTTTTGTGTCCTGTTTCTTGTAGACAAGACTCCAGCCTCCATGACATTCCCTGAGTTCCAAAGGGCAGATTCAAACCTTTGCTAATCAGGGGAGGAGCAGCCAAGAAACTACCTGAGGCAAGATTAAAGGGACCAGAGAAGCTCATCAAAATTAGGAGACCACCTGAGACCCTGCACACACCCTAATCTTGTCAGCAAACCCACCCTTGAACTATTGCTAAAAAACCCCTCATCACATCCTCCTGAGTTGAGACACACAGTTTTCGAGGACAGGAACTCTCTGTGTCCCCCTTTGCCTGGTAAAGCAATAAAGCTATTTTTTATTTCACCCAAAACTCTGTGTCTGAGATTCGATTCAGCACTGGTGTACAGAGGCTGAGTTTTCGGCATCACAATGAAATCATTGAACTGATTCCATTATAGTCACTTATAGGCAGTGCTTTTAGAATCTACTCTCTCTGCCCCCAGATGCTACTTATGGAAGTTTACCATTTGATACTCACAACTTCCCAAACCAAGCTCAAGTTTACTACATCTTTTTGGACACAGAGTTTGAAATTTCCAGCTGCCCATGGGAACCAGGTACAATCTAGTCAGTTTTGGCAACATTCATATTCATTGGTCCCAATTTCATCCCCCCTCCACATTTAAATTGTTTAGATAATTTAAATTCCACTGAGGAAAGGGGGAAAGGCTGGTTAATGGGCCCATCACAAATTGGAAGGCACATAATCTACCTAAATGAAAAATCATTATTCAGTTCAACTAATTATTGCTATAAAAAGGTAAGTATACCCAGATATTTTAATTCTTCAAGGAGGTATGAAATTAAGATTTTAGGTGGTATTTAAATTGTCTAAACATCTCACATTTCTAAGTCCATTTATTTAATAGCACTGTGGTGTGATTAAGATATTTTCAAAAAAATTCAGTTTAGTTACAAGTCACAATGAAGAGGACCAGTAAAGAATCAGTCACATCAAAATTACCCCCAATCTCAGAGGACCCACATCCCTTCAAATTTTAGAGCCTAAATAACACTTGTTAAAGAAATGCATTAACCTACTTCCTACTGAGTCTGACCAAGTGATAAATTGTGCTTTCTGGTGATATTTTACACATTTTAAAGTGATAATAGTTTCTTCTGAAGACAGTAAACAAAAAATATCCCAGGCTGAACAGAGAATTGACAACACAGGAACAATAGATTATTTGTTGACTAGTAATAGATCTTTGTAATGATTTATAAATCATCCTTGTCAATAATAAAAGTATTTCTCAATAACATTTTGAAACTTTCATATCCCATTCTACATTATCTCACTTGGCCATATTAGCAGACCTAAGACAGAAGATGTCAGATATCATCCCATTGTTTCGTTGAGTAAATGAAAGTGAAACCAAGAAGGACCCTGTGGGGCCCTCCTGGGTACCAAAGCCTTTCTGTCTCTCCTGTTTGTAAGAAAAAGGCTTAAGCCTCCTAGATCTTCCCTGAGTTTCAAAGGGTCGATTCAAACAGTTGCTAATCAAGGAAAGAAGGGAATGAAGAAACAAGGGAGGAGCCGTCAGGAAACAATAGTGCAGCCATTAAGCAGGGTCCTAGTTCCTCCTGAAGGAATATACATAACAATACCTCTGAGTTCTTCTGCAGAAACTAAGGTCCCCACCCATGTGGATGATGGTAACTTCAGGATGAGCATAAGCAGGGGGACCCCAGACTGGTTGGAATCAGAAGGCTGAAGATTGAGTTTTTAGGAACACCACTATGTTACTGAAACCAAAGAGGACCCTGTGGGGCTCCTGGGCACAAAAGCCTTTGTGTGTCCTCCATTTCTTGATTACAGGAAATATGTTTCATTCAATTTCCATGACCTGAGTTCTAATGAGCAGGTTCAAACAGTTGTTAATTAGGGAAGGGAGGGGATACAGAGACAAAGGAGGGACAGTCAAGAAACAATAGTGCAGCCTTGGGGCAGGATCCTGGTTCCTTCTCAAGGGATACACATAACAATGTCTTTAAGCTGTTTTGCAGATACTGAAACCCCCATCAAGTGGGATAAATTAACAGTATGCTGCCCACAGGCATGTAGACCCCAGAGCAGTTGGAACCAGAAGATTGATGATGCCAACTCCCTCTGACCTCCCCACCAACCAATCAGAAGAATGTCCATGAGCTGACCACACCTTCTTTGAACTATGAATATAAGACTCCTCACTACCCCATCCAGGTTGGGACACATGGTTTTGAGGACACTAGCCTGCTGTGGCCCCCTTTGCCTAGCAAAGCAATAAAACTATTTTTTTCTACTTCACCAAAAACTCTTTCTCCGAGATTTAATTTGGTGCCAGGGCACAGAAGCTAGATTAGGCTTCATTACCCCACCACCAACCAATCAGAAGAAAGTCACACACCTGGCAGCTTTGCCCCCAAATTTGTCTTTAAAAACTCTTCCATGAAACCCATCCAGGAGTTTGGCTTTTTTGAGCATAAGCCACCCTTTTTCCTTGCTTGGCCCCACAATAAAGTTTTCTCCTTTCCAAACTCCAAAATTTCAGTTTGTTTGGCCTCATTGTGTATCAGGCACACAAATTTAGGTTTGACAACAGAAGCAAATAGCTTTGAAGTTATTGCTTTACATTACATAGCAGGACAGAGGCAACCAGGGGAGGTCCTGAGCCTTCAAATACCTAATCCAGTGATTGTGCTTTCCTTCAGACTAGAGAACACAAACCAGACACCTTTAGGCTGTTATCTGGCCTGCAGGCATTTCTCTGGCTCACACAGCTTTAGTCCACACTTTTAAATTATGTGACACATTTAACAATTCAGAGATTTCACTTAAAATTTTAATTACATGCCTCTCTGTTGGTTTAAAAGTTTGGGAGTTCCACTGACAAAATCTGAAATTGGCCCCTGAACACAGAGGATAAGGAGAGATGGAAGAAAGAGGCAGATCATTACAGACTAGTAGGTGGCAGGTTTAATAAGCAAGAGGCTTATCTTGGGTGACCACAGATGAGTAGGTCTCCCTCCTTGCCCAGTTCAGATGGGCTCTCTCAAGGTTGATAATGGCTTGGCTATGGAAACTGTGGGCAGAACATATATCTCAACGACAAGGAAGGGGGTGAGAAGCCTTCTACTGCCCAGATCCGTGGGTGGTCATGTCCTTTCCATGGCTTCCTCCAATGTACTCTTGAATAATTAAATATATGAGAATACTCACCCTCTCAGATATTAAAAATCAGGCTTAGTAGTGATCATTTATCTAGGTAGCTTACATGCTTTCCAATGTGCCATATGTTCCATTGACCAGCCTTCAGATACAGTTGGATCTATCTGGATGCTGTGGGGTCCTACAGTTTTAGATCCTGCATCAGACTGTATTGCCCCTCAGAGACCTAACCTCATGCCTCAGCTTTGTCAATTTCCTTGTCATACTCTGTCTTTAAATTCTCCTGACTTCTAGGAAGTAACCAGGGAAAATCACCATCAAACTCTAGGGTTCACTCGGCTCTGCCTCTCCTGTTCATTGGGGTGACTGCTCAGAATCACCTTTGCCATATATCCTATATGACCATTCCTGTCTAAAATGGACACATCTCTTCTGAAGTCCAAATCATTTACTTCACAACTTACTCTGCTTATCTTTTTCTAATTTCCCTTTAAAATGTATTTATATAACTCAGACTGCTTTAATATGTAAATATTACTGCAATGAGAGTTTTATGAAGGCAAAAGCTGTCTTATTGACTTTGCAATCCCAGTTCTTCAAGCAGTCCCTACACCCCACAGATGTTCAATAGCGAAATGTTTAAGGGACAAAATACATTTTTCCATAGCTAGGTTCTTGTCCTTCACAACTTGGTTTTTGTCAACTTGGGTTCAGAAATTTTCCCAAAAAATACCATACTTTAGTGTATAATCCATTCTCCAAAATTTAGTGCCTTTGTGACTTTTAACATGTCATATAACACAAACTGAGTTTTCTCTATTTTACTGATAAAATGAAAATGATACTATTATACTTACCTCAGAAGATTTAGCTAGGATCAACTCAGGAGCTAGAAAGCACTTTTTGGGTAAACTACTGTGAAAACTTGTGTTATAATAGTTTGTGTATTGTATGTCCCACACTGAACTTTCCCTGGAATTGTGAGCAGAGTTTGATTGATATATATGAAAATGCACTTTGCAGGCTGAGTGCATTTCATTAATGATTTATTTATTTATTTTTAATAACTCAAATGAAAACTCTTTGAACTAGATACTTACATCCATAAAAACATTTTATTTGGGGATTGTAAGTTGTGTAACACAAAAATAAAATCCTTGAACCTCCAGGAAACTGGCTGTGAAGAAGTACCTCTAGCCTGTTTTCTCATTTTCTTTGGCCAATACTGGTGTTCATGAGATAAACCTAAGCAGGCGAATCAGTACTACGATGAGCAGATTCTCTTCAGTTATTAAAAAAATCACACACCTTCACTCCTGAATCACAAAGTGGTGGGAAATCTGCTCAGAGTTTTCACTGAGAAAATCCCTATATCACAACCAGTATGTGGATTTAGGCAACAAAATAACTTTACTTAAGGCAGTGAATTAATCAGCCAGTTGGGAGCAGGCCCACTTTCCTTGCACTGTGTGATAGAGACGGAAGTAGTTAGAATTTTGAATAGAAACGACAAAGAGATTATAAATTAGATGTCCCCCAAAGCAAAGCACAATGAATCTTTACTCACTCTGGCGCTTTCTCCCCTACTTTCCCTGCTTTTTTGATCTCTTATGCTCTATTCTTAGTTAATCTTGAAAAACAATTCTCTAGGTGAGTTGTTTTTTTTTTTTTTTTTTCTATCAAGTTCCATATCTCTGCCTGGTGAGTTAGTAAGTAGGTCACTTCCTCCAATTCCATTTCTGATTCAGTTGAAAGCCCCAAGGCTCACTCTGTGCATCAGAAGAAGATAAAGCCCAGCTCTCTAAGAGCATATTGGTGTACCTCTGAAATTTTAAAGACCAATTGTACCACCCTTTGCCTGCAGCATCCTCTCTTCCCCAGAGCTCTTACATACATACCTGTTTTTGCCTCCTCAGGACACCTGCACCTTGATCAATCTCTTTTTCCCATGGTTTATCAACGCCCTTTTTCTGAGTTCTCTCATTTCCTATTCAGTATGGATCCCAAGGTCCAAGGCCTTGATTCCACTCCCAAAGCAGTGCTAACTTCTCATTCTTCTAACACACTGATCCTCTCTGTCTCAATCCAGCTGTAGGTCTTCTCACCATCTAGACTACTGAGCCCATTGGGAGAGAAAAATCATGTAACATATTCGATTAATACTAACATAAATCCATGATTTCCATCCAATAATGCCTTGTCTTTGCCACTCTGCACACCATTCCTTCACCTGTTTGTTTATTTGTTTCCAACATTCTCCTCCAATTCCCGGAGCACCTACTGTGAACCTCTATCAATCTCCTCAAGCTCATTCTCTATATTCTGCCCTGTTTACTTCCTTGAACAATAGAGTTCACCAGCTCTTTGTTTCCAGAGCAAAGAAGTGGATCTGATTATTTCCCTCAACTCCAACATTTCTTAAGAACACATCTAAATCTACTTGTTTGCTCCCAGCTTTCATTTATTTAAATGTGTTTGTATGTGCATGTGTGTATGTCATATATAGTTTTCAGGATTTATCAGAATATTAGGGAATATATGCAAAAGATCTGTTGCTCATTTTAAGCTTATAATTTTTGGAACTCCACAATTATTTTTATTTGGACCCAAGTTAACACACGCAATAAGCACAAAAATTTTGGATTGGGTGTGAAGTGTTTATGCCTCTTCACTCTCTTTCAGAACAATTATTAACTTACTGTGGCCCTTCAAAATCTAGTTCCATTTGTTTATTACTTTACTTTTTACAATATTTTATTAACCAGACTTGAATTCAAAGATATTTAGGAGATTTGTTGAAGGAGTCTATAGGGTCTGTGAAGTCCCTATATCTGAGTGCACCATTTTGGGGTATGTGACTATTTTTATAATAAATTTATTGAGTTTTAATTCACATATATTAATGTGAGGTTAGACCAAACAAGAAGTACACCTGTGTAATTATCACCATGAACAAAATATAGAACATTTTCATCACTCCAGAAAGTTTCCCTCACTTCCTTGTAGTCATCGCAATCTGTCATTATAGCTTAGTTTTGCCTTTTGCATGGAAATAGAATCATACACTATGTATTCTTTTATATCTAGCTTCTTTTACTCAGCATAAAGTTTCTGAGATTCAGTTATATCGTATCAATAATTATTTACTGTTTATTATTAAGTAGAATTCTGTTGTATGGATATACATATTTGTGACTTTTTACAGAGATTGTGTTCTTGGCTTTTACATCAGAGTGAGTTTGTGGTTTTCATTAGAACAGAATGTTATCCAAAAGAAGTATAAGAATCAGTGCTCTAGAGAAATCTCACAGACGCCCCTGTCCTATCCCAATGCTAGGGGAAGCCTTCTGCTATGAATCAGCAACAAAATGATGTCTTCTGTGACATGTAGTTAGTCCACTGTCCTAGGTACTGGAATTTTAATCTGCAAAGCAACTGAACAGGACATCATCTATTTATCTTATTTGTATTATTTCTCTTGTATCCTTCTTGGAATGGAGACTCTAATTTGAGAGGCAATTTCTTCCCTAAAATTTGGAAAAGTCAAACAGGATCAAGATAAGGACAGGGCCCTGCTCAAAAATGGAGAAATCTTCTTAGGCCTGTTTTATTGAGCTCTTGGGATAAGTGTTGATAATCATTGCTAGAAACGCATGTTTTTGCCCAGTTTAGTGCAGTACTGAAGGATATATAAAGGAAATTTGAGGTCCAGAGCTTAATTTTCAAATAAATATATATCAGACTAGAATATTATCTGTAATAAGCACATCCCTCCATGAAATAAAGTGATGAGAATACAGCTGCCTATCAAATATCAGGGATTTACAATTGAAGATGATTTAGTGATCATGGGTGAGACCAGATACTGATACAACTAACAATGAAAAGACTGGAAATATTCTGAGGTCATCGAGTCAGATATCTTCCTCCTAATCCATAAGATCTGGCATAGTCTTATGAATATAAAAAATATATAAAAAATAATGATCAATTTAAATTAACCCTTCAGAAATTTCCAAGTCCCTAAAAATATTTTTAAACATTTTTCCTCCTTTCCCTCTCACAAACTTGGAAATTAAGCCTAAAGGCAATTGCTTAGCAATCTAAATACTGGCAGTCTCAGAATTATTTGTCTACTTTGTAAATGATGAATGGTTCCATCAAAAATTAGTAAGTTAATCTATAGCTGTGAAAAATAAAATAAGATAAAATAAAAACTAGTCATGAATGGTTTTGGTGTTGCCTATTATAGATAATATTGATAATGCTTCTTTTTGAGAATACTTATATTTCCTATATATTACCCAGGTAACCTCATTTGCTCTTTCACTTTGCATGTGATAAAGTTTTAAGGAACACATGTGTATAATACTTTTAAAAAGAGAATTTAAATGAGGTTTTGGGTTTTCTCCATAATTATATTTATCTTTCCTTTTAATTCTGCTGTTATTATTAGACTGTATTTAAGCTGCACTAGATCACTTGTCCCCATATTTCTTCTTATTTCACTTCTGATTTGGACATATTTGTAGAGTAAAATTTCTACTTTTTACTATAAATGAGATAATCTGGATTTGAAGGTGAAATGGAGCTCTCATTACACAGTGTCATTAGCTACCAAAGATACAGTTTTCCAAAGCATGAAACATGAAATACTTAAACCTTTTCTGAATAGTTTTTGCTGGATGATGAACTGATGCTGTGCCACTTCTAAAATATCAAGCTGTGCATGTTATTGGGTATCAGAAATACAGTATCTTATACAGTTTCACTGGTTGTTAAATGCCAACGTTCTGTCTTTGAAAGAGCACATTATTTTCTTGCATACAAAGGACATTTTAATTAGAACCATTGTTTCATAGAGTTTTAAGGATATTTTATTTCTTAAACACCACTAAGAAGGGCAATGTTATTAATACAAAATATTTGAACAATGTATATAGCCACTTATTTTAATAACACTATTTGGTAAGGAGCTCTGTTAATATTAAATATTAAGCACAAATATTCAAAGTGAATGCTCTGTTGAAATTTAATAGTCTCTTCCCTGTCTTTTTAAAATTGTAGTTCATAAAGCATTTTTCTTCCAATAAATCAATTAAAATTAAATATGCCTATGAATTTTCAGGTTGTCTGTCAATAATTAAATCAGTTAATTTTACCTGAAAACAATAATCCTTCCATCTGATTCACTTTTATGCCACTCTTAAACCACACATATCCGTAGATTCTGCTTTTTAAATAACTCATACTTTGTCATCCTCACCACTTCCTGATTTAAATGCCTAAGAAATGATCCTTAGAAATATAATTGGATGTTAAATAAACTTCTTATTGTCTACATTTGGATGAGAATCCAAACTTAGGAAGAAGTTACAAATATTCCCCAAATGTCAAACACAAACCTTGCTGCAGGAATGGAAATTTAGTTTATTTCCACACAGGGTGATATATAGGGAAAAGCAGGAGACCAATGTGAGGAAGGAAATATTAGAGAATTATTTTAAGGGAGTTGTCTATGTGCTGTGCTTCTTCCACTCCTCTTGCCCACAACCTGTTCAAGTCAACTGATTTCAAGAGACTTACTTGGTCCTTATCTGAGTCCCTTGGTCTTTCAGCAGCATGGGGACTGGTGTCTTGCACTCTTCAGTGAAAATCTGAAGGTGAGAAGATAGTTGTATCTGTCTCTGATGTTGGAACTATGATCAACTTGCACTCCTAGAGTGGCTAGATTGTATGTGTACATGCTAAGGAGCGGGATTGGAGGCCCACCTATATGGGAACTTGCTCCAGAGCACTGCAATTCTGAGTGAGGAGACTCCAGTAACAAAAGTCTTTGCTGGATGTCCTACCATGAGCCATAGCCCATTTTGAGAACTGTGCAATGTTGGAAGTCACTCATCTATATAGCACCAACCAAAGTACCTTGTGTGTGCTGAGGCAGCATATGAAACTCTGCCAGAAAATTTCCAGAAGCTAGAGTAAGATATCATGAGCTCTACAAAACTTAGCCATTTTTCTTTAATCCCCATCATACTCCCCACATTGTCATCTTCCAAGTGTGAGTCAGGCCTGAGATTTTGTGGCATGGAAAATATATTAACTTGAATGAGACGTATAGTAGTTGAAATTATATGAAATTAAATTGTTTATTAATACCTAAAAGTGAAGGAAAAAAGCTCTGAGATTTGCATGAAGTAATGTCCAAATGTAGGATAGATATTAAGCACCTTTGAAAGCCACTGATAAAGAGACATAAAACCTTTTTCAGAATGAAATAATGCCATCTACAGCAACATGGATGGACCTAGATATTATCATACTAAGTGAGGTAAGTCAGACAAGGAAAGACAAATACCATATGACTTATACATGGAATCTAAAAAAGAAGAAAAAAAAAAAGACACAAATGAACTTATTTTCAAAACAGAAATAGACTCACAGACTTCGAAAACAAACTTATGGTTACCAAAGGGGAACAATGGGGAAGAGGGATAAATTAAGAGTTTGGGATTAACATATACACACTACTATATATAAAATAGATAATCAACAAGGGCCTACTGTAGAGCACAGGGAACTCTACTCAATATTCTATTACAGGTTATTACAACCTATATGGGAAAAGAATCTGAAAAGCAATGAATACATGTATATGTATAAATGTATCACTTTTCTGTGCACCTGAAATTAACACAACATTGTAAATCAACTGTATGCTGATATAAAATATCAAATTTGAAAAAAAGAAACAGAACCATTTTCTACATTGTAGCCTGTTGAATCCAGTCCATTTCTTAGTTTCATCATGAATAAGGGACAAGTAGAAAAGTTCTGAGGGAGCTATTTTACATAATAAGCAGCTTGACCCCGGTGGGCCCTCACCCATGATAGACCATGCTGTAACCCAAACTATATACTCAAGCCATATGATTTCTTAGAGAAGAATTTAAAC
The DNA here is from genome assembly GCF_964341445.2 of Mesoplodon mirus. Taxonomy (NCBI): domain Eukaryota; kingdom Metazoa; phylum Chordata; class Mammalia; order Artiodactyla; family Ziphiidae; genus Mesoplodon; species Mesoplodon mirus. The sequence continues at coordinate 85,422,966 of NC_138986.1, forward strand.
AAATCAGGTTAGAAGTGTGCATATCCAGATGTGGGCACAAGCATAAACTGTACAGCTGGTGGGTGTCATGGAGGGATGGAATGAGAATATAAATCTGTGAATATTGTGGAGTCAATTTTTAAAATGTGCTGGGAGGGTTTCTGAAGTAGGAGTAGGGATATTTGCTCATCCTCACTGCCTTTCACTCCTCCATCTATTTATGCAAAGCCCTGAGCAGACTGGTATTAAGAAGCTTTCACATTACTTTTAAGGGTGGGACTAGAGAGCTACATGAAAAAGAGAGAGTAAAAATCTCTACAGCTCATAATCACATAGGAATTTTGCTGGTCTTAGTTCTAAAAACAGAGGCCAGTAAAACTGGACTAGGGTTGCAGTAGCTGGGAATTGTACAGTAGATTTTCAAAGATCTGATTCATGTATCTTCTTTTAGGTTTAGAATCATCTTTCACTGTACTTTTAGTTATTTCTACTATTCAAAAAGTACTTTAACAGGAACTTTTAAAAGTATTTCTTTCTATGTATTACTTTTTGCTGTATGTTCCTTTTGTAACAGAAAGTAAAAATCCCCCAGTGTACCCTGTTTGAGTTCACCTCACCATTTGTCATCCCCGCATCTCCTAATCCCAGGCTTCATTTTCCTCAGTAGTGGCTCTGGGTTTCTAGCAGAATTCCATGACTTAGAATCGTTGCACAAACTTTTGAGTAGTTACTGATGGCTCTTCTATGCTCTTTTCAAATCTCATGTATCATTGTCAACCAAGTTTATAGATGTCATTTTTCTTTGGCATGTCTGTTGGATTTTTATGTCTATATAAACTTTTGTAAAAGTTCTCCTCTGCTCTTTTTCAAAGGTACAAATTTAGCACATCTACATGGTGTCTCTAATAGCCCTCACACAAGTCATTAATGTTTTATCTTGTCAGGTGAAATTTAAAAATAAATCCACAACAATATGCTTACAAATACTATATAAAACACATGTACACAACAAGAGGAATATGCATGTACATTGAAATTCTTAAATCTGTGTGAATGGATTTTATGAGCACACTAGTACATAAGTGCTATTTTTCAAGGTTGTTTTAATTTTAGGTAATTTATAATTAGTATTCTTGAAGTGGTGGGAAGGTGAGGAAGTGAGAATATTTGAATTATGAGTTTTCATCTTGCCCTGGCTGCTGGAATTCGTTGTCCTGCTTTCCCTAGAACTTCCAGCCCATCCATTTCCTATTTCCTGTTCAAGATCATGTTTATAAGTGGGTGGAGTTTCTCCAGCTCAGCCCTAGCCCATCTCTTTCAGTTTATATTCTCTCCTTATATAATCATATTCATAAGCAGGGCTTCAATAACCAACCACACTCGGAAAACTACCATTTATCTCTTTAGCATAGATGTCTCCTCTGAACTCCAGACCCATATGTCTAACCATTTGGCTCAAAAGAATTTCTAACTCAGTTTAATATATTCTGCTACAACATGTGGCTCTTTAGGGAGAAGTGACTCATAAAAATTGTCACATGGTGAGGTTGGTATAAATTTAATGTGAAAGTCATGTTGGTTCATATGTAAGTTTTCCCAGCATAGTATTCATCAAAGTAATCAGTAACAAACTACTTCACAATTAAAAAGGAAGCCTTAAGAACACATATAAATCTTAAGGGCAAGCTGAAAATTCTGCAAAAGTGCAATTAATGGCTTGCTTGACAATTATAAAAATCACTAAACTTTCCACAGCATTGAGCTGACAGTGGAGCTGGGAGTTCAGGTTAAGAAGATTCAGAGACATTTCCCCCTGTATTAAAAAAAAAAAATGCTGAAGTCTACACCCTACATCAGATTTTTTTTTTTTTTGCGGTACGCGGGCCTCTCACTGTTGTGGCCTCTCCCATTGTGGAGCACAGGCTCCGGACGCGCAGGATCAGCGGCCATGGCTCACGGGCCTAGCCGCTCCGTGGCATGCGGGATCTTCCCGGACCAGGGCACGAACCCGTGTCCCCTGCATCGGCAGGCGGACTCTCAACCACTGCGCCACCAGGGAAGCCCCGTCAGATTTTTAATTAAAAAAAAATGTCTTCAATAATTCCTTGAAGTAAGAAACACAAGTTCCCATATTTAAAACTACAGGGGTCCTCCTAGTCAGAGACGCTGAGGACAAATGTCAGTGTTGATAATGGTATTAGAATTGTGACGGGTTTTGTTTCGTGTGTCTTGCATACATATTTCATAGATAATGAGTAGTGTCCCTTAACTTCATTTTTTTCTATGTGTTATTATTTACACAGCATGATTTTGCAGAATGCAAGATATTTAGTAATACATTTGTGGCATTATATCTTATGGCAAAATAAAAAATAGAATCTGAGCCAACCCTCCCTAATCTGGTTCCCTTCCAGATTTCTCTATTTCAGTGAATAGCACCTAAATAACTTCTGTACATCCTTTAGAAATGTTCACTAGCATCTATTCAGGAAGCTATCTTTGTCTTTTTCCTCATGCTGTCAACTCCTAGGTATGTAAATTCACTGATCCACTGTGTGTGTCTTCTTTTCAACACTTGACCTGGTTAAATATTGTCTGTGTTAGTGTTTGTGTGTGTGTGTGAGTGTATCTGGGGAGGGATTGAGCGTGTTTATTTAACTAAGGTCTGTCTATTCTGAAACACTGTAAATTCCATTAGGGTGAAGGCACTGTTTTTTGATTTGTTTTGTTTTCTGGTGTTTTACCATTTGTTTCCAAAGTGCCTCATGCAGTGGGGATGGTCAATCAATATTTGTTGAGATGTATTGAGTGAATAGATACCATGGGGAAGAGAGTGCAGGGAGACTGCATGAGTTCATGACTCTGACTTGTTCAATTCTGGGTTAAAAATAATAAAGCTACATAAAGGATATTATGGCTTTAAAAGGCAAAATACTTAGAGGTCAGATTAACCAATCAATTGTAACATATTAATTTTCTCAGTAATATTTGAACTGCTCTTCTATTCACTGGAAATTAGGTGCAAAATTAAATAATTATAAAATGTTTATTAATCAGTTGATGGACACTTGACATTGTTTCTATATCTTGGTTATTGTAAATAATGTTGCATATGAACTTTGGGATGCATTCATCATTTTGAATTATTTTTTCACTTTTTCCAGATGTTTATCCAGGAATGGAATTGCTGGATGCATATCTTTTTGCAGAATGCATATCTTTTTGTTGTTACCCATTCTTAGAAGTGTGAGGTGACATCCCATTGTAGTTTTCATTGGCATTTCTCTAATAATTAGTGATGTTTAACATCTTTTCATGTGCCTGTCAGCCATCTGTATATCTTCTTTGGAAAAATGTCTATTCTGGTCTTCTGCCCATTAGAAGATACTATATATCTATATCTATATCTATATATCTATATCTATATCTATATCTATATCTATATATCTATATCTATATCTATATCTATATCTATCTATCTATCTATCTATATATCTATATATATATATATATACAGTAGATTGTTACTCACACATAAAATAAGAATGAAATTTGCAGCAAAGTGGATGTCCCTAGAGAATACTATGCTTGGTGAAATAAGTCAGACAGAAAAAGACAAATACTATATGATATCATTTATATGTGAAATCTAAAAAAATAATATAAACAAATAAACAGAAACAGACTCACAGACATAGAAAATAAACTTGTGGTTACTGAAGGGGAGAGAGAAGGGGAAGGGACAAATTATGTGTATGAGATTAAGAGATACAAACTAGAATGTATAAAATAGATAAGCAACAAGTTTATATTGTATAACATGGGGAATTATAGTCATGATCTTATAATAACTTTTAATGGAGTGATCTATAAAAATACTGAATCAGGGCTTCCCTGGTGACTCAGTGGTTGAGAGTCCGCCTGCCAATGCAGGGGACGCAGGTTTGTTCCCTGGTCCTGGAAGACACCAAATGCCATGGAGCCGCTGAGCCCATGAGCCATGGCCACTGAGCCTGCATGTCCAGAGCCTATGCTCCACAATGGGAGGGGTCACAACAGTGAGAGGCCCACGTACCACAAAAAAAAAAAAAAATTACTGAATCAATATGCTGTACACCTGAAAATAATATAATAAATCAACTATATTTCAATAAAAATAATTATAAAATATTCAGATATTACAGACAACACTAAAAACACATAATAGAAACTTTTACATTTTAAAGGTTAAAAGAACTTTACAAAAAATATTATGATTAAATGAATAAAATTTATCAGAATTAGAAGATCCAGATTTTAGAACCAGTTTTATTGCAAGGAAACCAGTCAGTAATCACTCTCAAGTTTAGTTTCATCTATTGTAAAATGAATAGCTCGGATACCTGATTGTTGTTTTTATAGCTTTAAAATCATCCATGGTCAAGCAGCTCCTGAGATATAGCAAAGGAAGTAAAACAGATTTTACCAGACTCCTTTCCTAAGTATAATACTTTCAAACAAACCAAGAAACAGTACTGGACAAAACAAAACAGTAAATAATTTTATTCAATCATTGAGTACAAAATTAATTGCTGAAATGCTCCAAAACAGAATGACTTCCAAACAGAATGACATCAAAATGTCTTGTGCTATAATTAGAAGTTGTGTTGAAATTTTAAAGATAAGTAATATTTAGAAAAGAGTGGGCCTGTCTGAAAAAGGAAAAGTAAGACGTGATGGAAAACACTGTGTGGTAGTCAATAAAAATAAAATCAAATAGCTAAAAATATGACCCAATTTTCAAGGTTTCTAAAGATAGTCATAGACATTTGTACTTGATAATAGAAGAAACATAAAGAAACTTAAACACTAAAATTTAAATCAAATCGTAGCATTCATCATATTATGCTTTTATACTATAGGCTTCCTTTGGGTCTTGGATAACCCAAAACTTATTTTCCTTTGTCCAATTTTCCTTAAGCTTCAGAAAATGTTTCAATTTTGAATTAATAATTTCATATAAAAATATATACATTACTAAGGAGTCCCTATTACTATGCATTATCAAATAAATTAATGATCTTTTCCCTCTGGTGTCCTTTAGTCTGTCACACAAATGAATTTATCACAGTGATTGGCATCAGTGAGACAAGCAAAAAATGTTTATTGATAAATGAATGAACAGATGTTCTAGAAGCCACAGAACTAGCAAGCAAAGATGATTAATCTCCAATTCAGGAGGTTCTTTCTGTCCTTTTGTTTCCAGTAAAAAACAGGTTAGATTGGGTGCAGATGTTTTACAACCCTTAGAACCACAGGAAGAGTCATGCTATCAAGGCTTCTAGCTTTTGCTACAAAACGATTTTAGGAACAGTACATATTTGCAAACACAAGTGGATTTATAGCATGTTGGTGTGATTCCTAAAAAGAAAAATGAAGATCGAAGTCCTGCACTAGCTCTTAAATATTATTGTTTTCATCACTGGTGGATATGTTATTTCTTTTCTTCTGCATCTCTTCCCACAACAAACAGGAACTCTTAGTGTAGATCTATTCTCGTGCCTGAATACCCTTTAGCTCATTACACTACATTTTATAACAAAATTCCTCATACAGTCAGAATATAAGTATGTAGTTATGGCGGAGACATTTCTGTGGTGGAATAGAATTGAGACCTCCACCCCAAGTTTTAGAGGCAGGACATTAAAGACAGTTTGTTCTGTCACTAAAGAAACCACAAGTGCTCAAAAGCTCTCACCTATCGGTGAGAAAGTAAAAGCTTCAGAAAAAAACAGGAGTGTATGGCAGTGTAAAAGTCATTGGGCAACAGAATTAGCTTGTTTCTTCTTATGTTAATAATCTAATTCTCTTATATATTCATGAAACTTGCTCATTTTCATTACCCTAAAACACACACAAGAAAGTTAACTGTTTTTACAAGAAGCGGGAAGTAAAGTAACACTTTATACACTTTAGTTTTATATCTACACTTGCTTTATTTTTGTTATCTCAAAAATCATTTCAACAAAAATTACATAGGAAAAATTATGAACAAAAATGTGAATTAACTATATTTAGAAAACTTCAAAATATTACTGAGTGTTCTAAAAGGAAAAGTCAACAAACATATAAAGATATTACATAATACAGGAAAAATGAATATTGAATCTGTCCTGAATATTACAGAAATATGATACAAACTAATACATCATTATTCCCTTATTGGCATCTAAAAATGATGCTATGGCGTACCAGAAAAAGTAGTGGGCAATAAATGATAAATACATGTTTTGAAAATAGAAAAAGACTGTGTATAAATTATTAAATTGCAGCAGTAAAGTATATGGCCAAGAAGGAATAAATTAATAACTGAGTAAATGAATAAGCAAATGAATGAATGGATTCTTTAACTGACTCTAGACTGCTATTCTGAAGACAAGGTCTGCATATATCCTGCATCAGGATCACCTGGGGTGCTTGCCAATATTGCAGAATCATGGGCTCCACTTCAGAGAACTAAAAAAACGTCCAGGAAGAGCAAATAGAGAATCTGGAATGGTCTTTCTCAGGATACATCATGACAGATGACTTTCAAATCCTTCTTTTTCTGGCATGGGCTTATTTATTACCACTATCTCTGTAACCATGGTCTTTACCAAGTAGTGAAATATAAATCAAATTATAAGATAGCACATAAAAATAAACAATAATAATAAAGAAAAACAATAGAAGATACTGAAATTATAGAAGAAGTAAAAATGTTTAAAGAATTATGAGAAGATTTCAAAGAAGGGGATAAATCATAAATGAATGGGTTTTAAAATAATAGTATTGGAACTGATAAAACATGAAAATAAAAAAAAGTAAAAGGAGACAGAGAAAGACAAATATCATATGATATATCTTATATGTGGAATCTAAAAAAAATGGTACAAATGGACTTTTTTTTTTTTTTTTTTTTTGTGGTACACGGGCCTCTCACTGTTGTGGCCTCTCCCATTGTGGAGCACAGGCTCTGGACGCACAGGCTCAGCAGCCATGGCTCACGGGCCCAACTGTTCCATGGCATGTGGGATCTTCCTGAACCGGGACATGAACCCATGTCCCCTGCATCCGGAGGCGGACTCTCAACCACTGTGCCACCAGAGAAGCCCCAAATGGACTTATTGACAAAACAGAAATAGAGTCACAGATGTAGAAAACAAACTTGTGGTTACCAAGGAAGAAAGGAGGTGAGGGATAAACTGGGAGATTGGGATTGACATATACACATTACTATATATAAAATAGATAACTAATAAGAACCTACTGTAGAGCACAGGGAACTCTGCTCAATACTCTGTAATGGCCTATATGGGAAAAGAAACTAAAACAGAGTGGATATATGTATATGTATAACTGATTCACTTTGTTGTACACCTGAAACTAACACAACATTGTAAATCAACTATACTCCAATGAAAATTAAAAAAATAAATAAAATAAAAGGATTAAAACTGTACTGACCCATCCTCCTCCAATCCTCTCAGATCTAACTGTGTTTCAGATACTTGGCTGTCACAGCTGTCACTGTGGTAAACTGACACCTTGCAAGCCAGCATGGTTAAAACACCTGAGGCCCAACACCTGTGCTCTTGGAGTCTTTGGTTCTCTACCTGATCTCTGCAAGAAGCATAGATCCAGAACAAAGTCTGAAGAGAGCTGGAGTTCCTGAAGTTGAGGTCCCAACCTTAGTAACTTTGTGATTAGGAATGGTAGAAGCATAATAAATAAATGTGATAATGATAATAATACTCGTGCTTATAATAACAACCAATACTTAGAGTTTACCAAGACAATATTCTAAACATTTTACTTGCATTGACTAATTTAAAACTTACAACAACTTTATAAAGTTACTACTATTGTTAACCTCATTTTAAAGATGAAGAAAGCAAGGCCAGGAGAGGTCAAGCTACTTGTCCAAGTTTGATTATGATCAAATAAGAAAATAAAAGCAATAATCCTGTATTACCTATCTCTAACCTAACCACAGAATGGTTTAAGTCTTAGTGTTACTCAACTGTCTGGTAAGATATAGTGATGGAGTTAATAATTACCTGGCTTCCAGTTGTATATGCAGTCTGGAAGAGATGAACAACATTGGATAAGCAGGCCCTTTCTGTTGATGAGAAGGAAGTACAGGGACAGGTAAACCACTGGTCTATTAATCCCTAGATATTGGAGAAAGGCATGGCTCATCTATTTTACCTGTTCTTACAAGTAAGGAACTGAAGGTTGGGTTTTAGTGTACTATGTCATTGTCCAAAAAGAGTTGCTCACATGGCCTCCACTGACAACCTATCCCAGATGAAGGGAGATTATATGGTCCTTGAGAAAGACATGCCCTGGAAACAAGGGTTCAAGAGCCTTAAGGGCATGATGTTGCAACCACTTCATTCTCTGCCTTTTGAATCAAAATGAATGCCTCTTCTCTGTTTCTCCTTCACTCACTCACTCCCTCCTCCTTATCTGGTGGTAAATAGATAAAGCAGCATACATTTGTGGATTAGTGAAGAGGAGTATCATAAACTATTTAGCCAACTCACGAAAAATTGTCTAAATTATCTAGAATACAAAATGTGTTCATGGGCTTCCCTGGTGGTGCAGTGGTTGAGAGTCCGCCTGCCGATGCAGGGGACACGGGTTCATGCCCTGGTCTGGGAGGATCCCACATGCCATGGAGCAGCTGGATCCGTGAGCCATGGTCACTAAGCCTGTGTGTCCGGAGCCTGTGCTTCACAACGGGAGAGGCCACAACAGTGAGAGGCCCGTGTACCGCAAAAAAAAAAAAAAAAAAAAAAAAAAGAGTGTGCATATAATAGACCTTAATTAACAAATATAATTTTAGCTACTAATTTTCAGGCTTCACACTGGTCAGACCCAAGCATGTTGACCACTGGGTTATTGAGACTAGAGAATGGAGGAGAATACTATGGTGCTCCCTCTCTCTCTCTTTTCTAAATATGTTTGCAAAATTCTTGTCTCTTTCATTCAGCACAAAGTCCTTTTATGGGAAGATGTTAATATATTTGCAGTCCTTGGTTCTTAGAGGAAATTGCCACTTAGAGATCTCTCTTACTAAATTCTTGAATATTTCCATTAATTTCTTCCAAAAAGCCTCAGGCATGTGCTTCTTTTTATGCACTTTTCTAAGCCATATTTTGAGACCTACAATAATTTGCCATACTGGATCACCCACGGAATGTCTGAAAGCTACCCAACAGTGCATGAATTTTAAAAGCTTTTGCACAACAAAGGAAACCATAAACAAAACAAAATGACAACCCTCAGAATGGGAGAAAATATTTGCAAATGAAGCAACTGAAAAGGGATTAATCTCCAAAATACACAAACAGCCCATGCAGCTAATATCAAAAATGATAATAATAACCCAATGAGAAAAATGGGCAGAAGATCTAAATAGACGTTTCTCCAAAGAAGACAGACAGATGGCCAAAAAGGACATGAAAAGATGCTCAACATCACTAATTATTAGAGAAATGCAAATCAAAACTACAATGAGGTATCACCTCACAGCAGTCAGAATGGCCATCATCAGAAAATCTACAAACAATAAATGCTGGAGAGGGTGTGGAGAAAAGGGAACCCTCTTGCACTGTTGGTGGGAATGTCAATTGATACAGCCACTATGGAGAACAGTAGACAGGTTCTTTAAAAAACTAAGAATAGAATTACCATATGACCCAGCAATCCCTCTACTGAGCGTATACCCTGAGAAAACCATAATTCAAAAACAGTCATGTACCACAATGTTCATTGCATCTCTGTTTACAATAGACAGGACATGGAAGCAACCTAAATGTCCATTGACAGACGAATGGATAAAGAAGATGTGGTACATATATACAATGGAACAATGGAATATTACTCAGCCATAAAAAGGAACAAAATAATGCCATTTGCAGCAACATGGAAATTGTTTCTTTGCCACAACCTAGATATAGTTATACTGAGTGTAGTAACTCAGACACACAAAGAAAAATATTATATGATATTGCTTATATATGGAATCTAAGAAAAAGTGGGGGAGACACGAGCTTATTTACAAAATAGAAGTAGAATCACAATGTAGAAAAAGAACTTATGGTTACCAGGGGATGGGAGGTGAGGGATAAAATGGGAGATTGGATTGACATATACACACTACTATATATAAAATAGATAGCTAATAAGAAACTGCTGTATAGCATGGAGAACTCTACTCAGTACTCTGTAAGGCATATATGGGAAATGAATCTAAAAAAAAAAAAGAGTGAATATATGTATAACTGATTCATTTTGCTATACACCTGAAACTAACAAAACATTGTATATCAACTATTCTCCAATAAACTTTTTAAAAAGATAAAATAAAATTTTAATTATCTGTTTTCCTTTCTATTTTGCCTTCATCATATTGCCTATTTAATGTCCAGCTATGTTCTTAATAAAGCCTTATTCCTCTTTTATTCACTGGTCTTTATTTCTAGACCATCAGATATATCTCCAAACACATTCTTTTATTCCCTGTTACTTTAAACTTTGCATTTGTTTCCTTGAAATACATATAATAAAACATGAAACAGTTCTTTGATTTTTTGATGCTTTATCTAATAAAATGTTGGTAGGTGATGGGAAGTAAGTGAGCAACATAAAATATAGCCTTACAATTCCAAGGCTTACCAGCATTGGCTAGGTTTTTCTCAAGGATGGGAACCAGGCCTGGTACCCCTGTAATAACCAGTATATTTCTTGGCACACAAAGCAGAAGCTTAATAAATGGATCCAGTTGTTGTAACTAACTTTTCTTCTTCGATTTTTATTTGATTATTTTTAGGGTTATTTTTGGACTATTCAAATTATTTAAAAAATTAATAAAAGAACAGTACAATATTTTGAAGGGTCAAAAGGAGGAAACTGTAAAATAATTTTAAAAAGTGAAAAATGGGAAAAAGAAAGTGTTTAACCAAAATGATTTAGAACAAGACAGATGGCAAACCCATCGTGAACCAGTTTTCCCACTTCTATTTTTTCCTCAATTGAATCCATCATCATTCTGCTTCCCAGAGAATAATCTTACTGTCTTAATTAGCTTGTTCTTAGTTGTCATCTTAAAAATCCCAACAGCTTTTCCTATCTGTCCTTCTAGCCATGTTCTTATTCCTCACTGCTATTTAAGTTATTTCTATATATTAAATTGATGAATGTGGTAGCCTACATTTAACTGTAACTTTTGAATAGTTACCTCATAAAGAAAATGCTAAATAGGTAGTAAACAAATTAGCTCAGATTCTTGCCTTCCAAGGATATACATTCTTCTGGCCCAAATAAACCCAGACATATTCCAAATCATTATATTCTTAACCTTTAACCTTCATGACAGAGTACTGAATTGCTTCCAGCTCTTGTGAATAATTTATTCACAGGAAATCTGTCATTCATGCATAAAGTTAAATTCAATGAAAATAGTATATCTGCATTCTGCTTACTATTGTTCTTAAGACCAAGTCATTTTCTCAAATTTCCAGTATACAATACAGTACTATTAACTCAGGTCATCACACTGAGTAGATTCCAGGTGCTCTCACAATACACACACAAAAGAGAACTGAGTCTGGAGATGGATGTGTTAATTACCTTGACTGTAGTAATCATTCCACTCAATATGTATGTGGATATCAAACCATCATGTTGGGTACCTTAGCTCTATACAATTTGTATTCAAAAATTATATTGTCTTTGTATTATATAATTATAAAATATATTAAGAAAAATATAGTATCAAGCATTATGGAAAAATTAAATGTTGAATTTGATAAAGACCAAATTGTAAAAAGACCAAGTAATTTTAACTTGATGTTTTATTCATAAATTTTTTCAGCAACACGTTTTATATGTACTTCTACTCTAGAATCTGTAGAACTATTCTATGTAACATTTATATTTTGAATATTATTGTTTATGAACATTAAAATTTCTATTTATGCACACATCATATTCTGATTATATTTAATTTGGCTATTTTTTTGTTTAATTAAGATCTTTCCACATGAATTTGATATAATGGTAAATGAAATGAAACAAAGATAAAAAGTTGAATGAGAAAGACTTGCAGAGGGAATGGTTATGTGGAAATATGATGACCTGGAAAAATCCTATTAGGTCAATTGCCCAATGTATGCTATGTAATATTACTGAATATTAAGTCATGAAAATAAAGATGAACTGATTTAAAAAACGTGGTTATATCTATGGCACAAGCAGTTGGATTCACTGTCATCAGTAACTGAACTTTTAAAGTTCTTGTTTGTATTGATTATCTACTACTGCATAATAAAGCACCTCAGAACTTAAAACAAAGTATTTAGCTTATGACAAAGTATTTAGCCTATGATTCTGAGGGTTGGTGAGCTGACCATAGTCTTGTGGGACAGTTCATATAGTCTTAGCTGAGATCACTCATGGGTCTGCAGTCAGGTGTCAGGTGGTTGACGGAATGACATTTGTCAACTAAAGTTTCTCATCTGGACCATAGAACACACAGAATTATTTGTGTGCATATTTTAAAATTATCCCAAAGATAGTATGCAATTAATACCATTTTAGATGCACATGAAAAAAGTAACTCATTATATCACTGGATTCCTTAAAGCACTTAGAGCCCAGAGGGCTGCCTGGAGAGAGGCCAGAAAGGGGACACATGGGCAGAACTAGAGATGACTGGTACCTCGGTGTATCAGCCATATTTATCCCTATGACTCATTAAAGACCTAATAATTGAAGAAATGGGCAGATACTTGAATAAGCTATGGCTCCCAGAAGATGAGGTGCATAATCAGAATAAGCCTGAACTTTAAGTGCCCTGCAAAAGCCTGCCAAAGATTTTATTCAGTTCTATCCTCTGTGGTTTTGAGCAACAGTGTACCCATGTAAGAAAGTAGAAGAAAAGTGGGGAAGGAAGACAGGGAGGGAGAACAGGAGAGACAGAGAAACAGAACAAAGAAAGCAGAAGCAGGAGAAACAAAAACAAAAAAACAATAAAAAGAGGGTAACACTACTCCGAGGGGGTGCCCTAGGTTGCTCTCCCCCGCCTCTAACCTTCCTGTCCAACCTGGGGTGCTTCTCTCAGAGGGTCACCTTCAGCCCGAGGCCTCCCGGGAGCACACCTTGTCCCCATCTGCCTGCAGCCAGCCCAGCCCACCCCGAGGGCTGTGTGCAAGGGTCTCTGTGGCCACAAGTGTTCTGGGTTTGCAGTTTCCCAGTACTGGGCCATGGGGGCTGGTGTGGGGGAAGACATAATTTCTGGAAATGGCAGTGGGGGGGGCAACCTTGTGAGCTCTGGATTCAGGAAGGGGCCTTCTGCCCCCGACCTTCTCTCTCCACCTACTTGACTCCCCACCCTTCATGACCATTCTCCGGGGACTTGAACCAGCATCTGGGAACTATCAGGGACCTCCCCCACTTCTGTCAGCCAGCCTCAGGAAAGAGCGCCCTCAGGAGTCGCTACACCTCCCCAGGGCCTGAACAGAGGGACTTTGGGGATGTGGACTGAACAACCTTCTGGGGAGAGTCAACGACCCTTTTAGTCAACAGAGAAGGAACCCAGTCATTTGGCTATTTGAGTGGAAGGAAATGAAGTCATTTCCATGGCACCAGAGCCCCCACCACAGCAACCTTCATCCCAGAGCTGCTGGCTGACCTTCTGGCCAGGATCCCTCCTACCTCAGTGTGGAAGGCCCAGCCTCGTGGAGAAGTATAGGTTCTGAGGAAAGACTTGGCACCTGGGTTCTGCCGCTACACTTGCCTTATCTCGTGGCCCTTGTGGCTCTAGCTTTCCCAGAAACCTCAAGGGCTAAGTGCCTGTGCTTGTTCAGAGGCTGCACGCCATTCCCCATTTCCAGCCTCAGGCCCTCCCCCTAGCTGCCTCCTCTAGGGACCCCCCAAACACACACACACACACGCATACACACACACACACACACACACACACTGGGGATGTGCCTTCTCACAGAAGCTCAACCACTGAGATGATTTAGGGACTGCCCAAACTCCTTCATCCCCAGCCTCTCAAGTTTTTGCTCTGATCCCTGGCACCACCTGGAGCTGCTCCACCTTTGGAACCTTTCCCGGGTGTCAGGAGTGCCTAGCATAGGGGTAGTGACCTAAGTCTGAGCACTGGCAACCCTAGAAATCTGTTACAGAAAAACATTTTATTGAGCGGTAAGGGACCCCACTGGGGACAGAAAGGGCTGGCAATAAAGGAGCATGTGAACCTTGGGGCAGGGTGCGTGCTGCTTGACTCTCCATCCTGTTCTTGCTTCAGGAAGCAGGTCTTCCTGGGTCTCTCTATCCTGCCTCCTGAGACCCCAGGCAGGAGGCTCTTTGGGAAGCCACAGATTGCTGCTTTCAGTTTCAAAAAGCCCAGGTCCCCCCTGGTTTGTGGTGGTGACCGCTGTCAATGGCTCAAGGCAGGAGCCCATGTGGTAGACTGCTAAGGCTTCTCTGCACCCTGTCTCTGCTCCTGCATCCTCCTCGGCTCACAGAGTGTAGACTTTACTTTCTTCAGCTCACAAAGGGGCCCATGAGGATTGAGCAGAGGAACGTCAGGTTTTCTCCCAGGCCAGCTTCCGCCCTGGGATGTTCAGGGCAGACTCTCATTTCAAACCTCAGTTTCTGAGGCTCCTTGCTTATGGCCATTGAGTGTGCATGGAGGCTCCTGGCTGAGGAAGGCTCAGACAGAACAATGAAGGTTCTAATCTGTGGCAGTGGGCAGTGGGGGGGGGAGGGGTCACTTCAGGAAGAGGCATTCGCTGCCTTAGGCAGTTAAACCATTGCCCTGTCTTCAGAATGGTTCAGCCAGCAAGATTCTGTGGAGTCCGCCTCCTGGCACCATGTTACAATTGCCGGATTTTGGGTCTGGAGCAACAGAGATCTTCGTCCAACTCTTCTGGAGCATGCTTTCTCTTGGGAGCACATCTGGGGACTGGCTTCTCTGCTTCTGCCTTTGTGGACAAGGTCAAAGGATGATCCCCATAGGCCCGGTAGCCACCAACCAGGCAGTATGTCTCCACATGTCAGCCCACCTGCGTTTCCCCACACTCTCGGTTGAGGACATGGTAATGACCAGGTGTAGGAGGAGAAACGGGAGCCACTGCTGCTGCAAAGAAAATAAGAACTGATCAGTCACTTCTCCTGTACACAGTCTCCTGCCAGAATTTCCCTCTCTCATGTCTCTCCCCGTTTCTGGCTGAAGACCTTTAATCTACTTGACATCCAAAACACAGCCTTGGTCCATCACCTCTATGAGTCCCTAGAGAAGGGACACTGGCTGCAAAAGCAATTCCTAGAGCCTATGGCTGCAGCAGGTGAGGAAGTCTCTTCACCGTTTCCAGGGAAAACAGTAGAACCCAAAAGTAATTGCAATTGTGATCCTCTCCATCTCTCCCTTCCACAACAGAGAAAACATTTCTTGCAGTGTGTCACTTCTGAGGCTTTAATGGAAATGTCTTTCAAGTTTTGGAAAAAGATAATCTAATATAAATTGGTTAAGGACCCCTCCCACCTTGACAATCCCTCTTGGGCCCCATTTATACTGCCTGTTTCAACCACACTGAACTCTAGCCCTCTGATACTTTTATCTACATTAGAACAAGGCCAAATACTGAGGCAGAGTGATCAGGAGACTCAGAACCGGGTTCTGGGTACCAAGTGTAGGCTCACATCCACCCAGCCTCCTGGGACACCATCTCCTCAGCCCTCCAGTCTCACTAGCACTTCATCACCCCCCTTGGTTCTTCCAGTCTTCCCATGAATATGGCACCACCCTCTCCCCTAGTACTCAGCAGCTCAGTATGGGATGTGTCTGAGGGGACTGATATAGATGTCTACCTGACAGCACAGAGGTGCCTGAGTTTGAAGGTGTGGTTCAAAAGTGGTCCTCTTCCTCAAACTGCTCCATTTACCATTTGCCAACAAAAATGCACTTGTCTTTTGCTAAAAGGCCAATCAGAAAAGGGTCTGAATGGAAGCATCCTGTAACCCAAAGTAGAAGGCTACATTTATAAAGATCAGAAGCTTCCTGCACACTAGTCCAGGGATGACCCTTCATTTGTCCTCAGAAATGAGCACTGTGGGTCTCTGAAGGTGTCCTAGGTCACTGGTGTTACTTACAGCTGGGAAAGTGCTCAGGTGTATGTGGTGGGCAAGCCCCACAGGAACATGTGGCATCCAGGGGAAGTTGTGTGTACTACATGCCTCTTGTACAGATGCCTGTTCTCTGTGTACCTGATGCACTGCCCTCCTAGGGAACAGAGCACAGGTTAGAGTAAATATAGAAGATCCAGTCAGACATTCTCTCTCAGACAAGCAAAGAGATTGGTATCTGGTGGAGAACTGGTAGGGAAGTTTCTCTGAGGGCAGCACATTTGCATAGTTACCCTCTCATGGAAACTGTGAGAAGGCATGTGAGATCATCACTACCCAGTGAGGTCATATAAGGAACCTGTGACTTGGGGGGGCAGGCTTCAGGAGGAGGGACAGTTTTGTGGAGGAGAACAGGGTGGAGGCAGATGTACTCTGCCTGGCCCCTCACACCTGGGACTCCCCACCCATGCCCTAGTCTAGTAGACACCTCACGTGGGGCGTGCAGGTGGGCTAGCACAGCCCCAGGGGCCCCAGGAGGACAAGAAAAAAAAAAGAGGGTAAGAATGACAAAGACATTAATCTTAATTAATTTACTAATTTACTTTTTAATGTTTATAAGTCATTATCCTACAGCATAATTCATCTGAAATCTTACCTCATATTAACCCAGAAAAAAATATCTAAGATTTTTCTTAAACAAGTTGTGGACACTTATGATAAATTCTGGTAAGAAATTGGATAGAAGTTTCAGCTGAATTATTTAAGGACCAAAGTGAGATGACATCATGCTCACTGGAGGAAATGCCTTTCACTGAGAACCAATCCACAGTCTCTCTGTTTTCCAGGAGGCGAGAAACACCCACAAATGTCTCCAAGGCATTTACTTTCTTCTCGTCTCTGATCCTTTAAACTTACATATAAATGCAAATTTTTTCTTTACTCTTTCCTGTGAAGTAAGCTAATTTTTCACTTCCAACTTATGGAATTTGGTGATTTAGATCCTAAAAGATAAGAAAAATTTAAAATAACACAAATTAACACTTGTTTCCTATTGCTAGTACTTAGTATAATACATTATCAATTGAATGTTATCTTGCTTTTTCCCCTCTTTCTTGAAGATGATGCTACAAAAGAAAACTCACAGGTATATTTATTTAGATTCTCAACAGAAAATGCATTCCAATCTCAATTTCTTTTAACACCAGGAGGTATGCAGCCTCCAAAAGCAGCATTGACATTCAGCTAAAACATCTGAGGTTATTATCAAATAGTTTTGACACAGGAAACATTTTGTAAAGGCACCTTCCTGATACACTGGTAACTTGAAGGGCTGGTATGATATGCATTGTACAAAGTCTTAAAACGTTTATTGCTTGTCCATGCTATGTTTAGAGCTTCTTCTCTGTAAAATATAGAAGGCAGTAACAAAATGTTGAAACTAAGAATGAAATTCAGAGTGAAATCAACTTGGAAGTTTACAGTCAAGTGTCAGTGGTACCAATTTTTTTTTAATTAGCAAAATTTTAAGAAAAATATCTTCTATATGCTAATAAAGTAACTTAGCATAGTTCAGGATATCATAAACCTCTACCTTATATCAACTTATTTCTATTACTGCCTATCATTTATTTGTAAGTCTTTGATTTAAGTTTGGGTCCATATCCAATATTCCTGATTATCTTTCACTATTATCCATATTTTGTGGCTATTATTTATTTATTTATTTATTTTTGAGTTCAATTTAGTTTGCTTGTTTTATATTCACTTATTTGTTTTTTTTAATTGTTATTGAAGTATAGCTGCTTTACAATACTGTGTTACTTTCTACTGTACAGCAAAATGAATTAGCTATATGTATACATATATCTCCTCTTTTTTGGATTTCCTTCCCATTTAGGTCACCACAGAGCACTGAGTAGCGTTCCCTGTGCTATACAGTAGGTTTTCATTAGTTATCTATTTTATACATATTATCAGTGGTGTATATATATCAATCCCAATCTCCCTATTCATCCCGCCCTCCCATTCCCCCTTGGTATTCATATGTGTGTTCTCTACGTCTGTGTCTCTATTTCTGCTTTGTAAATAAGAATGTCTATGACAATTTTTTCAGATTCCACATATATACATTAATATACAATATTTGTTTTTCTTTTTCTGACTTACTTTACTCTGTATGACAGTCTCTAGGTCCATCCACATCTCTACAAATGACCCACCTTCACTCCTTTTTATGGCTGAGTAATATTTCATTGTATATATATACCATATACAATATTCCTGATTTTCTTTCACTATTGTCCATATTTTGCGGTTTTTTTTTTTTTTTTTTTTTTGGCCATGCCACACTACATGTGGGATCTTAGTTCCCAAACCAGGGATCAACCAGAGATTGAACCCATCGCCCCTGCAGTGGAAGCACAGAGTCTTAACCACTGAACCACCAGGGAAGTCACATATTTTGTAGCTTTTAAACCACTTTCTTCTGTATTTCTTTTATTCTTTATGACTGGGCTATTAATAGGTTAGGTCCCAATCTTACTATTTGACTAAAAAACTCCTCAGATCCTGTGAGTTCAGGTTTATTTTTCTACCACAGGTTAAACTATTCCTTAAATAATGGGAGATAGATTATCCATTTTTTCAGAGGCGAGTCCTGGCTTAAGGTGGCTGATGTGTTTGGCATCTAAATGCTAGAGTACAACCATGCAGAGGAATTTAGAAATTTCCTGAAGAAACTACAAAGATTTCTTTGGTAGATCAAATCTACTGTTTCTGGTTTTTATTGTTGTTATTTATTTGTTTGTTTTCTCTTTGAAGTCAGTCACTCAAAATCGTCATGCTCTCTGGTTATTATTTATTGATCAATTAAAATTTGTGGTGCAAAATCTTATCCAGTAATTAGAAAACAAGAAGGACCTATGAAGTATGCTATTGCCTGGGAATCTGGGATTATCTTTTGCCAATCACATCAGTTTACTTCACAGGTGAAAATGTTACCTTATTAGTTGAATGGACCCACTCTGAGATCCTAGCCTGGGCCAGGGAGGTTCTTTTGCTCAGATTCAAACAGCCAATAACAAAACAGATGCTGAGACTGGAACAGCACAAGCTTTATTCAATGGCCAAAGAATGGAGCAACTGAAACTTAGTTTGCAAATAAACTTCTCAATCCAATTCAGGTGGAGACACCCTATGTATAGGAGGGTTGAGGTAAAAGAGAGGGAGTTGGAAAAACTGGGAGGAATATTCATGAGTTATCTGAAGACAGGGTTCTGGTTTGGACCCAGAACTGATTCAACTCTCCTTTTCATTCCTTGTATGGGCTTTTCCTTTGTTGTCATGGCAACTGTCAAGTGTCATGGTGCTGGTGGGTGTGTCATTTACCTAACGTATCAGTATAACAATGATTGTATAATGAGGCTCAAGGTCCACTGGAAGTCAAATTCTTAGCCATCTTGGGCCTAGTTTATCCTAATCAGTTCTTGTTTTTCCTCTTTGCAGCTTCCTGCTGAAACTTAGATAACAGTATTTGGTTTCTATTTGAGGGAGGGGCAGGGATATAATTCTGGGGCAACAACCTTGGTAATAAAAATAGAAATAAAGATTTATAATGCCAAAGATTAAGAAGTGTTTTAAGAGGGCAATAGGTAATATATTCTCTGTTCTTTATTATTTGGCATGATGTTTTTTCAATAGAGCATAAGACTAATGCCTAGGGCTGTTTTCCTGACAAGTAAGATTCAGGACAAGCCAACCTAGTCATTCAAAATGATGCTGGGTTCTTGCATATATGGTCATAAGCATTAAAAACAGAACTCTTGTGCCACTATAATTTTGCTTTATTTACTTTTTATTTTCTCTCACTTAGTGTTCTGTCAGCCTGAAATTCTCTTCCTGCTAAAAACTGCATCCAATAACATGTAAGTATTATGACACTTCCATCACCGGATGTAAACATCTTAACTCTTCACTCTAAATTGTTTTTACAGAGAGATAAAGTATATTTATGACAGAATGATGAAAGTCCACTAAACTACACTTATGTGCCCAGAGGCCTTTTGAATCTTCTTACCTCTGATTATAGTGCTTGTAAGAAATAGTCCTACAATACCTAAGGACCTAAAACTAATTAGAGTCTCTTTTAAAATTGTTAATTAAAAGATATGGAGAATGTGGGATTTTGATAAAGAAAGTTGAGCTGAAAACTAAGAGTTATGACTGTGCAAAATGAGTAGAGTCAAGCCTGCAGAGAAAAGATGGAGCACAGTTAAGAAGTTATTTGATTAAAAGGAAAGGTAGGAGAACAAAAAAAGGAAGAAAGATTCCCTGATTATCTTCTCATAGCCAACCTGGGTATTCCCATGGGACCATGTGGTCTTGATGCTGGTGAGTTTTGACATCCTTAATGGCACTCAATCCACTGAGGTAGGTTGAGTACGTTTCATTTTTTGAAGCTGGAAGAGCTATGAAAATAAGTAAGATGCTCACCAAAGGTCTCCTGAACTACTTCTCTCTACATACTTTGGAACCGTAGAAACAACTTCAGTTTCACTGCTACAGCAGTGAAAAAATTGAGTGTTTGTTCAGAAAATATCAGTTCACGTGTGGATAGGGATTTTATGAATATAGTTTAAGAAAGCTAATGGAAATTATAAATAAGCCAGATGCTGCTTTACTGACTTCCCATCTCTACTATATTTTCACATCACTCAGTTTGTGCTATCTGAATTCAGCCTCCGACATTAATTTGAATTTGGAACCATCATTTTGATGTTTCTAGGATTGTAACATGGCAAATTGTACCCGAGTATCTATTCTCACTCCCTCCTTGGAGCTGGTTCTTAGGCATCTAGTTAGAAAACATATGCTCCTTCCAGCAAAGATGGACTGGGTTCTAAATTCCAACCTGGAGGATGTGATCTAAAGGAATGGGTGCAAATTCTGAGTCACACGCTTTAACAGGTGTCACTTACTTCCCATACTGTGGAAGTGTGGTATCACAAGTCAGCTTCGAGCACGTGAGTGAGGATAGTATGCGGGGGACCTAGAGAGTGACAGGACAGATGGACCCAGAGTGCCTAGATGACCTCATAGATGACCCATGCTGAGCTCCCATCTCTGAACCACCAGCTGAAAGAGAAATAAGTTTCATTTTCCTTGAGCCACTACATTTTGGACTGTCTTTGTTAAAAATCAGGCAACTTAGTTATTTGCTCCTTTTCTTCAACTATTTTCTCACTACATACTGAATTTTAACTGGAATAATTTGTATCACCAAGAGTTTTCTGCTCTTGGACAGATCTAATCTCCTACCTAGAAATATGTGATGGAGGCCACATGATCCAGAGTTTAGGGATACATTAAAATTTATAATTCAATCAAATTAAATAAGTATATAGGATGTAAATAAGAGTTCATAGCATGATATAAAAGAAACATAAATGAGCATAATTTAGTCAAGCTTTACAATAATAATAGCAATAATTGAAAACTGATACAGCACTTTTATACAATCATCACAACATACCTGTGGGAATTTACTATTACTAATCATGTTTTACAGAAGGAAGAACTGGAAAAAGTGGTAAGCTGTACAGCCAGGATTCAAATCCCCCTGCCTGACTTCAGAGGCCATGCTCATTGATAGGACCCTCTTCTCTGAGAACTTGCTTCAGGAAGTCTAGTAACATGTCCAAGCTCACACATCATATCAGTCACACTGTCAGGATTCCCAAATTGTTGCTTCTTTTCCTACATTCCAGTCTTCCAGGGGATCTGAGTTGTGAAATGAAAGGTACAGACAGTAAGTGCAATTAGATTCAGAGAAGAAGAAAAACATCATAGTTAAGTGATCATAGAGGTTTGAGGACAAAGGCAAATGTTTATGGGAATGCTTAAAGCAGCCTTCTAAAACTCATATATATATATTTTATATTCTTATATGTATATATATATATATATATATTTATTATTATTATTATTTTTCAAACAGTAAGTCTCCATGTATGGTGTATGTGAAGACTCACAAAAGTTGATGAGATGTGGACAGGTTGAGTCAGACTTTGTCCTGAATTGGTTTTTTCTCTTACTCTTTCTGCCTTGTACTTCCATATTTTATTTTCTTTAACTGAGCTTAATAATATTGCCTTGGCATTGATGCCCACTTCAGATTAAGAAATACCCTAAATATAAAATATAGTATGAATATGAATATATACAAAATAAGAATCTCTCTCTCATATATGTATGTAAAGTATTGTTATATATTTTATATATACATATATATATAAAATTCTTCTTGGTACATTTCTGCATTTAACATAAGAATCTCATATTTTATTAGTAAGGACTCTACCTGTTCCTCTCAAAAATGGCTAAGAAAAATTATATGTGTACATACAAATATAAATATAATTTGGCTCAGCATGGATAAGTTTAAATATAGCATTTTTTTTTACTGAGGTATAGTTGATTTACAATATTATTAGATTCAGGTGTACAACACAGTGATTCAGTATTTCACATGTTATACTTCATTAAAATTTTTTAAAAGATAATGTTTATAATCCCTTATTCTCTAAAATATATCCTTATTGCTTATCTATTTTATACATAGTAGTTTGTGTCTCTTAATCCCCTACCCCTATTTTCCCCCTTCCCCCTTTCTTCTCCCCACTGGTGACAACCAATGAGTCTGTTCCTATTTTGTGATATATATATTCACTTCTTTTATTTTATATTCCACATATCAGTGATAACATACAGTATCTGTCTTTTTCAGTCTGACTTATTTCACTAAGTGTAATACTCGCTAGGTCCATCCACATTGTTAAAAATGGAAGATATTCATTCATTTTTATGGCTGAGTAATATTACATTGTGTGTGTGTTATATATATATATGTGTGTGTGTGTGTGTGTGTGTGTGTACATATATATATATTTATATGCACACACACACACACACACATATGTATAACATTTTCTGCACGTATCTTTTCAACTTAGTGTTTTTGCTTTTTCCAAATATATACCCAGGAGTGTAATTGCTGGATCATATTGTAGTTCTATTTTTAGTTTTCTGAGGAACATTCATAATGTTTTCCATGGTGGTTGCACCAATTTACAATCCAACTGTGTACAAGGGTTCCCTTTTTCTCCACATCTTTGCCAACATTTTTTATTTGTGAGCTTCTTGATAATGGCCATTCTGACAGGTGTGAGGTGACATCTCATGTGGTTTTGATTTCCATTTACATGATGATTAGTGATGTTGAGCATCTTTTCACATGCCTGCTGGCCATCTGCATGTGTTCTTTGGGGAGAAAACGTCTCTTCAGGTCTTCTGCACATTTTTAAAATTTGTTTTTTGGTTCTTTTTTTTTGGTATTAAGTTGTATGAGCTCTTTACACATTTTGGATATTAACCCTTTATCAGATACATCATGCGCAAATATTTTCTCCCATTCAGTAGATTGTCTTTTTGTTTTGTCTATGGTTTCCTGGCCATAGGTGCATGGATTTATTTCTGAGCTCTTCATTCTCTTCCATTGATCTATGTGTCTGTTTTGGGGCCAGTGTCATGCTGTTTTAATTACAGTAGCATTGTAATATAGTCTGAAGCTGGGGACTGTGATATCTCCAGCTTTGCTCTTTTTTCTCAAGATTGCTTTGACGGTTCAAGTTCTTTTGTGATTTCATATAAATCTTAGGGCTATTCGTTCTAATTCTGTGATTAAGTAAGATATAGTAAGTAAGAAAGAATAAATAATATAAGTAAGAATAAGTAAGATAAGATAAGATATTCATAAATATTTTGATAGAGATTGCATAAAATCCATAAATTACTTTGGACAATATGGACATTTTAACAATATGAATTATTCCAATCCAAGTACATGGGATATCTTCCCATTCTTTGTGTCATTTTCAGATTCTTTCATTACTATTTTATAGTTTTCAGTGAATAGGTCTTTCACCTCCTTGATTAAGTTTATTCCTAGTTATTTCATTCTTTTTAATGCAAGTTTAAATGAGATTGTATTCTTGCTTTCTCTTTCTGATAGTTTGTTAATAGTGTATAGAAAAGCAACAGATTTCTGTATATTAATCTCATATCCTGCAACTTCATTGAATTTATTTTTTAGTTCTAATAGTTTTTTGGTGGAGACCTTAGGGTTTTCTATATATAGTATCACGTCATCTTCAAATAATGACAGTTTTGTTTCTTCTCTACCAATTTGAGTGTCATTTATTTCCTTTTCTTCTCTAATAGCTGTGGTTAGGATTTCCAATATTATGTTGAATAAAAGCAGTAAGAGTGCACATCTTTATCTTTTTCCTGATTTTAGAGGAAAGTCAGTTTTCATAATTGAATATGATGTTAGCTGTGAGTTTTTCATAAATGGCCTTTATTATGCTGAGATATAACAGTTACCTATTGCACTCTTTTTTCATTCTTTTTTTTTTGTGTGGTACATGGGCCTCTCACTGTTGTGGCCTCTCCTGTTGCAGAGCACAGGCTCTGGACACACAGGCTCAGCGGCCATGGCTCATGGGCCCAGCTGCTCCACTGCATGTGGGATCTTCCCGGACCAGGGCTTGAACCCATATCCCCTGCATCGGCAGGGGGACTCTCAATCACTGCACCACCAGGGAAGCCCACCTATTGCACTCTTAATGAGATATTCTTGTGTGGAAGTGTCCCTATACAATATGCCTGTGCCCAATGGCTTTGGTGGGAGAGCTGGATTTGACATGTACACATCACTTCCTTCCTCAGTGTATGCTGGGAGCTAGCACCTTAGTAGGAGGTGGGGCTGGAGAGGGAAGACCTAAGGCCAGAATCAGGTGGGAGCTGGGGCTTCCCCTCTGCTCAATGACCATCACTGCCCTATTGGGTGTGGGTTTTGATCCCAAATTGCTGGAATAGAAGTCCTGAGGTTCAGGTCCATCCTGGCTTCATTCTCTCTAAATTTGTGCTCTCTCCCACTCCCAGCACCATCACCTTCACCCTCACCCCAGAGGGGAACAGTGCTGGAGCAAGAAGTGTTGGTGTGGGCACATGGATTAAGGAACAGTTTCTGGTGGTCCAGCTGGGGTACAATACCCAGAATGCTTTTGATGAGTTGCCTGGGTACATGCCCGTGATGGCTGCCCCTGCCCTACTTGGAGCTGCATCATGAAGCAAGTGGAGGTGGAGCATTTGCTCAGCTCTGTCTGGGTCTTGCCCTGGGATGGTCATGGTAAACTGGGCAACCACTGCAGCAGTTTTCAATCCACCCCCTCCTCCATGCTTCGGGAGCAAGCAAGCATATATGCAGTCCTCACGAGCAGGGTCCAGACTTCCCACTGCGCTCCTGTTACTTCCACTGTACCTCTATCCATCTTAACCTGTGTCAGACCCTATGGCTGGGACACCCAATATGTGTCTCAAACCACTCACTCCCCAGGGAGGGTCTCTGACCTGTAATCTTCCTTTCCCACTGAGTCCCCTCCCAGGGTCACAGGTTCCAACCTGATCATTTTTCTTCCCTTCCAACTCAATTCCACGTGGATCTTTTTACAGCCTCGGTTGTACAGGAGCCTTTCTACCAGTTTCCAGTTAATTTTCAGTGAGAATTTTTCCACATGTAGATGTATAGTTTTTCGTATTTGTAAGGGAGGCAAGTTCCACATCCTTCTATTTTGCCATGTTGCTTCTGATCCCAAGTGTGGCATATTGTTATGGAGCTTCATAACTTTCATAGATCAAAATAAGAAAATTATAACTTATGAAATTGAAAGTAATAGAAAATTAATTATTTTCACCAATATATACTAATATTACATGGTTATCTGGGGAGGGAACACAAAGATATCAAGAGGGCTTGTTTTCTCTAAAATTTATCAACTTACTATCTCAGATTCATTATAAACAGAGGAGATTACATCAGGGAAATATCTTTTTTCTCATTATTTAAATAAAATAGCAATTGATTTTATTTTTCACAAACATATTCATGTCAAATCATAGTTAAAATTCAGTGAGATATCCTTTGATCTTTTGATGGGCTTAACTTATCCTACAATTAGAAATTTATATAACAGTACAATATTGTACAAAAGAGGAATACTAATAATATTACTTGAAAGGGCATCTACATATTCTTTGTGTTTATAATTGGCTTGTATGAATGTTATTATTCCCCAAAAAACCAAAATACGGATTAAAATATAAATATTGCCTCCAGAGTGATCTAGAATATCCAAGTAATTTACCTTAGCTTTAAATAAAACATTTGATTAATGAATGTAATAAATGATAGCATAGAAAAAAATAATCCAATGATTAAAAAATATTCTTATGAGATGTGTCTGCTGAGTCCTATATTTTGGCAGAGCCCATGCAGCCAATTATAGCTATAGTTACACAACTGTGTTATCAACTCTAGGTTTGATTTATGTGCATTCTGATGGATTGTTTTAAATAATAAATACAATATTAACTTATATAATAATATGGTAAAATTTTGCAATTAAAGTTTTTGCCTTACAATAGAGCAAACATAAACTTTGAAAGTTAAATTAAGGCAACTACCCTGACAATCATCAAGCATTTGCTGAAAAACAAAAATATTATGGATCAAAGCTAACACATTGTACATAATCAGAGCAAGATAGTTTATAAACTCACATTTACATGCAACCACCAATGAAACACATTTATTTCATCCACTACATATACATTATATTATCTGAATAAACCTAGACACTGTTGCCATAAATTCATAATATAAGATGCTTAAAATAATGTATGGAGCAAACCAAGATATAAACAAACAGACAGGTGAACATTTATTTACTCAGGTGTTTGTATTTTATCTAACATTAAAACAAAATCTTGTTTTATACTAATCACCCATCATTTAAAATTCAAGTAAGAGAAGCATTAGGAAACCATACATTTACATGAGGAAAAGAAAATCATAGAATGTAGTTAGAAGAAAAAAAGTGTTTAAATTATAATTAAGACGTTTCTAAGGACTAGAAATAATAATCATTTAACAAAACATAATCAAACTGGAATAATGAACTACAGTTATTACAGTAGCTAAAAGAAAAGGAATTAAAAGAAAAGAAATTAACTACCTGATTCCTTTCAGTGTCATTTTTCTACGATCTTGTGTCCCAATTTTAAAACAAAACTTCCTTAATGAAGTGGACATGTCTGTAGTTCTTTTCATGATGCCTCTTGAATAGGCATAAAATAGAAACATCCTAGATGGACAATTTCACCATACTGCAATTTTAGGAAGGCTAAAGTTTTCAAAAGTCCAATTAATTTTTTTAAAAAAAATATATAGAATATCTGGAAAAATGAAATTGTCTTTTATTTGAGATCTCAGAATTTATTTGAGATCTCAACTTATTCTGCATTTGAAGAAACTGTAATTTTTAAAGAAACTTGTAAATTCTTATTAGAATCAACCTAAATTTCTTCTCTCTTTCAATCTCTTTTTTTCTCCTTCTCCATACACACACGTTGACACACACACACATTTATATACACACAAACACATACATACACGTACATACCACAGAACAAGCCATAGATATTCCTTCTCTCTTCGTATTATGTATATTCCCTAAGATGTGCTAGAAATTATATGGTAACTCATTTAATATTTAAACAACAATTTAATCAAATAAAATTGTTAGCCCTTTTATATGAATGAGAATAGAGGACCTCAGGTAAGACATATAATTTCCCTAAAGTCATGAAACCTGTAATGTCAAAGTCATAATTTTAACCCCTGTTCAAATATATATATATATATATATATATATATATATATGACTTCACAGTAAACTCCTCACTGGGTCTAGGATGGTATAATGGAAAATGAATGGCTTTTGGAAAAGAGTTACCCTACTTTTTGTTCCCAGCTACAATTTTTCACATCAATTTCTTCTTGTATTAGTGAGTAAAAATCCTCAGGTCATATTTTTCTTAACTGCAAAATGGAGGTAAAAATACCTAACTTGCATGATTATTATGAGGATTAGAATTAGCACATAACAATCTCTTATCATGTGATGTTATCCCAATAAATATCTGATGGCATTATCATTTGTATTATTGTATAATTATTACCCATAACCAGTAAGTGTATACTGTCTATTAACTAGGTTATATAAAGTAACAAACATACACATACACACACATACACACACATTTTTCCTTAGAACATAAATTTAGCCATTTTAAATTATATGCTAATTTGATATATTTGAACATTAATTTTTATACAAAATCTAGTAAATTATTTCAAATTTATCTATTGAACACATTTCTTTCTAAAAAGTTTGATATTTAATGAAAAATTGTATAATTTGTTTAACCTCAGCATTCATAATAAAATTATAGCAAAACAATCACTTGAAAAAACAATTGACACAAGTAGATTGATTTAAAAATTCCCCTCTCTTTTCGGAAAATTGAACTCAGCTTCCACACCACTCTGTAATAAGGAATAGGATTATGCAGATAAAAGAAACATGTAAGGTTAGGTAGTTCATTTAATATTGACAGCAATGTCAAGGTTTCCAAGAAAAGCAGGCTATATATTCAACCGAATAAAATAAATATGACCAGAACGTTCATTATAGATGTCTGCATAAATAAATGTATACTCTTTATATTATAGCTCCAAGATTCTTTTTTATATGAATTTGTGATATTCCTTGAGGTGTTCATTTCTAATGTGAAAAAGATGCAAGATTTTGAATCAAAAGTTTTATAGTAATCCTCCTGTGTCATCTGATGCATTTTTAAAGATATAGATGGCAAAGCTTAATTCAGAAAACCTGTTATTACAAGAACAGTTATAACTGTGCCATGTCCAGTTATCCTGCAGATTGTAGTTGGAAAGAAGTATAATTATGTAAAAATGCAAATGGGAAGATTAAAGACCTAGAGTGCCCATTCAATTCAAAGACATAGAGACCAAAATTCAGTTGCCAATCTTTATGTTTTCATGCACTTTGGGAATATCTAACTGATTTCGTTTTCCACATAAATAAAAGTGGTCTCTATTCATATAGGAGTTTTATGTGTACTTTCTAAAATCAGGCAAAATATTCCTATGTTTTTCAAAAAGACTATATTACAACAATTACAGGAACAGTGTATGCATGAATCAAACATTTTAGCTAACTAAGGTCATTGTCACACAGATTTAGAGGAATGATGAACTAAGAGATTAGTCTTTGTGGTTTCATTCTCCTTAGAATCCGTGTTTTCAAGTTCTGGGTCTGCACAACAAATGGATGTTTTGCATTTAATTAGCATAGGCCATGTAATTATTAGATGTGAGTAGTTATTTTAAAAATCCAAACTTAAAAATAATTTTATATGTGTGTAAAAATTTTAAACATATAAACTTTTAAACATATAAAAATTTCATATATCTATAAAAATATAGCCTCTTTTTTTAAAAGTCACTTTTTATTCTCTGAGAGAAGAGTAGATGAAAAAAATGACTCTCCTGTGGACACTTTCTAGATTCTCCTGTGAGACAGAGAATCTAATTATTCTGAAGTTTGCCTTCTGAAAGAGGTGGTCTGTATGCCATCATCATGATACTGTCTGTAAACCACCAGCCTGATAACATGATTTGCCTCACTAATGTTCATCTATTTCTGTTACTTTTTGATAAACGTGAGGGTGATGGTGTGTTTCAGGTTGAATTCATTATGACAATGTCTGGTAGTAACCTGTAGAAATTTAAAACATGAGCGTGGATGAATCCTCATTTAATGAATCCATGACTTTTTAAACATCTGTTCTAACTATTTTATTTTGCCCACACATCTAGTTTTCTTTTTCTTTAATATTTATTTATTTAGTTGCAGCAAATGAACTCTTAGTTGTGGCATGTGGGATGTAGTTCCCCGACGAGGGACTGAACCTGGGTCCCCTGCATTGGGAGCACAGAGTCTTAGCCACTGCACCACAAGGGAAGTCCTTGCCCGTACATCTACACATAGAAAGTTGTCAAACTCTGACCGCTGTGGAATTGATTCTTTTATTTTTTAATTTTAATTTTCTCTTTACTGGATTTTTTTTATTTATCCTACAGATTACCTAATGCTGTCTGATTTCTAAATGTTTTAACTTTATAAGAATGAAGTAAAATGTAAAGAAAAGGAAACTGGAAAAATAAGTATTTGTATTTTCTATTTACAAGCAATACCACTTAAAAGATCTACAGAAAAGGAAGATGTAAAAATATCTGAGGGAGAAGACATAGGTTTATTTTTTTAAATAATTTACATTTTCCTTCTTTTATATCATAGCCATATATATTTTAAACTAATATGTTTAAATGGTTGAATTTCACTCTTCCTGAAAGAGAAATAAATAATATTGTTTATGAACTTTAACAGAAGTGATTTTCAAAATAAAGAAGATTATTTGGTAGTATTCCATGTACAAAATAATAAGATCTTATACTAAATAAAGCCTTCATGAAAACAGGGATGTTTCTCTGCTCTTAACACTGCTGAATCCTCCATGCTATTACAAAAGTGTTTGGAATGTATTAGAGTAGGTAATCAAGAAGTATGTCTGTAGCAAAGGAATTATAAAGCAGTTCCATAAATTTGCTATGTAAGTAGCTTGTGCTCAGATTCTGTGATGCAACATTTCCAATATACACAGGTCAGACTGTATCTTTTACACTGGTAGCATGGTGAAGTGCATACTCAAGCTTAGGGCATCTAGCAAAAGCAGTAATGAGCAGTATTGGAACTGTTCAAAAGAAGAATATATAACCTTAAGAATATTGGGAAGGGGAATCTAAGAATTTAAACTCGAAATGCAATTTAAAAAAATGTAAGCTTATTCTATGAAATTATGTTGTAAGAGCTCAACAAACACATGAAAGATACAAGCAGATTACTTGTCATGAAAGGACACTCTAGGCCCTAAGAAAGGTTAAGATGTAAGAAAACCTGAAATATTTCATCAGTTCCTCTTAATTAGGACAGCAAAGTACCTTACTGTGGGCCAACTTAACTATTATTGTAAATGAACCAGTTTATAGCACAGGCCCCATAGGATATTGGGCTTTTAAATGGAACATGAGTGTGGGCTTATATTTTGCTGTTCATTAAAGGTATTCATTCTTATTAGAGGAAGAATAATTTTAAAATATAGAATAATGTCCCCTTCAATTACAAAAGTGAATATTTTAATAAATTACAGTAAATACCAAGGGGGTGATTCTTGACTACCAGAATGCCCTTCAGGCTTGCTTTGCAGGATGATGAATCATGTGTGTTTAAAGGCCAACAGTGAAATAAAAATGCTATTGTTAAAAAAAATGCTTCTAGGGTCTATTTAAAAGGGGATGGATTCATCCTCAAGATTTTATTTTTCTCAATAAAAAATGAAATCTCCATTGACTTTAAAAGGAGAGCAATGTTCTAGAAGCAGGAGTACTAAAGTAGACCGGATAGCTTGTATTTTATTCAGAGGGTTATCAACTGTTCATTATATCTTTGGGGAAGTCTTAAAAATCTGTCATATTCAATGCTCATATTTGTAAATTTGAATAATGTATTTTCCAACACAATAAGAACATCTTATCAATATACAAAAAATCTTTGCTTAATAGATTTGTAAGAATTTTAAGTTACATTTCATTTTCTTTCTTGGATTTTGCCTTTTGAATGCATCAGATGATTTTCATTTAAAGTGTTCTTGAAATATTTCATACATATTAAAATAGATATAGGTATTTTTCTTAAAAGTTATATTTTATTCACTGGGGTAGCTAGACATTTCTGTGGTAGGAACAACATTTATCATTCTTCCTTCTTCATTTGCTAGTTTTATTTTTGTCTTGTTTTAATATAGCCTCTGTGAGAGACAGCATAGGATAGTGGTTAAGGCTAAAACTCTGGAACCAGGCTGTTGTGTGAAGTCTCTTGACTTCACAGATGGTGAGAAATAAGACCCTGGGCAAGTTACCTACTATCTCTACCTTCTATAACTGTATCAACTCTATTCTTTGCATCTTAATTTCCTAATGATTAAAATAAGAATAATAATGAGAAAAATACAACAATATCTCCCATGGTTATCTTAAGAATTAAATGCTTAACTATTTGAGAATCACTTTGTAAAGTCCCTGATACATGGAGAATGTCTGGTTAGTGGTAACTGACAGAATTAAAAGGAAAGCTCATTAGTCTACTTTTCCCCTCTTCTGCCAAGTGTGTATCATTCTATATGTTACCACGTCAAACATATCTCTAAATTAGAGCACTGGTACAAAGTGTCCATGTCTGTACTTTTCTCTTTTTGATCTTTAGCTCAGGCTCCAAATACGGCAGTCCCAGGTCATCCTTCTTACTGTCTTCACTTGAACAAAAAATATTGAAATGAAAAAAAAAAAAAAACAGCTAGCCATTCTCTAGAGTAACTAGGATTCCGAGTGTATCAGACATACAGCCCACATCCAATTCGTCTATGGATGAAATGACAAAGCGACAGCAGAGACAACATGCTTCCGAGGTTTTGTCTAAAACTGCTTTAAAGGTACAATTTCATAGAAGGTGTCGTTATTCATTTTTTATCATGGAAAGCTTGAGTTGAATTTAAATTACTCAAATGCCTTTAGATAAATATCAGTATTTTCCCTACGTTTCCTAGCCTACTCTGACTCATCTATCAAAAATTTCTAGTACACCGAGGGGAAGGGATGGGCTTGACACAGCCAAATATGATAATAAGTGAGGGGCTTGCGAAGACTCCACTGGCTCCATTCACAAAACAGAGCTTTAAATACAATTATCCTTTTTGGTTATCATAAGAGTTTATATATTTTTAGGGCATATATACTTTACATGTAGAATATTAAAGCCTGTAGACCTATTATTGTCTAAGAGTCAAATTATTCAAACTATAAAGCTTCTAAATTTAAAATTAGACTTTTGCCATATGGTCACTAGATATTTTGATTTGTTCTTTTTTTTAAAGGAAATAATTATTCATTTATTGGCTGAAGTATCACTGGAGGTATACTGGCTTCTCAGGCTCTCAGGGTTCAGCTGTTACACAGAATGATGGCAGTAAGCAGCCTCCAGGAGCCCAGTTCATTCTCTGTCCCCAGCTCTCTCTCTTTCTCAATCTCTCTCTTCCTCTCTCTCTCTCTCTTTTTTTTTTTTTTTTTTTTTTGTGGTACGTGGACAGAGAGAGAGAACCTATATATATATATATATATATATATATATATATATATATATATTTGACATATGTACCCTGTGATGTTTTCTGATCTGCCAAATCAGTATTCTGTCATGTATAATTAATTTTGGAATGTTCTTAGCCATTATTACTTCAAATATTTCTTCTCTGCCGTCCTCTTCTCCTTCCTCTCTTCCAATTATGTGCACTTGCACATGTGTTACACACTTTGATATTGCCCTGCAGTTCTTGAGTATTTTGTTCCTTTTTCCACTTTCTTTTCCTCATTGCATTTTGGCTTGAGAAGTTTCTATGGATCTATACTCAAGTCCACTCATACTAAACTCAACCACTGTGTACAGTCTACTGATGAATTCACCAATGGGATTCCTCATTTCTCTTAGCGTTTTTGATTTCTAGAATTTTCTTCTAAATTCCATCTCTCTGCTTACATTATCGATCTGTTCTTACATGTTGTCTACTTTTTCCATTATAGCCCTAAATATATAAATCATAGTTATTTCAAATTCTCTATCTTATATTTCCAATGTCTGTGTTGTATCTGAGTCTGGTTCTACACTTGCTTTTCTTCCTCAGACTGTGCTTTTCTTGCCTTGCAGCATGTCTTGTAATTTTTGTATTGAATGATTGGAACTGAAGTAAGAGGGCTTTCAGTGCAAGGGTTTAGGATAATATGGCTAGGGGTTGTTCTGTGTTTATTGTAGTTGTAGGTGGAGGGATTCAGGACACGTCACCCTCAAAATATGTCACTGTTAATCTTTTTTTTTTTTTTTTTGTGGTACACGGGCCTCTCACTGTTGTGGCCTCTCCCGTTGCAGAACACAGGCTCCAGACGCACAGCTCCAGTAGCCATGGCTCACGGGCCAAGCCGCTCCATGGCATGTGGGATCTTCCTGGACCAGGGCACGAACCCGTGTCCCCTGCATCGGCAGGCGGACTCCCAACCACTGCGCCACCAGGGAAGCCCTGTTAATCTGTTTTATGTTAGTTTAGCTCTTAGTCCAGTGATACAATTTATGAGAGTAGAGGAAGGTTTTCCTCCTCTCCATAGGTGTCCAATTTCCTTTTATGTCCTTATTTTGCCTCCTTTCTTGAATTTGGGGTTTCTTAAGTACTCCTCCTCAGAAATTCTGCCCCCCTTTCAGCTGTAATCCACTCTCATTATAGTGGAACCCTCTTCGTTTGGTGTTAAAGAGTGAGTGAGGAAGCATGCTCTACAATTGTGTTATTAATCTTAGGCTTCAATGGGCCCTTGTTTGTGGGCCTTCAAATGTGTTTCTCTGATGGTATAGTTTTATGCTCATGTTAGGTGAAAACAGAAGGATACAGGAGGCTGAAGTTGTAATAAAGGCTCTGATAAGGTCTTTTCCCCCTGGAAAGTAGGCCTTTTTTTTTTCTTTTTTTTTTCTTTTTTTGTAGATCCCCAAGGCATGCGAGATCTTAGTTCCCGACCAGGGATCGAACCTGTGCCTCCTGCAGTGCAAGCACAGAGTCTTAACCACTGGACCACCAGGGAAGTCCCTGTATATCTTTCTTATGGAAAATGTTCCTAATGATTATTCTTTTTATCTCCCTGCCAGAGATAGGAAGTTATCTACAAAATCTTCCTCTTGAGAATCTGGCAAAGATTTTGGACATTAAACCTACAAAAGTTTTGAGCACCCCCAAGACTGTAACCTCTGCAGTTTCTCACTCTCATGTTAAGCTACTCTCGCCTTCCAGTAATTTGTCAAAATTTCCAGTTAAGTCTTCCTACTAATAGATGTATCCAACATATTTGCTCCAAGGAAGCAGATCTCCACTCAGTTTCTGAATTCACCCATCTCTTCACATCAGGGCCATAGTTTGCCCTGCAATTGCAATTCTCTGAAAGTTATTGATTTTATGTATGTTCAGTCTTTTTGTTTGTTTATTTTAACATCAGGACTGATGACTTCCAAGCTCTTTAAATGTCAGAGCTAAAACTGGAAGTTAATATTTTATACATTTGATAGAAACAAAAAAAAAATCACTATGCTCAAATCCACTCAGAAGCATTTTATACAATTAAAAATGTTAAAAAAAATCCTTATTCACTAATTTAAAATGTTTTTTAGTATACAGTATGTTCAAAATGTTGTGCTACATAGTATAAAGAGTGTAAAATCTTTCCTCTGTATAATTTTATTATATATTTGGTGAAATAAATGTTATTGACAAATAACTACAATGAATAAATTTTGTTTGGTTATATATATATATATATATATATATATATATATATATATATATATATATATATATATATATATATTCACACCCCCCCAGCCCCCTTAGAATTTGATAATAAATAAAATATCAGAGTTAGTCTGAAAAGATTCCCTCCTGCAGTGGTACAATCTAACATTTACATGAAAACAAATTAATAGCACTAAAGAAATATTCATAATAATCTTAACTTATTCTATTTAAACTTGAGTAGTTTAAGTTATAATTATTCAAGCTAATTAGAAAATAAATTTTAAAAAAGCAGAGTGGTCAAATATGCAGTGTAAAAGTTAATTTGAATTGATTGTTTTTACGTTAATGGGAAAATAACCTGTATTCTTTAAGAGTTACTCATTCATCCATCCCCTTATTCTGTATGTTTTGAAAAATGACATAAATTATATACATTGTCCTTTCTTTACACATTTTTCAGATCCGAACTTAGTAAAATTTCATACTCAATCTTTTTAAAGTTTTAATTGGTACCTTGTATCAGTCTGAATGACCTCCTACTGCTTCGTGCCCTTTACCAAACACTTTTCATTTGAGAGGCCCAATCCTGGGCCTCTCAAATGAAAGTTCTTCCAAGATTTATAAGATCATGACCTGCTATTGTTATTTTCAAGCTACTGTGACCTTCTTGGCTCATCATTCATTTAATAAAATAGATTCACTTTTATGGTGGTGCTAAGTCTCTGTGTTTAGAAACCCAGTGACCTTTTCTGCATAATAACAGTTTTTTAACAAGCCTAGCCCTCTTTAAACTAAAACTGGTTAAGAGTTTTTTGCATCTTTTCCTAACCATAGAAAAGTGAGCCACACCAATAACTAGTGCCGTGCCCAGCTAAAAGTTCTGCCAAGTTGTACAAAAGCTCAAGGTATGCTTGCCTCTAGTTTTGTGAATTCCATTAAATGAAATGTCATTCACTGTCTGTTGAAGGGCATTGCGCTTCTTATCCCCCGAGTGCTCACAGTGATTCTCTCAAAGATTGTTGACGCTTTCCAAGTCCGTGATGCTGAGGTGGGACAGTGTTGATTGCTCTACAGAGCTGTTTCTGAATGTGTACGTTTATCTCTTTACCTTGTTCTTCCTATCTGATAACAACTTTCCTACTGCTTTTGTAATGCTTTTATCTTCTAGACCAGGATTTTTATCAGCATTATGTGACCTTTAGATAGCAAAAGTGATGGTAGTCTCCAATGTTCTTTTCATTCCTCTCAAGAAATACTTCTTCCAGTTTCCAGCTTCATATAAAGGAAGTTTTCTTGAAAAAGTTTCTTGTCAATCATAGACCTATGGTTTACAATGTCCTTGGCCATCTTGATTGATCTGTATGATGGGTCTGCCCTGACAATTACACATCAAACTGGTAGCAGTCTTCCAAAATACTTCTGAATATAAAGAAATAAAATACATTTATTGCACATTTACATAATATTTTAGGGTTTGTTTAATTACAGTTATTAGTAATTTTTAGTCAAATCTGAAGGGAGATGCAATGTCAAGGACATTCTATATGGCATTAAAATTTACTATTGGAATGAATTATATATTTTTTTTCTTAGTAAAATTAAGTTCCCTACTTTTTAATTTTTTTTCAGATTTTTTCTAAATCAGACACTCGTGGCAAAATGGTTATGTCTAAGTCACAATTATTTCTCAGTGGTGACTAAACAGGGGTTAATACTTTGCTTACACAACATAACAAACAGAAAATACACATATAGGTGAGAGGCTCCAGGGAGCAGGCTCAGGACAGCCTCCCCATTCAACACCGAGGGCCTCTGACCTTAAAATAAGTAAATGAACAAATACACATATGGAAAAGTGGGCAGTAACCATTCATTTGCTGTCTCAAAAAATAGAATATGCTTTGACAATAACACCACCAGTAATAGTATACGGTTATTGGTACCTACAACTGAATCAGGCCATTCCATGTAGAAACATCTCAAGATGACTCTATGAAATCATACTATCATTAGTCCCATTTTACAGATGAAGAAAATGAGGCCCAGAGTTTTCAGTAACCTTCACACAGTCTTGATGGATATGTACAGGAGAAGGTTTTTATCTTACTTATTCTACTTTGAGAAGTTGGAACTCATCCTCCTGTCTAATGACTCATGAGTGCTATGTATGTGTGAAAAATCATGCTAAGGGATTCATTTACATTACTTCACACGACTTTTTGTAATAAAGCCAACTGGGACAATACTTTCCTAGTTTTAGAGACAAGAAAACTGAAGTTCAGAAAGGTTAAATGAATTGTGCCAGGTACACCCCGCTGGTGAATGGCACATTGAAGATTTGAATCGGGTTTTATTTTACTCAGTAGTCTGTGCTCTTAACCCCTTTAGTGACTGTCTTTATATAGTCATCCTCTTCTTCCCAATAGAGTACTTTATCAGTGTCTTTTTAGCCTTTCAAAGAGGACAGGACTTACTTTCTGGTAGCCATGGCCCAATTGAATCTAATTTTCACTTTGTAGCCATCTTTTGAGGCTAAGAGTGTTTTGAAATTTATATCTAATTCAATATTTGTTTTTATGAGTCATTGTGTACTATTTCCATTCTCAGGAAGATAATTGATGGCTTCAGTAATACATGCATTAATAACGCTGTTATTATTGGAAACAGTATTACTTGTAGTAGTAGTAGTGCTAATTTAATAATTATCCAGTGATATAAAGTAGAAAAAAATCATATGAATATGTTTTAACAAGCCAAGATGTTGAAAAAGTTGTTTAAACATTAATATGGTTTTGAAAGCTACACTATCCTTTCTTCTTGTCCTCTATTACAGTTTCTGGAATAAGTGTTAGTGATTAAAATAATGATTGATTTCTTGGATTGAAGCACAAGCTAAGAATGGGCTTGTCGACTGAGAATGCAATATTCTGGAATATTATTGATTATGGTATCCAGAGCAAGAACACTTTATATATCATTTATTATTACTTGCAACAATTTTTATTACCTATATGTCAAATAAATGGAAAGTTTCATCTAACTGAGAAGTTGTTGACATGAATGTACACCACAGTAGCTCTAGATTCTATCCCAATTTACAGCTGAGATAGCCTACGGATGTGAGAATGAGGGTACGTCTTAGAGCAAAAGAATGTGCTGACAACAATACAAGATGGAATTTATATTCCAAATCTACTCCATGTAGCTATTGGTTATTTGAAGTGTATTCTTTCTAACCCAGTGCTGAATCCACTTTGCCTTCTTCCCATTGCTTGTAAACTAGCTCTTTCTCAGGAGGCAAAATATCCTCTAGGAAAATCAATGAGAGTGACTTGAACACTGAAACTTTTACCTCTATACC
The DNA here is from genome assembly GCF_964341445.2 of Mesoplodon mirus. Classification (NCBI taxonomy): domain Eukaryota; kingdom Metazoa; phylum Chordata; class Mammalia; order Artiodactyla; family Ziphiidae; genus Mesoplodon; species Mesoplodon mirus. Next base: position 85,461,949 of record NC_138986.1, read on the forward strand.
AGATGTCTGGACACTAATATATTTCTGCAGATTACAGCGTTGAGGATACTAGCTTTACAGGCTGGAGTAGTTTCCTGAAATATCTCAACATGGTAAAACGCAGGCAGCTTTCCAAGTCAAATTGTCAAATTTGGAGTGTTACAGAAATGTAGGATAACAATGCTTTACCTCATATGCCCATTTGTTCCCCAAATATCTGTTACAAAAGTATGGTCCTCATCAGATTCCTTTTGGTGTGTATATTAAAAACAAAAAATCCTAGGCCCAAACTCATATCTATGGAATCAGAAAACTGGGTTTGAAATCTCAGAATATGTATTTTATCTAACACCTTAGATGACACATATGTTGATTTAGGATTGACAGCTAGGTCCAAAATGGCTTTTGAATCAGACAAGCATGGATTAGAGTAGAGATTCTACTATGTATTTGCAAGTTAAGTGACCTCTCTAAGCCCTGATCTCCACTATAAATTTTTGGAAATAATGATAATTGTTTCAAAGTATTATTTTAAAGGACAAATGAGACAGGTAAGAAGCATCTATATTCCAATGTATAACATGTAAACAATCAATAAAAATCATATATTATTATTGTCATTATTACTGTTTAGGTCTGTGAGAAAGTTGCAAGAATATTGCTTCTTGATCCAAATGAAAGCCTTGGATTGTTTATGGAGGAGGGTTGGTCTCATAGATTCCCACAAGAGTCTCCACCATACACATTTCTAAGTAAATAATTTTAAAAGTTTTTTGATTCATTTTCCTCAGCCCTTGCATTCTGCCATTTCAAACTCTAAAATAAATCTCCAGTCTCCACTTCTACCCACTGGGCTACTGCCCTAGTCCAAGCCACCTCACCTCTTACTGTGAATGAAGCAATAGCTTTCTAAAGAAAAACAGTAGCAATCTTTAAAATACAAAACTGATTGAGATAGTCTTCTACATGGGACAATTAAAAACAACAACCATACCAACGCCACCATAATTGATTTAAAAATTCATCAATGCATTAAAAAACAAAACAAACAAACAAACGAACAAAAAACATTTCACAATCCTGGTCCTTGTCTATCCCTCCAGCTCCAACTTAGAAAACAAGCCCACTTCAGATGGGTTTCCCAGGCGTGCTACTTTGTTCAAACAGGACCAATTAGCTCTTCCCTCAGGAACGTGTGCACACTGCTTCTTTTGGTATAGGTTCATTCTCATAACTCCCTCACGTTTCCTGGCTACCTCCAACTATATTTGTATGCCTGACTCAAATTTTACTCCCTCAAAGAAAGCTGACCTCATTATAATTCTGCAGTACTGCCATTTTTCCCCCCTTGGAATCTGGATGTTACCATTGTTTCTTCCTAACCTATAACCCTTTTAAATATATATTCATTTTCATATTTTTTGGCAGTTGGTTTAATGCCCATATCTCCTGTAACACTCTAATCTCCATGACGATGTGTGATCTGTCTGTTTTGTTATTCAGTCTAGTTCTCAAGGCAAGTGTAACCATGAACACATTAGGTACCTTCTACATGGTTCTCATCTGAATAAATGATTGGACTATTTAGATACCCTTTTAAAGAACATGTGCCCATTCTTACATACTTGGTAATCTTTTATAAAAAATTGAGATTAAAAAAAATTATTAGGAAGAAAATGTACACACCTCTATTGTTATTATTTTAATAAAAAGCAAGAAAACTTAGAGAATATTCAGATGTTCAGCTTTTATGCTCTCCTCCGGGCAACACTTTTTTAGATGTTGACAGCTTAAAATTGTTTCAGCACTTGTCTCCTTTCTGGGGATTATTTCTATGGGTAAATCAGCAGGCCTGAATAATTCTTCCCTTTAGTAAGTACTGTGGGACAAGTAACCAATTATTCCAGGGGCTCTGGTAACATTAACTGAGACAATTCAGAGAATCACTAACAATATCCACCTTAAAGATCTCAAAGTATCTTATATTTAAACTTCAAATGCTTTGCTTCTTACTTTATCTTTTTTTCTCTCTGTTTCTTTTTTTGGCTGTGTCGGGTCATTGAGGCATTTTTTTTTTGTGGTTCTCCGGCTTCTCTCTAATTGTGGTGTGCAGGTTTTCTCTCTCTAGTTGTGGTGTGCAGGCTCCAGGGCTCATGAGCTCTGTAATTTTCAGCATGCGGGCTCTCTCATTGAGGTGCATGAACTTGGTAGTTGTGTCACGCGGGCTTAGTTGCCCTGCGGCATGTGGGATCTTAGATCCCCTGACCAGGGATCAAACTCGTGTACCTTGCATTGGAAAGTGGATTCTTTACCACTGGACCACTAGAGAAATCCCACATTTCTTGGTATTTAAGTATGTATAGGTATTTTCAAGATAAGGCAAATTATTAGTGCTTTTATATGATCATGTCCCTGGAAGGGTAACAAAATTCAGAACCTCTCTAATTGCTACAGAGAAAAGTTGTCTTTGGACCCCTATCTTCTAGGATAGTTAAGCTGAGGATGTGGCAGGTATTCTGCACCCATTACTTCTTTTAACCATAAAATATCCTCAAACATGGAATATTATTATTCACATTTTACAGATAAGAAAACTAAGATTTAAGGTTTAAAAATACTCACATACTTAATTAATTCATTCATATTCCATTTACTAGTTCATTAAAAAATGCTGAGGCTATATAAGTAAACAAACAAACAAACAAAAGAAACAGAGCTTCTATCCCATTCTACAGGGGAAAACTGGAAACATACACAACAAACAAAGTTATATATGAACTATTAACAAGTATTAAATACTATAGAAATAAAGAAGTGTAAATAATATAGATTAATGGATGCATAAGGTGGTTAAAGAAATTAGCTTTTGGAAAGTTACTGCTAAGTTTTTCTCAGTAAAATAAAGTTTTCTATGGAAAAAATAATAAACTTTGAAATTGCCCAGGGCAGTGGCCTTCCAGGAAGAGGAAGACAAAAGTTGAAGCCACTAAGACAAAAAGAAGTTTGGCAGTTAGAGAACAAGAGGGCTTGTGAGTGCAGTTAGTGAGACATAGAATAGTAGTAACTAGGATCAGAGAGATAGTCTTTTAAAATCTGGGTCCTCAGAGCTTATTAAAATGTCTCTTTATATTCTTCTAAACTTGTGAAATATCACTGCCGGGTGAGTTTTGATCCTTTTTCTTCTCCTAATAACAGCTTTTTTTTTTTTTTTTAGATATAATTGCCATAAATTTTATCCTTTTAAAGTGTACTATTCAGGATTTTTTTTCCCATAGAGTTGAGTAATCATCACAGCTAATTTTATAATATTCTCATTATCTCCAAAAGAAAGTTATTCCCCACCTTCCCTCATCTCTAGGTAATCAATAATCTTTTAGTGAAATTTCTATATCTGTGTGATTGTTTAATGTCTATCTTTCCCACTAGACTGTACAAGTCATTAAAAGCAAAGAAAAATGATTGACATATGAGTCACTCAATAAATATGTGTGGTACAATTGAATGGATTTTGCAAAGAAAATACATTTTAAAGTGTTTCAGTAAAATTTTACTTGAAATAACACCACATTAGTCACATTTAACTTCAGTAATTTATGGAGTATTTGTGTAGTCCTTTGGAGTTTTCTAAAACCTCATTGCTATGGAGAGTTATACATTCCCTGTGCATTATACTCAGCAGCCCAAGTAAACTACAATCTCAATTTCTAATTAAGGTTTCTTTTTCACTTGATGTACCATTTTGCATTAGCTATAAGATTCATGGGAAGTATTATAAATAAAGCTTTTTTCAGTTTTACAACAAAATGTCTATGGTGGTTTCATTGTTTCTAGGTATAGGTTTCCCCAATATTGGAAAGTAGAGCTCTCTTATGAAATATTTCCTAAACTGAAAACGCATAAGGGGAAGAATCAATTACTGTAGGACACATATTGCTAATGGATGCACAAAATAAATTAGATAAAGAACAGACGCCCACAGACAGAGGTCAAAGCCTGGTGCTGAGATGCTCAGTGTGGTACCTGTGGAAGGAGCTTGGCTGTGCCACTCTCAATGCTTGGAGTACACACTGCCTCTATAACAGCTTGCTTCAAAACCAACACTGAACACTGTTTTTGCTTTTTGCCTTTTTTGGTAAAAACAAAAATCCTCTTTGGATTTCTTTCTGTTAACAAAAAACAAGTACTAATGTAAGTCTTTTGTAAAAGTGAAGTGGTGTAAAGGGAAGTTTCAAAATGTGCACAGCACCTGTACTTTTGCCATAAGCATCATTACAGTAGACATCTTTACAGCAGGCATTTTTGCCACAAATATTTTTGCCACATAACTAATTGGCCATAAGGCAATTTTTCAGTAAAATATAACAAAAAATAAAGGAGGGATATTTAAAAAGACATAATGAAATGTGAAAAAAAGAATAACAAGATAAAATAATTTAAATACATTTAAAAGTGTGTGGAGTCATGCAGTGCTGCACAGGTAACTGATTCTATTTTGTGGGTTGTACCTAAGCACTGTCCTCAAAGTCTTTCATTCATAAGATTATCATTTTTTTTTGCTTATTGATTTGTTTACTCCTTAGGAATCACACTTTTTCTTTTTCACAAAAATTTCATCCTTCATTAAAGAGGCATCAGTTTCCAAATACTAAGATGCACATTTGTAACTGAATTTTGTATTGCATTGTGAAAGCCTTGTACAGTATCATTTGTTCTTGACATATGGTCACATGTCCTTTGATAGATGTTTCTAAGTTCTATGGGAAATGTAGGTCCAACCCTGTACTTTTGAGAACCTCAGCCTCTTTTTCCTCCAAGGTAGGGAGTTTCAAAATAAATAACCAACTCTGGGGCAAATCATTGTCATCTGTCAGCTCAATAAAACCATCAATAGCATCACTCAATGGAAGAAATGCTAACACATTTCAACCAGTTGAAACCACACTATGAAACCAAATGGTCAACCAGTTATTTTAGCTTTCATAGAACAATTGTCTCGTGGCCAATTAGTTCTGTGGTAAAAACGTTTATGGCAAATTGGGATTCCCTGGTGGCACAGTGGTTGAGAGTCCACCTGCCGATACAGGGGACATGGGTCCGTGCCCTGGTCTGGGAAGATCCCACATGCCGCAAAGTGGTTGGGCCTGTGAGCCATGGCCACTGAGCCTGCGCATCCAGAGCCTGTGCTCTGCAGCAGAAGAGGCCACGACAGTGAGAGGCCCGAGTACCGCAAAAAAAAAAGAAAAAACAAAAAAGGTTGCGGCAAAGATGTTTACAGCAAAAATACTGGACGTGAGCTCCATCATGGCATGGATCAAGCCTACAGATGAACATGACATCACACTATTAAACACATCATTCTAGATATATTTCTCATCTCTTGTTTTCTATGATGAGAATTGAAATTGAATTTCTCCTAGGGAGTCATTTTCAAAGTAAAAAATATATATTGTTTTAATATTTGTTTATTTATTTTTGTTTTATTAAGTCATTGAACATGTAATGAGGAGTTGAGAAAGACAAAATTGAGATGAGATGAAGAGAATGGAATTGGAGACATCAATTTAACTCAGTCCTGCAGTAAAGTGACACATTAGTTAATATCCTGTACCTTGAGTTTTACTTGCAGGTAGTAAAAACCATGAATATTGCATGCACAAATGCTAAAGTTTACTGCAGATGTAGGAAGTTCAGAAGTCTATAAAACCACTGGAAGATGTTTCAATTAACATGAAGGATTGAGATTCGTGTTAAACTAGAGACACTACAGACCGCCCAGATGCAGGAGTTATTGATTCTACACAGAAATATAGATTCAATATTAGCAGCTCTTCTGAGATTTTCAGGAGAAACTGGAAATTCAAATTATTTAAATGTGATACCCTCCACCTTAAATATTAACAATTAATTTAAAAATACCAACATCATATTTCCTAACACTCCGTGATACAGACAATATAGTTCCTGACCAATTTTTGTGCTATGGGTGAAGTCTGGTCTACTGTATTGTTTTATGGAAACATTTTTCTTTCAATATTAATTTTTACTTTTTATTCAGTGGTATGGCAAATGAATCACAGTGGATGAGAATGGAAATGGTTGTCTAAGGTAAAATAGTGCCTCTTTGGGAGAAGGCTCAGAGAACTTTGGATAAAAAGCAAGGGGATAATTAAAGGAGAAAGCACTTTATATTGCATACATAATTCCTCCTCATATAATAGAGGCAATTCTATCTTTATCCACAGCTTTGCTTCCTAAAGCCTCAAGGAAGACATCTCTGAGCTCATGTGGTTATTGACCCTTATCACTGGCATGCAAAAGTATTATCCTTTGGCAAAAAGGGAGGAGTGAGAATTAAATCTTCAAAATAACTTCAATTATAACAGTAGGATCAGGATGTAGTATTTCTCTGTGAGTTCTCACATGGATTTAAGATCTATCTTATTCTTTTTCCCATAAAGTTTTAAAGTGCATCTCTCTTTCCTGAAGAGAACAGCATTATCCTTAATTAAAACTCCTGAGAGAGCTTTAAAGGTCTGTAGTTCAGATTGCAATGTTTGAGTCTTTTCACTTAAGAATTTAAGCTCATTCTGCCAAGTTTCTGATTTTGTTTCAAGATTGGTGGTTTGAGGGGCATAGGAATCAGTTTAGTTTCAAGTGGATAGCTTTTAGTATGGTTTATAATAATACCTCCTTAACCAGCTACATGGAGGTTACTGCTATGCCAGTAAAAACAGCAAGACAGATTTACTGAAATTTTATGGAATTATTATTTTTTAAATATGTAGTCATTAAATAAACACCTCATAATATTACATTACTTTGTCTCTAGGTAATGAGTATCTTGAAAGTTTCCCAAATAAGAACAATAATGTTTAATGGATGGAAAAAATAATTTTGTTAAGAAAGCAAAATCAAGTAGCCTACACAGTCAGTGGGCATACAGAATTCAGGAGACTTTGGGTCTAGTTCTACATCATTCATTGACCTTGAAAAAGTCACTTAGTATCTCCACAAGTTCAGAGTTCTCATTAAAAAAAAAAGTAAGTTTGAATTTGACCTCTACAAAGTCCTCTTTAGTCCTATTTATTTCTGGGTCCCCTTTTCTGCAGTAAAATTCTGTAATTCTGAAAGGCTTGGTCCAAAGGATGAAAGAGATGTTAATACAAATCTCTGACCCACCTTTTGCTATAACTGTGACCTTGGAAAAAATATCTCATGGCTCCAGAACTCATTTTCCTACCTGTTGAATTTAGATTTAGAGAAGTTCCTATCTCAGATATTATTAGGAGGATTAAATTTTTAAAAGGAGGTAAAGAGGGGGACCTTCAAAATGGTGGAAGACTAAGACACGGAGATCACCTTCCTCCCTACAAATACATCAGAAATACACCTACACGTGGAACAACTCCTACAGAACACCTACTGAAGGCTGGCAGAAGACCTCAGACCTCCCAAAAGGCAAGAGACTCCCCACATACCTGGGTAGGGCAAAAGAAAAAAGAATAAACAGAGACAAAAGAATAGGGGTGGGATCTGCACCAGGGGGAGGGAGCTGTGAAGGAGGAAAGGTTTCTACACACCAGGAGCCCCTTCATGAGCAGTGACTGTGGGTGGTGGAAGGGGGAAAGTTCAGAGCCATGGAGGAGAGTGCAGCCACAGGGGTGCAGAGGGCAAAGTGGAGAGATTCCCGCACAGAGGATCAGTGCTGACCGGCACTCACCAGCCCAAGAGGCTTGTCTGCTCACCTGCTGGGGTGGGCAGTGTTGCGAGCTGAGGCTCGGGCTTTCATCAGAGAGCAGGGAGAGGACTGGGGTTGGCGGTGTGAACACAGCCTGAAGGGGCTAGTGCACGAGGGTTAGCCAGGAGGGAGTCCGGGGAAAAGTCTGGACCTGCCGAAGAGGCAAAAGACCATTGTTTCAGTATGTGTGAGGAGAGGGGATTCCTTCCCTATCTGCCCACAGAAGGCAGAGCACTGCCTAAAGGAGCTCCAGAGATGGGCGTGAGCTGTGGCTATCAGCTCGGACACTAGAGGTGGGCATAAAATTCTAACGCTGCTGCTGCAGCCATCAAAAATCCTGTGTGCAAGCACAGGTCATTATCCATACCTTGCCCTCCCAGAATCCTGTGCAACCAACCAATGCCAGGGTCCCGTGGTCCAGGGAACACTTCCCCAGGAGAACACATGGTGTGCCTCAGGCTGTTGCAATGTCACGCCAGCCTCTGCTGCTGAAGACTTAACCTGCATTCCAATTATAAATACGGCACCTCTCCCTACCCCTGGCATGAGGGAGAAAGAGCGCCCTAATCAGCCGCTACTTTAACCCTCTCCTGTTTGGTGTCTGTGCTGATAGCCATGGTATGTGCCTGTCTCTAAAGTTGGTTTAGGTGGTGCTCTGAATCTCCTCTCCTTGTTCAGCCCAAAACAATGGGGAATAACAGATGCCCTCAGTCAAACTACATGCAGAGGTGGGGTCAAATCCAAAGCTGAAGCCCTGGAGCTGTGCGACCAAAGAAGAGAAAGGAAAATCTCTCCCAGCAGACTCAGGAGCAGTAGATTAAATTTCCACACTCAGAAAAATACACTTTCTTCTCAAGTGCTCATGGAACATTCTCAAGGATAGACCACATCTTGGGTCCCCCAAAAAAAAAAATCTTGGTAAATTTAAGAAAACTGAAATCATATCAAAGATCTTTTCTGACCACAATACTATGAGACTAAATATCAACTACAGCAAAAAACAAACAAAAAAATCTTTAAACAATACACTATTAAATAACCAAGAGATCTCTGAAGAAACCAAAGAGGAAATCAAAAAATACCTAGAAAAAAATGACAATGAAAACACAATGACCCAAAACCTATGAGATGCCAGAAAAGCAGTTTTAAGAGGGAAGTTTATAGCAATACAATCCTACTTCAAGAAACAAGAAAAATCTCAAATCTCAAACAACCTATCTTTACACCTAAAGCAATTAGAAAAAGATTAAAAAACACCCAAAGTTAACAGAAGAAAGAAATCATAAAGATCAGACCAGAAATAAATGAAAAAGAAATGAAGGAAACAATAGCAAAGATCACTAAAACTAAAAGCTGGTTCTTTGAGAAGATAAACAAAATTGATAAACCACTAGCCAGATTCATCAATAAAAAAAAGGAGAAGACTCAAATCAATAGAATTAGAAATGAGAAAGGAGAAGTAACAACTGTCAGTGCAGAAATACAAAGGATCATGAGAGATTACTACAAGAAACTATATGCCTATAAAATGGACAACCTGGATGAAATGAACAAATTCTTAGTAAAATACTACCTTCTAAGACTGAATGAGGAGGAAATAGAAAATGTAAACAGACCAATCACAAGCACTGAAATTGAAACTGATATTAAAAATCTTCCAACAAACAAAAACCCAAGCCCAGATGGCTTCACAGGCAAATTCTATCAAACATTCAGAGAAGAGCTAACACCTATCCTCACACTCTTTCAAAATATAGCAGAATTTGGAACACTCCCAAACTCATTCTACGAGGCCACCATCACCCTGGTACCAAAACCAGACAAAGATGTCACAAAAAAAGAAAACTGCTGGCCAATATAACTGATGAAGACAGATGCAAAAATCCTCAACAAAATACTAGCAAGCAGAATCCAACAGCACATTAAAATAATCACACACCATTATCAAGTGGGGTTTATCCCAGGAATGCAAGGATTCTTCAATATATGCAAATCAATCAATGTGATAAACCATATTAACAAATTGAAGGGGAAAAACCATATGATCATCTCAATAGAGGCAGAAAAATCTTTTGACAAAATTCAACACCCATTTATGATAAATACTCTCTAGAAAGCAGATATACAGGGAAACTACCTCATCATAATAAAGATAATGTATGACAAACCCACAGCAAGCATCATACTAAAAGGTGAAAAACAGAAAAAAAATCCCTCTAAGCTCAGGAACAAGGCAAGGTTGCCCACTCTACCACTATTATTCAAAATAGTTTATAGAAGTTTTAACCACAACAATCAGAGAAGAAAAATAAATAATGGAATCCAAATAGGAAAGGAAGAAGTAAAACTGTCACTGATTGCAGATGACATGATACTATACATAGAAAGTCCTAAAGATGCTACCAGAAAACTACTAGAGCTAATCAATGAATTTGGTAAAGTAGCAGGATACAAAATTAATGCATAGAAATCTCTTGCATTCCTATACATTAATGATGAAAAATCTGAAAGAGAAATTAAGGAAACACTCCCATTTACCATTACAACAAAAAGAATAAAATACCTAGGTATAAACCTACCTAAGGAGACAAAAGACCTGTATGCAGAAAAGTATGACTCTGATGAAAAAAATTAAAGATGATACAAACAGACGGAGAGATATACCATGCTCTTGGATTGGAATTAAAAACATCATGAAAATGACTATACTATCCAAAGTAATCTACAGATTTAATGCAATCCCTATCAAACTACCAATGACATTTTTCACAGAACTATAACAAAAAATTTCAAAATTTGTATGGAAACACAAAAGAACCTGAGTAGCAAATGCAATCTTGAGGAAGAAAAACAGAGTGAGAGGAATCAGGCTCCCACTCTTCAGACTATACTATCAAACTACAGTAATCAAGAGAGTATGGTACTGGCACAAAAATAAAAATATAGAGCAATGGAACAGGATAAAAAGCTTAGAGATAAAACCCACTCACTTATTGTCACCTTATCTTTGATAAAGGAGGCAAGAATATGCAATGGAGAAAAGACAGCCTCTTCAATAAATGGTGCTGGGAAAAAGTGGCAGCTACAAGTAATAGAATGAAATTAGAACACTCCTTAACACCGTATACAAAAATAATCTCAAATGGATTAAAGACTTAAATGTAAGGCCAGACACTATAAAACTCTTAGAGGAAAACAGGCAGACACACTATGACATAAATCACAGCAAGATCCTTTTTTTTTTTTTTTTTTTTTTTTGCAGTACATGGTCCTCTCACGGTTGTGGCCTCTCCCGTTGTGGAGCACAGGCTCCAGACGCGCAGGCTCAGCGGTCATGGCTCATGGGTCCAGCCGCTCCATGGCATGTGGGACTTCCCGGACTGGGGCACGAACCCGTGCCCCCTCATCAGGATGTGGGCTGTCAACCACTGCACCACCAGGGAAGCCCAGCAAGATCCTTTTTGACCCACCTGCTAGAGAAATGGAAATAAAAACAAAAATAAACAAATGTGACCTAATGAAACTTTAAAGCTTATGAACAGCAAAGGAAACCATAAACAAGATGAAAAGACAATCCTCAGAATGGGAGAAAATATTTGCATATGAAGCAACTGACAAAGGATTAATCTCCACAATATACAAGCATCTCATTCAGCTCAATATCAAAATAAGAAACAACTCTACCCCAAAATGGGCAGAAGACCTAAATTAACATTTCTCCAAAGAAGATATAAAGATTGCCAACAAACACATGAAAGGATGCTCAACATCACTAATCATTAGAGAATGCAAATCAAAACTACAATAAGGTATCACCTCACACAGGGCAGAATGGCCATCATCAAAAATCTACAAACAATAAATGCTGGAGAAGTTGTGGAGAAAAGGGAACCCTCTTGCATTGTTGGTGGGAATGCAAATTGATACAGCAACTATGGAGAATAGTATGGAGGTTTCTTAAAAAACTGAAACTAGAATTACTATATGACTGAGCAATACCACTACTGGGCATACACCCTAAGAAAACCATAATTCAAAAAGTGTCATGTACCACAATGTTCATTGCAGCACTATTTACAATAGTCAGGACATGGAATCAACTTAAGTGTCCATTGACAGATGAATGGATAAAGAAGATGTAATATATATATATATATATATATATATATATATATATATATATATATATATATAATGGAATATTACTTAGCCATAAAAATAAACAAAATTGAATTATTTGTAGTGAGGTGGATAGACCTAGAGTCTGTCATACAGAGTGAAGTAAGTCAGAAAGAGAAAAAGAAATATCATAAGCTAACACATATATATGGAATCTAAAAAAAAAAAAAAAAAGGGTTCTGACGTACCTATGGGCAGGACAGGTATAAAGGTGCAGATGTCGAGAATGGACTTGAGGACACGGGGAGGGGGAAAATTGACCTGGGATGAAGTGAGAGAGTAGCACTAACATATATACACTACCAAATGTAAAATAGCTAGCTAGTGAGAATCAGCTGCATAAGACAGGGAGATCAGCTTAGTGCTTTGTGACCACATAGAGGGGTGGGATAGGGAAGGTAGGAGGGAGACTCAAGAGGGAGGGTATATGGGGATATATTTATACATATAACTGATTCACTTTGTTATACAGCAGAAACTAACAAAACATTGTAAATCTATTATACTCCAATAACGATGTTAAGATAAATAAATAAATAAATAAAAAGTCTTCATAATTTTAAAAGTAAAATATTTTTTAATTAAAAAAATAAATAAAATATTTGCAATCTTGAAAAAAAAATGAAGTAAAGAATATGAACCAAATGATGCATCATGTATGTTAAAAAGAAAAATATTGTAAATGAAACCCTCCAGGAGCCAGATCCCCTGAGGTTCCTTGTGGATAGAATGTCAAAATAGAAAGTAAGACTGAAGGTCAAAATGTAAATGTAGCATAATTGGAGTTATTTATTGCTTTTTTTTTTAAGTTATTGAAAGTAGCCAGTTCATTGGGTATTTGTGTGTGAGTGTGTGTGTGTATGTTTGTGTGTGTTAGTTCTCAGTGTTACCCACCAGGCTTGCAAGTTGGAGCAAGAAGTCAGCAGTACCTTAGTGGTCCTGACACCTGATGATGAGTCTCCGTACTCTCCTTAACGAGAGTAAAACCATTCGAGAAGAATCACTACTCTATATAGCTTTAAATAAAGGAACAGTCAATGTAGGGCTTCTTAAACTCTCATACACCTTGCTTAGGTATGTCTCTACTACTCCGTATCTTTTATCATCTGCACAGTATGTACTTACCACAGCTCAAGGTCCTTTTCTTTTATACATGGTGTAATATTCTCTGTGTTTTTGTTCTATTGATTCCAAATCCAGTCCAAGAACCATGCCCATAGATGAGCATGATTCACCAGGTTATTTATCAGGCCCTGATTGATTGGAAAGTGCTAGAGCCTTGAACAATCCCTGTCACTGACCTTCTCTCCTTCCTTGACTTGCCTCCAGCTTCTTTGAAAACCAGGTGTCTTTAAGGACAGATCAAAGAAAATAAAAAAATTCAGTGAGTAATTTCATCAGGCCACTTTTTCCCACTTCTCAATTTAATTTCTCATTAATTTACAGGAAAGAGTGGAGGTTGGTGATTTCTTCATTCTAAGAAAGCCCTCTTGTATTTGGAGGAGGAAAGCTGATGGAGGACCATGTTTCTGTTTGATGAAATGAGGGACAATGAAGCTGTATACCAGATACAGAGGTCAAAAACATGTCTTTGGACAACTTGAGCTTTATTCAGTGGGCTTTTTTATTTTTATTTTTTTCTGTCTTGTCCTTTATACATTGTTTACCCTTTCTTCATCCTCTGTTATCTTTCTTTTAGTAATGGTTTAAATATCTCTCCTTTTTTCCTCTAGTGTGATATTTTCTTTGTGGCCACATTCGTTTTAGCCAAAGTTTAAATATTATAAATATTATAAAAGTAACCTAACATTAGTTGTCTAAATTGAATTGAACAGGAAACAAGCAGATGCTATTTAAGAAAGGTTTTAAGGAAGTGTCAGTTAAAAGTATTAAATAAATAATCTGTCTTCAATAACTTTGCACATCCAATTTTATATTAAAGTTTCATTAATTTTAACTCTATGGTTAGACTAAATGTGCTATTATTGATTTTACTCAGAAAGTTGACTCAAAATAGTAGTGTTTTGCTCTTACTAAAGCATACTTCCTCTTTAGTCATTTTTTCTTTTATTCTGGCTTCTCCCTATGTCATACTTGATTTATTTGCCCACATGGTAGACTAAGCATTTTATAAGAAATAAAGTATATTCTAGTTAATTGAAATTATTCCAAGTACATCTGTTCTCAAGGATAGTTTACCTGACATGCCACTTCCCATACAGCAGCACTGGGGCAAAATAAAACTGTGGCCTCTGAAGAAGTAGAGGAAGTTAAATGTTTAGCTAAAACAATCACAAGAGATGAATAGTTAAAAATAATACAACCATTTACATCACAGGTTAGAAATCGATAGATTCCTTTTGAAATAACATTTTGAAAGATAAAGTTTGGGGTTTCATCAATGTAATATTTAGAATGCTTAAAATCAATAGCATTTCTCTTTTTCAATACTATGTATCAGAGAACAATGGATGCTACCAAAAAAAATATATCTTTCCTGACATTTCGACTATTTCTGGGAAGAAAATATTAATGAGCTTAGATTTATGAATATAAAGATTCACTCTTTCTGAAATTCGGAGTAGGATAAATAATAGTCTACTATTAAGAAAATCTTATGAAGTAAATAAAATAAATTTGTCAAAAAAATCAATACAGTGACTTTCACAAAACAGAGATGATATCAACCTAGTCAATTATGGACATGCTTTGTTTATTAAATAGGAGGGCAGTCTTATGTGGAGAAATATTTTTCTCTATATATTTATGAGTTTATGAATAGGTATGTGTTAAGCAGAAAAACATGTGTAAGATAATTTTTTACTTTGCAGTTAATTTTGAATAATACATTTGTATTACATAAAAGAAAATTTTATTTGTAAGAAAATTAAACTTAGAATTTTAAAAATAGACTTTATTTTGGAGTAGTTTTGGGTTTGTGGCAATATTGAATAGGAGGTACAGAGATTTCCCATAAGACCCTGCTCCCATGAGTATAAAACTTCCTACATTATTAGCATCCCTCATCAGAGTAGTATGTTTGTTTCTATTGATGTACCTACATTGAAACATCATTATCACCAAAACGTAATAATTCATAGTTTACAGGAGGGTTCACACTTGTAAATTCTATGGATTTGGACAAATTTATAATTTGGCATGTATCCACCATTATAGTATATTTCAAGGTAGTTGTGCTGCCTTAGAAATTCCCTGTGCTTCAACTTTTCATCCCCTCCTCCCCACTAACATTTTGGCTGTCACTGATCTATTTACTATCTCCATTGTTTTGCTTTTTCCAGAATGTCATATAGTTCGAATTATAGTGTTTATCCTGTCTTTGAATTTCCATTTCAAAATCCAATCCACAAAGCTCTAAGCATCTCATAAACATTTTTTCCCTTTGAAGTTTAATCTTCAAACTTTCTGATTCAAAATCACCTAGGACTCTTGTGAAATTGTGTGCTATACCAAATACACAAATTTGATGGGCTTAAAAAAAAACAGACCTAAAAATTCAACATTCAGTGGGGAGGTGATGGTGGGATGAATTGGGAGATTGGGATTGACATATATACACTAATATGTATAAAATAGATAACTAATAAGAACCTGCTCTATAAAAAATAAATAAATAAAATAAAATAAAATAAAACAATTCTACATTCTAGACCATTATTCCAGGTGATTCTGGTGCATATCAGATTTTGAGAACTGTGGCTCTACAGCTCCTTGCCTAGTGCCTTGTTTTTTCATTAGTTAGAGTTAGTTATAGTTGCCTCTCAATTCTATCAGAAAAGGATAACTTATAATTAACTTACAGTTTCACTGATCTTTCTCTTATGACCATAAGGTTTTAAGGTTTTGCCTCAAATTGTATGAATACATGGGGCTTTGGAAAAACACTGTACTTGAGCAAGGACTCAAATCAGAAACAGAATCTCTGTCTTGTATGCCCTAGACATCTATATATTTTAAAGCTTCCAGAATATTGCAATTTTCAGTCAATGTTAAGAACTCTAGTGTTAAGCCATTTTCCAAATTTCAAGTAATATTATCTTTCTAAACCATAAATCTTTTAAAGCAGAGTCATCTGATTAATATCAACTTAATTATAAAATCTAAATTCTGTTATAAAATGACAATCTGCTCCAGATCCTGCTTTATTTTCTGGGATGACCTAACATCCAACACCTTCAAGTTATTATGGCTCCTTGTGATTTCTAGAGCAAACCAGGTTGTTTCAAGCCACTGCCCTTTTCCCACTTGTTCCTCTCTGCCTTGCTTGCCTCACCCTATATTACATAGCTGGCATGTTCCCACTGTTTATTCATAACTGCACAAATGTTGTATGCTCAGTGAAATCTCTAATTTTCCCGTGTAGATCTTTGCATTATACAACTCTACTAGCATTTATTTGTAATTATTGCTTTGTAAATATTTTCATATATATGTCTCTACATTATTAGACTGAGAACATTCTAAGGCACATTATTTATTCTGCAATACCTAAAGCATAGTGTATACTCAGTAAACACATATTGAATTAATGAGAATGTATTTTAAATACTCATTTGTTACTAAGTTGATATGGCATTTCTAGATGAGCTATTTTCAAACCATGGCCCACCTCTCTGAAATTTTTTGGGTCCAGTACTTTACAGTGGAGATATTGTTGGACAGAGAAGAAGCTTAGTTGGCAGCAATGAAGCTTTTCACTCTCATTTCAAGCAGAGTAGATGCATGTTCATCTGTTTTATTAATAGGGGTTCCAGACTTCTGCTTTCAAGACTATGGAGTAATCTTCATTACCTTCTTATCTTAAATAATTAGAAAAATGGACAGAACATACAAAACAATAGTATTTAAACATTGGACAACAGAAGGTACAGGACTAATAGAAAAGAGGAAAAATAAGTCCTATCTCCAACTTACTTCTTGAATGCAGTCTTTAGAACAGTACTAGAAGGTGGAATCTCAACAGAATCTGGCGACCTAACTTTAGGAGACAGAGATGGGAAACTAAAAATGATAAGTCGGGTGTAATTTTCAGGGAAGAGTTAATGAAAGAATGAGGAATAGTAAGAGATAACTTCAGATATCTGCAGATGGAACCCCTTATCTCTGTGCATGCATGAGAAGAAAATCCCATAGCCTGAGGAATGAACTACTGAAAATCAGTAGAATAAATAATTCCAAGAGCCTACACATGGTTTAAAAGAATTCATGGTCACACAAGCAAGAGTGTTAAGACCTCAGAGCCTATGAGATATTGGGTAGAGTCCCAAGAAGAGTATCACCTTAATAGTGCTAAATTGGCCTTTGACTAAAGCTGTTCTGGACTATCAAAAAGCAAAACACCCATGAAACCACAAGAAGGTAAACTTATCCTAAGTAACTACTTGAGTGCCAGGACAAATCCAACACTATTTAAAGTAACACATGCAAATCAGCATACAACAACAAAAAGTTAAAATGTCTAACATCCAATCCAAAATAATCAGACATACAAAGAGGCTGGAAAAATTAATCCCTAATTAGAAAAAAATATTGCTCAATTAAAACAGATCCAAATATTACTCAGAGTATTAAATTTGCTGACAAGTATGATAAAACAGCTATTATAAATAGGTTTCACATGCTCATGTAGGTAAAGGAAAACATGAACGTAATGAAGAGAGGAGTGAAAGCTATGAAATATTCGCAGGTGAAATTTCTAAAAATTATATATATATATATATATATATATATATATATATATATATATATATATATATATATATATATAATAAAAAATACACTGGATGGGATTCACTGATAATTAGTCAGCAAAGAATAAATGTCGATGTTCTTGAAAAATAACAAGAGAAACTATCCTAAATGAAACAGACCGAAAGAAAGACAGAAAAAAAAAACCTTTGTAAAAAGATGAACAAACCAAAATGCTTAAAAATGCCTATCTAGAATTTTATAGCCAGTGAAAATATATTTTAAAAACTAAGATGAAATAAAGATTTATAGCACCAAGGGAAGCTTAGAAAACTAATCACTAACAAATCCACAGTATAAGAAATTCTAAAAGATGCTCATCAGATAGGAGAAAAACAATACTCAAAATAATGAAGATGTGAATATATCAGAGGAATTAATAATCATAGAAATGGTAGATTATGTGTGTAAATATAAAATATATGTGCATATTTATTTTTAATTACAGTTTCCTTTAAAGATTGTTTTGGAAAAAGTATTCATAGTATATCATTTTAAAACTGCCTTAGGAGATCTTGAAAATTATAAATCATTCTTATAGAGTTTTTCAAACCATACAGTGTCTAAATTATTTCCTAGCATAGTAGATGCTTCATTGAGGTTAGTTCTACTTTACTTACCGCTATTTTTAAGAACAGCAAAAATAGAACAGAATAGCCATTTAGGTAGATATAAAATAATATAAATCACAAACATCAGAGAAAAATACAAATAAATCCTTAAGAGGATTTAAAAAAATTTTTTCAACAAGCTAATGGATTAGAAAACACTATTGGTACAATGCCATATTAAGATAGTATTTCAAATATAGAACAGTCTAGTCTAGTGTTGAAACAGAAATAATTAATTAGTGAATATGAGGTAATGCACAGACTCTCCAAGGATGCTAGAAAGCCAGATTTAAAAATTGCATCCTCATTGTTCAAAGATTCCATATTTGCAAATTCACCCACTCACTAACATTTATTTGTAACCTCAAAATCAATACTTATGGTACTTTAGTGATCATTTTTAGACATTTATAGAACAACAAAAAATTTGAATCACCTAAGTACACGTAACCAGCTGAGGTCCAACAAGGCAACTGTAAACAAGTGTCCTTTTGGCAATATAATTAGCCTATGTTTTTGCAAGGTTTTGTTGTTGTATATTTGTGGGTTTTTTTTTTTTTTGGTAATTTTGCTGTGTAAAACGCCCCCAAGCACAGCGCTGCAGCCCTGTCCAGTTCTCCTACACATAAGAGATCTGTGATGTGTCTCATGGAGAACTGTGTGTTAAATCAGCTTTGTTCCAACATTAGTTACTGTGCTATTGGCTATGGATTAAAATATATATTAAATAAGGTGTCTCTAAACAGAAACACATAAAGAAGATAACTTATTGATTTGTTGATGAAATGTTGTGACCACACGCTTGCAGGAAACAAACACTGTATTTCCCTAGGAGCAATGTTCAATATCCTTCAGTTCAGTTTTGACAATGAATGTAAATCGTAACAACTGCAAATAATGATAATCATATTACATATGCATGTATACACAGAAACAAACCTACAACCATCCTGCAGATTGCTCCAAGGAAGCACCAACCATCACCACTGCTGGGTATGAATAGCGCAGCTGACGCCACAGATACTGTGCCCTGGACACCGAACCTCTGTGAATACGGCTCTCAAAGACACCACCCTGGCCAGAATGCAGAATCTGCAGGACCTCTGCTTCTTCCTGGAAGCTTCCTCTAGATGTATGCTTTGGATGGTGCCTAGATCACATGATGAAGCCCTCTCCAAGGGGAGCTGAGTTTCTGGTTTCTACCTTCTTAAAGTAGGAAATTCATCAAATGCAGGAAGTATATTCCAAAGGTGCTGGATACCAAATAAAAATAACAGACAACAGTTGTCAGAAGGTTTATCAGTCAATGTTATTTTAATGGTGAAGATGATATAATAGTAATTATTAGAATTTAGTGAAAACTTCTTATACTGTGCCAGTTACTTTTCTAAACTTTGTATTTTGGGGCTCATTTATTTAATCATAATATAAATTCTATTTATTATCATTATCTCTATTTTTCACATGAGAAGATTGAGCAAAAATGTAACTTAAGAAACTTTCCCATGCTTACACAGCTAATAAATAGTAAAGTTGAAACTTGACCCTGGAGATTCAGAGAGAATTTGAAGCTTTGGGAAAAAGCTATTTGAGAAAGTATTATAGCAAGAATAAAAAAACAAATAAATGTGGGATGATGTAAAAGAATGTAAGAGTGACAAAATGCATTTTTGTTAATTTAAGAAGATAAAAAAATTCAAAAAGAAACTATTTTTATAGTTATGAAATATAAAGTTTCATTTAGCAGTATTTTATCATCTGGGGACTTCTGAAAAATTCATAGACTGAGGATGCACCAGATGTTAGTTAAATCAAAATCTCTAGGGGAAGACTAAGCATCCATATTTAAGACAAACCAGATGATTCCAATGTTTTCCACATTGTTTTACACAGTGTTCCAAGTGTTGCTTTATACACTTAGTATTCGGTGATTGTTATTAAGCCTATTCTCAAGCTTCAATGTGCTTATAAATCAATAGGGAATCTTAATAAATGCAATTCTGTTTCATTTTGTCCAACGTGGGGCCCAAGAGTCTGAATTTCTAGCAAAACCCCCAGGCAATTCTGATGTTGCTGTTCTGAAGCCAATTTTTAGAGTAGCATGTGTGGAAGATACAATTGGAACTTGTAAAATTTCAGGGCTGTTATCAGACCTGTTGAATCATAATGTACATTTTAGCTAGATCCCAATTAAGTCATAAGCACATTACATTATAAGAAACATTACTGTAGCTGAAACCAACAAGCTTGACAATGAAAGGAAGTGATAAGTGACAGAGAGTGAAATAGAAAGCTTAAGTGTTGATTTAGTTTTAGGCAGAAGATGTAGACTTTGATAAGTTTTAAGAAATTGAAAATTTTTTAAATGCATGGCTTTTAATAAAGAGTAATTGCCAGAAGGATAAAACTGGAAATTGTAACTGTCAAACCAGCAAGAATACAATTGTCTTACTCAATAGATGGATATGAAAATAGAGAAAAACAGGAATAAAAAGTAATTACAGGAAAAACAACCAACAGATTGGTGTAACAAATAAGTTATAATATCATAGTAACTGAAGTAAATGCAGATATGTTAAATTAGCTATCCCTTGAAGAAAAAGTTAGAGAGAGAGAGAAAGAGAGAGCTAATTGGATATATAAACTACAACAACAAAAAAAATCAAGTCCGAATAGTGTTCTTAGAAGAAATGGTTGTGTTCCAAGAATCCTACTGGTTTTTATTTTCCATCTCAGCCTCATGATTCCTACTCTTCCACTTTAACAGAGAAAAGCATGTCTCTAAACCACCCTGAGTCCTACGATGGTTGATTTCCCAGGTGTAAAAATAAGCATTCAAAGTTCACAGATAGACAAAGAATTCTCAAATGTTGAGACTTAAAAACAAATAAAGTTAGTGTCAGGTCACTCTTTATTAAGGCTTCAGAAATTTGCAATAAGACACAATGCCCTTCCCTGTTCTATTTATATATGGTTCTACTAAGGGAAAGTTTTGGCATTACAAGTGAGATATTTGAACTCATAGGATGATTTATAAAGTAAGGTGAGGTGGAGTTGGCAGAAATTTTAATACATTTTATTAAAGGACTTATTTTTAAATTTTCAAATGGTGTATCATTTTTCAGGTAGGATCCCATGATAACAAAGCAGAGAGTGTAAAATACATTTAAGAGCTAATATATGTTATCCAAGCTACAAATTCATGGCAAGATTCCTCTAATGCCTGTCATGTCTATTTGTATTGGGTTGGCCAAAATGTGTATTCAGGTTTTTCTGTAACATCTTATGGAAAACCTGAAAAAACTCTTTGGCCAACTCAATATATTTGTCTTAGGAGCCAGAAGTCAGATGATTTTTCATGGGAACCTGTATATTAACATGTTATATAAAATGGAATCAGAACCTCAAAGCAAGTAATTTTAATTTGACTGGTTTGAAAATGGGGACTGGCCTTACCAATTGGTCTATACAGTGGGTGTTTTCTATTGAAAAGAGCTGAATCTGGAGCTCCAAGGATTAACAAAATATATTAAAAGCTGGGAAAAAAACACGTTATTGAAAACTTTATTTGTAATAGGGTATAAATATTAACAATATGTCAATTTTGCCAGTTTTCTGAGCATGAGTTTAAATAATATGTCTTTAAATGAAAGTGTAAAGTTTTGTTTAATAGTCATTTTCTAAGTTTTACAACACTTATGGTATATTTCACAGATATTAGGGAGTAAATACCTGTGATGAAAATGTTACAAATCTAGTTGTTTAATTCTTGGTGTCAACTTGAGAGAGGAGCTATAAAGTTGTCAGCTAAGAGAGAATAAAAATAATTTTCTTAACAAATTAATGTGTGATTTTTGCATATAATTTGAATGAAGTTTAAAGGATAGAGTGGTATGAAAAAGAACCTCTAGAGACAGATTAGTCAGAGATATCTAAAGAAACAGAAACAAAACCAATATGGTGTATGTATAGCGTACATGTGTGTGTGTGTGTGTGTGTGTGTGTGTCTAGAGAGAGGGAGAGAGATTTTAAGGAATTGACTTACACAGTTATGGAGGCTGACAAGTCCAAAATCTGCATCTAGCTCAAATTCAAGGCCTTCTGCTCATAGAATTCCCTCTTGTTCAGAGGAGGTCAGTCCTGTTTTCTTCAGGCTTTCAACTAATTAGATGATGCTCACCCAAATTATGGAAGCTATCAGCTTTATTCAAAGTCCAGCAATTTAAGTGTTAATCTCACCCAAAAAACTCTTACAGAAATATCCAGAATAATATTTGACCACAAACCTGGGTGCTGTGGCCCAACCAAACTGACAGAGAAAATTACCATCACACACTCTCAGTGCCGTATGGCTAGATTTTATTCTGAACCCTGCCTCATTTGGCAATAAGAAATATTCAGCCATCAAATGTGAGCTACACTAGAATTAAATACTATCTCTGTCATTAAGAGAAAAATGAACACATTTTCAGTAAAATTTTACTTTTTACATTTATTACGTTTTTATAAAAATATATACATATATGCATATATTACTTTAAATAATCATAAACTAATACAAACTAAAATAATCTTTTGATTCAGAATACTGAATTATATTCACAGGAAATAAAATGACAATTTTAACAAAAGGCAATTAAAGAGTTTTCGTGTACAAAATTATAGTAATTTATAACAATAAATACATTAGTATAAAATTTGGCAGGGAAGTAGGATATAAATACATATTCATGGAGAAACCAAAAATGTCTGGTTGTTAAAGTAGACCTACTTCATTAATTTTTAAGTGTTTTATGTTAAGTATAGAATAAATAGGATGTTTAAATTTCATTTATTATGTTTGAAAACTAATATAACTCATTTGAAAATATCAATATTCACAAGATGTCAGAAATTACATATCTATGTAATTTGAAAATGATTTTAACTTGTAAACTTACTCTTTAAAATAAGACTCCTGAAAATGTTGTAAAAGCTGGTTTAGAATATGGAGAAAATAAATTTGGGCCCCCATTTAACATTATAACCCAAGGTGAAATTTAATGAACTAAAGATATATATGAAAGAGGAAACTAAACATCTAATAGATTAAATTTTAAAGAATACATTTGTGTTCATTTGGATTTATTTAAAAATGAGCAAGAGCTTGAAATTATAATATGTAAAGTTGAGGGTTTTGAATACATTCAAATTGAGTTTGTGATTAACAGAAGACCCAGCATACAAAGTTAAGAAAAGTTTGATTGACTGAACAATTATTTCAAGTCTGACGTTAGCAAGAATTAAAGATCTACTATATCTAAGAATACTAAATGGCTACTACTTATAAGAAAAGACATTCACTGCCACAATTAATCATATAAATAATTCAACTGTTAGAGGACAGCTATCCAAAGGTACTATAGTTGTGTAGTTGCATTTCTAGAAGTCAATCTTATAATAAAATTATGAACATATTTATTTTTCAAAAATTCCATGTTTAAGTATTGCTCACATAGATATAACCTCTAAGAACCAAGAAACTAAAAGAGCAATAAGTAGAGTTAATAGCACCCCAAAATACACATGTAAACATACACACACACACACACACGTGTGCACAAATTAGGCATATTATAAACTGCCAATAAACAAAGATAAAGAGAGAAACATGACGGCAGACAGGAGGCAAACCCTTGTCTATGAAGAAGCAAGGATGAGAATTACAGCAGACTCTCATTAGAAACCAAGCATAGAAGAAGACAATGCAGTGAAATCTTTAGTCTTGAAAAACAAACAAACAAACAAAAAACAAAACAACTATCAACATACAATTTCATATTCGGTAAAAATAACCTTCAAAAATGAAGGAGTCACTGAAGACTTCAGCTCTGTTGTATTAGGAGTTCGGAACTCATCACTTCAGACATTACTACAATAACAACAATGTTAAACAAATTCAGAATCAATTATTTTCTTGGACCTATCAGAGAATTGCAGCCACAGAGAAAACCACCTGGAAATATGGAGAGACAGGTGAAATGCAGAGAAGCACAGCTGATATCAGCTTGTGTAGTGCGGAAGCTGCAGGAACTATAAACTGGTAGGAACACTTGAATGGTGGCTTGGATGAATTGCTGGAGGTCGAGTTTGGACTGGTTTGAGAGTAAGAAGCTGGTGAAAGCCACAGTCCTGGGAACCCCACATTACTGTGGCTTTCACCTCCAGGTGCTCTACCACATTCAAGAAAAATTGTCGCTTGTCTGGCAAGTGGAAGGGGAACCACTTAAAATACAGGGGTTTATTCTGCATAACAGAAACCTACTCTCCAGTGAAAAATACTTTACTGGAGCCTTATATCACAGAGGTAGAAAGGCAACCACCCAACTCAAGATTCCTCTAGCCTTCCTGTCTCACCTAAACAGGGGAGGGAGAAAAGATAAGAAACACTTGTGAAGTCCAGGGAACAGTACCAGTAAGAGACAAAAATTTAATCATAAGATTATAGGCCTTTAATTTATTTAAGCAGTATTCCAGATTATTTATCATATGTATCATGCACATATTGTGGCAAATATATTCCTAAAAGTCATAAGTTTTGGGACTCTATTGTAAATATTGTTTTAAAATGTTATTTTCCAGTAGTTTGCAGGTAGCTTATGCAAAGGAATTTTTGCATTACTTTGCATCCTGAGACCCATATAAATTTATTTGTTAATTCTAGTCACTATTTTTGTAGATTTTTTCCCTGTAAATGACCAGATTGTCTGTGAATAGTCACTTTAACTCATATTTCCCAAAACATTTTAAGTACATTTTTCTTGACTCATTTCACTGTTTAGAATTATTTGTATAATGCTGAATAGATGGAAAGAAAACAAATGTGTTTTTTCTTTTCCCCAATTTTAGAGGAATAATAATCAGTCTTTTTCACTATGTATAATAATAGTGTAGGGATTTTGGAGATCCTTTATTCGGTTGAGGAAATTTCTCCATATCTCTAGGTTGCTAAAAATTTATATTATGAATGGATATAGAATTTTGTTAAATGATTATCCTGCATTTAATGAAATAATATGATGGTTCATTATTCTGTTAACATCATGAATTGCATTGATTTTTGTGTGATAAACCAACTTTGCATTTGATTATGATGTAGTGTCATTTTGTGTATTGCTGTATTTGATTTACTAATATTGTGTTAAGAATTTTGGAATCTATATTTATGAAAAGATTGATCTCTGAGATTTCTTTTTTCAATGTGTTTTTATTGTTTTATTGTCAGGGTAATACTGGCAACTGCAGCTGCAATCCTCAAGCAAATCAACTTTTTCTTGTCATGTCATGACTCTTCTCTGCTTCTTGGGAGCACTTCCAGCATCACTATGGCACTCTGTATGAGTGTTGTACTGTTATCAACGTTTAAGGTATTACATGAAACATGATGAAAAATATGGCAACACCGTGAGCGCTATGCAATAGACTGGAGAGACAAACTGCTCAAACGGAGATGATTACCATCACAGGGTGTTTCAAGTGGATAGTTGTAAAATTTGAGCTCACTGCAATAGCAACAGGAGGTAATCACAAAATTATTACAGTATTACAGTAGGTACCACAGTTAATCTGACATAGTTATGACTTAGCCCTGCAGCATTACATTTGCTTACATTTCTCTTGACTGTGAATGGCACCTGTACAGTCTGTTTGTATGTAAGTTTTGATAAAATTAAGTTGTTATACTTGATTTGTGTATATTTTATGGTAGTAAATTATAATATAGAGTAGTATCTACATATATTTTATGCATTCATGACATATCTTTTTCTTAGTTTCTTTTTTTTATATGTTTAGACTATACAGTTCATCTGTGACATTTTTCAAACTGTCACAAATCTCCCAACATTTTTCTATGTTGATTTGTAATAATCCATATATAAGTGGACTTGCACAGTTTAAACCCATACTGTTCAAGGGTCTTCTGTACTGTGTTTTAAAGAAACTTTTAAATATGCAAGAAATATCCATGCATATTAAGCATGTCATCATTGTCAAACACCCCACTTTTTGTTCCATGGGCCCAAAACTTGGAATTACTCCAGACTTCCAAAGTCTCCAAAACTGTGTTAAAACCTTAATGCTAGGGGAACTAGAGTAGGGGTCTCCAGTTCCAGGTCATTGTTTTGAGCCCTTTACCTTCCCATTTGTAAATCCTTAAAATTTCTAACTTCCTCTCCAAAAGTGTCAGATGTGGATATGGCCAATTTTACTCCTTACATTACATGCAGTATGCATGGTGATTAGGGACCTGGAATGTGCTTCAGAGAGCCTGTGTGAATTCACTTTCTGTAATTTACTATGCGTGGTAACATTAGGACAATTGCTGAACTTTTCTCTAAAATATGAGCATAATGATAATAGTACTTATTACATAGGGCTAGTGTCTTATGTCAGCTAATATGTACAAAGAGCTTAGAAAATTACCAAGTATGTAATAAGCATTATTACTATTGTTATGATGACTAAGATGGATTGTTCTTAAATGAAAGGCAGTTATAACAACCAAATGCCTTTGCAAATAAACACATTTTTAATGGAAGAAAATATAAAGTAACTTTTAATAATTGCTTTTTCTGTAATTATACAGCAATGCAATATATGTGCACTTATAAAACACATACATACACACCATTTATATATATGTCCATCTATTTATATATTTGCTTGTATTTAAACCTGTAGAAAACTAAACCATAGAAAATTTGTAAAGTAAAATTATTATTAAGGAAAGAGAGGGAAAAAGGTTAGCTAGGGTAGGACAAATATAGAATGTATACTTCTCTAAATAGCTCTTGTTTTGTTGATTTGACTTTAAACTTGCATATATAATTTAAATAATTTAAAGCAGGATAATAATTTAATAATTTAAATTGCCTTTTGAAAAGACAATTATTGCCTACCAAAACCAAAATTAAACTTGAACTTAAGTGTATAATGAGGGTTGTTTTTGTTTGTTTTTTGTTTTTTGCCATTCGCGGGCCTCTCACTGCTGTGGCCTTTCCCATTGTGGAGCACAGGCTCTGGATGTGCAGGCTCAGTGGCCATGGCTTACGGGCCCAGCTGCTCCATGGCATGTGGGATTTTCCCGGACCGGGGCATGAACCCGTGTCCCCTGCATTGGCAGGCGGACTCAATGACTGCGCCACCAGGGAAGCCCTAATGAGTTCAATTTTAACTGCTTATTTTCATAGATAAATGGAAACCTATCATTTTTGTCTTTCTAATTTCATATTAGAAAAATATTACCTGAAATTCTTCCATGGAAGCATTTAGAGACACTCTCCATTGTTTTTTTGAGCTGCGTAAAAAGACATGGTGTGAATGTTCCTGATATATATAATTGATTCCCCATTGGTTTTTCTTTCTATTCATATCCTCTTATAAATTGCACATTTTTCCTTTTAGATTTTTTTCTAGTGTATCTTTTGGATAAATTATTAGCAATGAGATTGCAGAATCAAAAGACACATGCATATGTGATTTTACTACATGCAAAATTCCCTCCCTGTTTGCTATTTTACATTCTCTGCAGAAATGTGTAAAACACCTTGTTTATCCAAAGTCTCAATAGCAAGTGTGTTGTCAAACTTCTGGATTTTACCTATCTGTAAAATGGAAAATGTTCTCCTAAGTGTAGTTTATTTTACATTTATATTACTATGAATGAGGTTAAGACAATTTGCATTTCTTTTTCTGCAGACTCTTCACATTTCTTACCTGCTTCCATTAAGTTTTCAGGCTTTTTCTCTCCATTATTAGAAGCTCTTTATATGGTAAGAATATTTACCATTGGTCTCTAATATCAATAACAAATAAAACTTACTTATGGTGTTTTTAGCTATCCAAAGGTTTGCTTATATTACAGTCAAATTTATCAATCTGTCTTTTCTTGCAGCTAGATTTTGAATCATCAGTAGGAAAAATTTTACCCCACTCCCAAGATACAGAGAAGCTTATCCATGCTTTCTCTTTTTTTCTTTTTTTTAACATCTTTATTGGAGTATAATAGCTTTACAACAGTGTGTTAGTTTCTGCTTTATAACCAAGTGAATCAGCTATACATATACATATATCCCCATATCTTCTCCCTCTTGCATCTCCCTCCCACCCTCCCAACCCCACCCCTCTAGGTGGTCACAAAGCACCAAGCTGATGTCCCTGTACTGTGGCTGCTTCCAGTAGCTATCTGTTTTACATTTGGTAGAATATATAAGTCCATGCACTCTCTCACTTCATCCCAGCTTACCCTTCCCCCTCCCTGTGTCCTCAAGTCCATTTTCTATGGCTGCATCTTTATTCCTGTCTTACCCCTTTGTTCTTCAGAACTTTTTTTTTTTTTCAGATTCCATATATATGTATTAGCATACGGTATTTGTTTTTCTCTTTCTGACTTACTTCACTCTGTATGACAGACTCTAGGTCCATCCACCTCACTACAAATAACTCAACTTCATTTCTTTTTATATCTGAGTAATATTCCATTGTATATATGTGCCACATCTTCTTTATCCATTCATCTGTTGATGGACACTTAGGTTGCTTCCATGTCCTGCCATGTTTTCTCTTATTCCTTGAATATTTTAGATATTTAGATTAAATCATCTGATCAATTTGAAATTAATTTTATGTAGATTAGGAGAAATATATCCAACTCTTTATTCCCTATAATAAAACAGTTATCCCTATAAAACTGTTAAGAAGATGTTTTTCCTGAAGATTAAATAAGCTAATTTCATTGTATATTACATTTATATAAAACTTGGTATGTATATATATATTTTTTTCTAGTTGGTCCTACTTCTGTTTATTCACCAACATCATATTCATTTTAATTGTTGAGGTTTCAAATGTGTTTGAATATTTGGTAAAAATAGCACCCCACATTGTTATTCCTTTTCAAGATTTTCCTGGCTATGCTTGCTGGCTTGTTCTTCAAATTGATTATTATAATGAATATTTCTGACTCAGACAAAATAAGCACACAAATAATAAAAACAAAAACTTGTATTTTTATTGTTTTTGCATTAAGTTAACTTAGGAAGGGATGACATAGCTATGGTGTTGAATTTTCTCATTCAAGAGTATATTTTTCAGACACTTTTGTGTCTTTCAGGAGTTGTTTTTCAACATTTCTCATAAAATTCTGAACATTTTTTTAAGTTTATAGTTAGGCCATCAGATATCCTTTTCTAGGACTTTCCTGGGAGTGTTGCTATCAGTGATTTGGAGTCATCTGCATGCATTTGGCAGCTCATGGAGTTACTCTGTCACTTGTTTTTATTACATGAGTTGGTTATAATAATTTTCTTTATATTTTGGGTTTTTTGTTATGTTATATGTATGGGATGATTTAGGGATATTCATAAACTACACTCCTGTAACTGACACTTTGTCTGGCATGCTCGAAAATTTTTGAAGCTACATATTTTCTAACATAAATTTCCTTTCACCAAATATGCAAAAATTATTTCAAAGATTAAGTGATAATTATCCCAAGGACATCTAATCACAGAAGAATTACAATGTATATAATCCTGCTAAGTGCTTACTAATTAAGATACACAAAACAGAATCTGCAAGAAACAAAGTTTCTTGAGTTGGAACCAAAACTTCCAATTCACTTTGTCCAGCTGTCCCTCCCAATATGTGATCTTTGGCACAGTTCCCGTTCCGCACTTCAGAGAAAGCCGATATTTTCTTTCTCAGCCAAAATTTCCATATAATACATAATTTTCATGTGCAAAAAGATACTGTGAATTATCTTACAGCATTAGCCTTACTGAAATTCAATTATGTCATGTAAATTTAACCACAGGTAAGGAATTACTGCACAAACATATGGGTCATTAATACCCAGTTACCTTCAGGGAGAAGGTAGAGAGTGATTGAGAGGCAGGGCTTGTGGAGGCCACTCTTCTGCCTGGCAACATGGTTTGTCTAGTCATGATGGGTCTAGACAATTCTCTGAGAGTATCGAATGCCAGCAGGGCAATGCCACGATTGCTCATGAGTAAGTGTAACGAGAGAAATGTCCCTTTATCAGAATCTGGGGTCATATAATGTAGAAATGAAATTCTGCTGCTAGCAGGATGACTGTTAGTAGCAATTCTTACACAGGTTACTATTATTTTTCTCTCATAAAGAAAACAAGAGAAAGTCAGTCTATGGTAGCTTCTCTGTCTTTATGTTCACAGACATTCTTAGTGTGTGACTTCCCTACCTGAGGCCACCAAACCATCACAAGATGTTTACTGAAGTCCCTAACTTTATTTCTGATATCAAGGGAGCAAGAGTAAGAAGGAAAATAGGGGACTTATTAGCTAAATTTGACCCCATCGGAAAGTGGTCTCATAAACTTTAACCAGTGCCTTCGACTTGTGTTTCATTCACTACTAAAGTCAAAGAAGGCTGGCAAATATAAAGATTTTTTTAATGGACACATAGATACACAAAGTAAAATTGGTTCTGTGTTACTAAGGAAGAGGAAGAGAATGCATGTTGAATTGGAAGCTGTCTTTCTCTACCACACGGTTAGACTGCATTTACCATCTGTCTTGTTGTCTTCTTTATAGTCTGCATAGGAAGAACCAGTTGTAATACCTGTAAGCTAAATTTTGAAGAAAGCATTTTAGAAGCTTTTATTACACCTTTTACCACTAACTATAGGTGTCATGAATATTTACCTGCCTTTAAAAACCAGGTAAAACAAAATATAACAAAAGCATTTGTTCTTTGAATGATGCTCATCTGATATTTAAAATCAGATGCTCATCTGAATATTTTTTTAAAAAGGTATTTTGACATTCAAACTTTATATAAGTAGAAACTTTTTTTTTTTTTTGTATTCCAACATATTTTAGCATTCTACTGCTTTTTGTTTAGGAAATCAGTTCGGCAACCATGCAAAGTTTAGCACCCAAGGCAGATCAAGATGAATGTGGCCATTCTTGTTAAATAGGGCATTGTTTGCTCTATGGAAAGAAGATGTATTACCAGGGTGGAATTATATATATATATATATATATATATATATATATATATATATATATATATATATATATATATATATATATATATATTCTGCAACATCTTATAACCACACTCCATTAGAAATGATTACCACCACAATGCTACATGGTCTGAATTAGGTTTATATTTCTTTAGAGCACAAAAGCAAGAAAGAGGCCAACTGCCAGGACGGCTTGACCGGGTCAGTGGCTCTGCCTGACCTGTGTCAGCAGGAATCTCAATCAAAGCTGCAATGGCCGCCATGTTAGCCAGGCACTTCTCACACTGGTGACTTGTTGTTAAATCACTGTGTCTGAAAATAACAACCGTCCATCAGTGTCAGTGCATGAAAAATTGAATTTCATGAGAATTTAAAAGAATTGCAGACTAGACTAATGCCATAGAGTCAAGTCTTGTGACTGTGATTTGTTCTTTCTGTCGCAGCACATTGACAGCTTTCTGACTGCTTCTCTTACCAGAGGGGAAGTGACAGAAGAATAGTTTCAAAAATATTTACCCACTTTCATCACAAATGAAATTCCTGAATATGCATTCAAGAGTATAATGGTTTGAAATAATTTACCACCTGGCTATTGCTGTTTTGGCCTTTTGGACTCAATTAACAATGAGTGTGTTCTTAAATATATTCCTCTTTCATGAAGAAGAGGTTTAATAAATATCTACATCTAAAGTCTAGGTTTAAAGCATACAGAAGTCACTGATATATTTAGGGATTAATACTTATTACTAATGAACCCCAATTTTAACCTCAGGATAGCATAGAAGATTTCATAAATGAGTCCTCAGTGTGATCCAAGTTGATTCACAGCAGGGATGGGGGAGAATATGGAAGTGCAAAGGCCTACATGGAAATTTCTTTGGAATAATGAGAATTCACTAACCTGAGATGTTATTAACTGGCTATTTGAAGTAAATCCCTTTTAATAGAATTAGAAACCAATCAACTGCAGTAATAGGGATGACTAACACAAATTATCAAGCCAAATTTTTTAAATAAATAATTTTATTATACTTAAGTAGAATTTTCTACTCATAGAAGTTAAGTATGAATTTTATTTACAGTCATTAATATAGGATAAGTGTTGATTATTGGGAACAAAGGGGACCTTGAATTTAGCTCCAGTTTTTTATCTAACAGTTTCAAAAAGATCACTCTGGTTACTTGTCTTAGTTACTGCTGCTATAACAAAATGCCATAGACTGAGTGGCTTAAACAGCAGACATTTAGTTTCCATGGTTCTGGAGGCTGCTAGTCTGAGAGGAGGGTGCCAGCATGGTCAGATTCTTGGTGAGGGCTTTCTTCCTGGTTTGTAGATAGCCACCTTCTTATTGTAACCTCACAGGATAGAGAGAGAGAGTTGAAGAGGGGAAGAGAGAGAGGGAGAGGGAGGTCAGTCTTGAGTCTTTGCCTCTTTTTATAAGGACATTAATCCTATCATAAATGTGACACACCCACAATCTCATCTAAGCCTAATTATCTCCCAAAGGTCCCCACCTCCAAATACTATCACATTGAGGATTAAGGCCTGAACATATGGATTCTGGAGGGACACAAATTTTCAGTCTCTAGCACTACTATAAGGAGAATAGATGATGTGAGAGTAGGAGGAGACAAGTTTCAAGGGCAAAGAAACTAATTAGGAACTATTCTAATTGTCTAGACTCTAGCCATAAAATATAGTGGTTCAGACCACACTTACAGTGGTATAAGTAGTGAGAAGCGGCCAGGTTCTAGACCTATGTGGAAGGTACAGCTGATAATCTGTGCTAATTTATTGGATGTGGGGTATGAGAAAAAATTGACCTCAAGAAAGACTTAATTATCTTTTCTAAGCTTTAACTTCCTCAAGCACACAATGGAGAACTTACTAATTATAACATGGGATTGTTGAGAAAGTTAAATGTCAATGTCTGAAAGCAATTAAGACAATGATTATATATTATGATAGTAATATACATCATGTAAAATTATTATTATTTATCATATTATAGATAATAAGTAACAGCTTAACATGAGCTCTGGCACAAAGTTTTAAACTCCTTCAGTAAAAGCCAAGCTCAAGTTCTAGAACTTGGTCTTTCTATATCCATATGGAAATTTTCTAACCCAAATACTTGGCTTATGTGCCTTTACAGGCAATTCTCCTATAGTTACCTTCTTTATTAGGCAGGTGGACTTTTAATTCATGCCACATTAACGTATTTTAAAAGTTGCCTAGTTTCTCTTTCTTCTGGTCACATAATTTTGGATTGTTTGCAAGCCACTAAGTTAAAGACTTTGTGCAAGTGTCCATCTTACAGAATTTCTTGTTATCATTGGAAGCGGTGTCATCAGAGGCAGAATTTCAAACAGAACAAGTTTGTGGAATGAGGGACTTAAGAGTCAGGTCTCGGGCTTCCCGTGTATGCAAACACTCAGCTGACTCTGGAGACAGAGTGCAGGGTATAACTGCTCAGAACGTCAAAGCCCATCTGTGTTCATTCAGTGGTGACACACTCAGAAGATAACAGCATCTTATGCCTTACTGAAATATTGTATTTTTTCCAAATTATGTAATTATTGAGGAAGCAAATAGTAGGGAAAATGTAAAATACTGAATTTGTATAATTTTTAATAAAATATTTTCAAATTTCTAAAGAGATATTTGAACTTGCTTCTATGAATATACCTATATTGATATCTGAAGCCATATTTATATCAATATGTATTTCTTTATATTTAATATTTTTTATGCTTGAAATGTCTACATAAAATCCCTAACTATGTTTTATTTTCCAGGGAAATTGTTATTCTTGATAGAAATCATCAAGGAGAAAACTTGGCTATTTGGCAATCTCTTGCATATAAGACTGTTTATTACAATTATATACATGGTTTTATATGAACATGTGAACTTCTATTTATAAAAGGAATGATGACATTTCAAAATGTGAGAAAAACAAATAAAAGTAATGAGTTTTATATATGCAATTTTCCTTCCTAGAAAGAGGGCTGTTCAAATGTTATGCTTTTTTTTAAACTAAACTTTTATTTATTCATTTGAACAAATACCACATTAAAAATACCTTTAAAATTTATTCTTACTAAAGTAAATGCTATTTACATAAAATGAAATTGGTTTTCATCAACAACTGAATGATAACAGCCCAGGAGGATCACTTATATATAGTTTTAATAAAAAGTGACATGTAATTGTATAATAGCACTTTGTGTTTGAAGAGCACCTTTCATCTTTAAAATTTCAAAAGCCACAAAGTGTCATATAGTGATATAGTATATCCAGTGGCATTAAATCTTTAAATAAACCAATGTACTAGTGATTAAATATTTTAACAAGAACTCTACAAAAGCATGTTTTCTTTTTGTGGTTCAAAATTTGGTAATTTTAATATAATACTGCTTATTCACAAGAGACTACTGAATCATTATCATTTTTTTTTCTTAGAAATCCATCTCAAACTGATGTTCTTATTCCTCTACAAACTAGCTGTGATAAATAAATAAATAGGACAAACTTAGGTGTCCACTAAAGGGTAAAATCACTCTGATTATATTAACAATTTAGTGATACATTATAATTTATTGGTGACCTGACAGATAACTCCATGTATGGATACATGGGCTAATATAACACTTTGTTTCTCAGATTTCTGAGAGCCTAAAATGGCAAAGAGATCAAAGAATTCTAATAGAAATCTTTAAATATATTGATAAAACTTGCAGGATTATTGCATTTATAAATGTTTATGATCAATGAAAGTTTCTTCCTATTTCTAAATAATCATTTTAGATTAATGTAAAATTAAATAAAATACTATTAAACAACCATTTTGATATTAAATACTCGACAAACCAATTAAACATGTAAATAACCTCCTTTGTCTCATGAAGTCTTTCTTAGAGATGCCAACTATCAGAGTAGTTACTTTTAGCCTCCAGAGGTCAAAGACAGAGAATTTTACATCTTGACCTGTCAAAGTCACTTTAGGATTTAACTTAGTCCAATTTTAGTCTGATGATGTTCAGCTTGTTCAAAGCTTTTAGACCAGGAGTCCCTAACCCTGAGTTCATGACTAGAATTTAGGAGATCTGTAACTCAAATGAGAAATATGAATTTTTTTTCCTATTTTCACTAACCTTAAATTAATATTATGCACTATGTTCAACTTTGGTTGTAGGTAATAAACCAGAGTAGAGTTGGCTGTATCTGAGATGTGAGGCTTGGTCACCTCCATCAAAGTTGTTATAGACACCTGACAATACCTTTTACCCATATTGTTACTTTAAAATTATAGTAATTGTTGTATCAATTACTAGCTTTGTTGATATTTTAGTAAGAAACACTTATATTGCTATATATCAAATATTTAAAAAAATATTTGGCCAGCTGCATTTCAATATAATTGATATTCTTTGTGATTTTATGTATTTCTGGTATGCATTTAAAAACACTGTTCTTAGAAATCCATAGACTTCATCAGACTTCCATACTGGTTCATGGCAAAAAAAAATTGGGAAGAAATTCTATGTTAGGTTAAGTTGATTAAGAATTCTGTTTAATCATCTTTATCATTACTGATTTTCTGCCTGTATAATACATCAATTAATGAGCAAGGGACATTGACATTTCCAAAAATAATTGTGAATTTGTCTATATCTGTTTTCAGTTACAAAAGTTTATTGCACCATGCATTTTGACATTCTGTTGTTACATTCGTACACATTAAAGATGATTACATCTTCTTGGAAAATTGTCCTCTTTATCATTAGGTAATGTTTCCCTTTATCCCTGATTATCATAATTTTTTAGTAGTCAGTTTTATCTGAAGTAACTATTACTTCTGATTTATTTGATTAGCTTTATCATAGTATATTTTTCTCCATCCTTTTATCTCTTTATTTTTACCCTATATCTTCATGTTTAAAGTAGGCCTTTATATGTAAAGGGGGTCTCTTATATACAGCATGTAATTGCATCTTCTCTAGATAATCTCTGTCACTTAACTGGTATGTTTATATCACTTACATTTAAAGTGTTTATTGATATAGTTAGATTAGAATTTGCCATCTTGCTCTTTTATTGTTATTCATTTCTTTTGGCTTTTTTTTTTCTTTATAATTTCTTTTTCTGCCTTTCCTGGTTTTAACTGAGCATCATTTATGATTCCATTTAATCTCTTCTCTGAACATTTCATTTATATATTTTTTAAAATATTTTGGTGGGGCTTCCCTGGTGGTGCAGTGGTTGAGAGTCTGCCTGCCAATGCAGGGGACATGGGTTTGTGCCCCATTCCGGGAAGATCCCACATGCCACGGAGCGACTGGGCCCGTGAGCCATGGCTGCTGGGCCTCCATGTCTGGAGCCTGTGCTCCACAATGGGAGAGGCCACAACAGTTAGAGGCCTGCGTACGGAAAAAATAAAATAAAATAAAATTTTGGTGGTTGCCCTAGGATAGACAAAATGTATTTTGCAATAATGTATACCTATTTTCTAATAATATTGTACTTCTTCACATGTAGTGCAAGTGTCTTTTAACAGAATAATCCCAATTCTTCCCTCTTGTGGTATTGTCCCTTATGTTATTTGTTTCATTTTTACATATGCTATAAACATCTAACACATTGTCACAATTATTGCTTAAAGTAAATTATTTTTAGGTCAATTAAATATAAGAAAATTAAAAATTATATTTTACTTCAAATATTCCTTTTCTGATGTTCTTCTTTATATGTATATGAGTTTCTAAACCACATCAATTTTCTTCTACTTCAAGAACTTCCTTCAACATATTTTGTGGGAGAGGTCTACTGGCTGTGAAATTCTTCAGTTATTATTTCCTGAGAAAGTCTTTATCTCTCTTTCAGTTTTTAAAAATAGATTTAATATTTTAAGTTTTATATTTACAGAAAATTTTATAAGATAATACAGAGAATCCCCATATATTTTATACCATGTTCCCCTATTATTAACATCTTATACTAGTATGGTGCATTTTGTTAAAATTAATGTACAAATATGGTTATGTTATTATTAGCTAAAATGCATAGTTTATTTAGATATCCTTAGTCTTTATATGATATATTTTTATGCTTTAGGATCTCATCTAGACTACCACATTACATTTAGTTGTTTTATCTTCTTAGGCTCCTTTTGTTTGTAAAAATTTCTCAGTTTGCCCTTGTTTTTGATGAACTTAGTTTTAAGGGGTATTGATCGGGTATATTATAGGATGCTTCTTTGTTGGAAATCATCTGAATTTTTTTCCATGATTATACTGGAATTATGGATATTTATTTATTATTATTTATTTATTGGAATTATATTTTTTAGCACTTCCTTATTTATTTGTATTAGAAGATACTCCAGGGTCATCTTGTATATTTCTAGTCCAAGTCTTAGAATCAGCCATTTCTCGAAGGAGCCTCAATTCCTTTTATTAGAGGTTGGCATTAGAAGCCAAGATCTAGCTACTAGGTATGCTCATTGTTACTGGAGTGTCAGTGCTTCTAGGCCCCCTCGGCTAACAGAGAAAGGAAATATATGTGTGTGTAATAATTCATCTAGGTACATATATCTAAGAGTTTTGTAAACATCTGCAATTATATTACATTAAACATGAGTTTATAATGAATATCCACCTCTAACCCATTACCACATGGTTCACTCTAGGCTCCCATTGCTTTTTTGTGGATATCCACTTCAATAGAGAAACTCACCATCTGCCATCCATTCATGGAATTGTTCAATTCAGTATATATGTATAATAATATCAGAATTGTTTCTCTTTACCCACATGGGAAACAACTTGATCAACTTCATCACATTATATTGAGGATAAATACTATCAATAGTGTTTGTATTTGTCTAATGAGTACTTTGCTTGTGTGCAGTTAGTTTTTCCTTTTGTCTTATGGACTCCACTCATTTCCAAAGCTACTTAGATCAGCACATTGTCCCCTCTTCCCTTACAATATGGTTGTTTCATACGTTTATTACATAGTTAATATCTCTTGTCTCAGTCTTCAACCTCTCATTTTTTTTCAATATGCATACATTAAGTTTCAATCTTTGTGTTGTAAAATTCTATGGGTTTTGACAAATGCACAATATCATGTATCCAACATCCCATTATCATACAGAATAATTTTGCTGCCCTAAAAATCCCCTGTGCTTCACCAAGCTTAATCCTCACCCTTTCCCCCTAAGCTCCTGGAAACCAATGATCTTTTTACTGAATCCATGGTTTTGCCTTTTTCAGCATGTCATATTATTAGAACCGTGGAAGTTTTTTTTTTTTTCAAAAATTTTAATTAACTGGAGACCATAGTATATTTAGATTTCCTTAGTTTTCACCTAATGTTCTTTTTCCCCAAGATTCCATCCAAGGTACTACTTTATACTTATTTGCCATGCTGTCAGAGTGTCTCAGATTAATCTTGGTTTTGATGACCTTGAGAATTTTGAGGAATACTGATCAAATAATTTGTAAGTTGCCCCTTTATTGGATTTTTTCCTGATGTTTTCCTCAGTATTATACTGAGGCCATGGGTTTTGGAGTGAAAGTCCACATAGATAAAGTATGCTATCTATTCCATCATATCATATCATATTACTATCCATGATTTATGACTGTTGATATTGTCATTTATCATCTGGCTGAAGTAGTGTTTGTAAGTTTTATTCAGAGTAAAATTACACTTTTTTTTTTCTCT
The DNA here is from genome assembly GCF_964341445.2 of Mesoplodon mirus. Classification (NCBI taxonomy): domain Eukaryota; kingdom Metazoa; phylum Chordata; class Mammalia; order Artiodactyla; family Ziphiidae; genus Mesoplodon; species Mesoplodon mirus. The sequence goes on from NC_138986.1 coordinate 85,501,008, forward strand.
TTGAATTCTAATACTCTGAAAGGAAGTCAATATCTGAAGCCCATACTTAAGGAGAGTGATGTTCTTCCTTTTCGAGAGTGGGTCTAGGCAAATTATTTGGCATTCTTCTGCATGGGAGATTGTTTCCTTCCACAATGTATTAATTTAGTCATATATATATATACACACACACACACACACACACTCATACATATTTTATGTTTTGGGTTGTAATCCAGTACTACTTTATTCTACTGCCGAATTTTTTCCTGCCTTAGCCACTGGGGACTCTTTCAGTTGGCTCCTGTGTCCCTTTGACATATCCCCATCAGTAATTTCTGTTTTGAGTACTTCTTACTTTCTGGAATTATTAGATACTCCAGGTTCCTTTTGTGTATTCTCTGCCCAGCCTTAGAGTCCACTATGTCTCCAAGGAGCCCCAGTTGCATTTACTGGAGAATGATATTTGAAACCAAGATCCAGGAGTAAGTGTGCTGCCTGCTGCTGGGGTGTTTATTTTAGACCCTATAAGGTGAGAAAGCAAAAAAAAAAAAAAAAAAGTGTATATACATGTTCTATAATCCCTTCTACATAAAACATTTTGTATATATATTAAGTTAAATTTGTCCCCAAATGATGTATCCAACTTCAATCTATTACCAAATGGCTAATTCTACCCTACTTTTATTTATCTGTTAATTCCTACTGCAACAATGAGAAACTAGCTCCCAGTATCATCCATCCTTTTATTTAGCATTCATTTCCAGCATACATACATAGTAGTATCAAAAAGATTAACCCATACTCCTATGGAAAACAACTTTATAGACTAAAGTCATTATGAACAGTTAATTTTGCCTTTAGTTTTACAGACGTCATTCTTTTCCCAAAATACTTAAATCAACACTTTTCTCTACCACGTTCAGTGAGGTTCTTTCATATACTTGTAATTCAGTTACATTTTCTTGCCACAGTCTGCATTCTTTCCTGGGATCCCATGACCCTCTAAACATATATATATATATATATATATATATATATATATATATATATATATATATATATATATATATATATATATATATATATTTGAAATTTGCTTTCACTAAAGGTTTCTTTTCATGTTACAGTTCTATAGTTCTTGAGAAATGCAAAATGTCAAGTGTCCTAGATTATAGTATCATACAAAATGGTTTTACTGTCCTAAACCTCCCCTTTGTTTCACCCATTCTTAAACTCTGGCAATCAATTGACCTTTTTAATTGTCCCTATAGTTTTGCCTTTTCTAGAATGTCAAATAAATGAAATCATATAGCATTTAGCTTTGTTATACTGGCTTCTTTCACTTATCACTATGCAGTTAAGGTTTCTCCATGTCATTCTGTGGCTTGATAGGTTATTTCCTTTTACTGTGGAATAGCATTCCATTGTATAAATGTACCAGACTTTGTTTACCTCTTCATCTGTTGAAGGACTTCTTGGTTGCTTCCAGTTTTGGGGAATTATGAATAATGTTGCTATAAATATTTACTGGTAGGTTTTAGCATGGACATATATTTTAATTGTATGAGAATGGCAGAGCATTATCATTAGATCATGTAGTAATAAGATTTTTGTTGTTAGAAACGTCCCTACAGTCTTTAAAAGTGGCTGAATCATTTTGCATTACCACCAGCAATGAATGAAAGTTCCTATTGGTCTGTATTTTCACTGACATTTAGTACTGTCAATTATTATTATTTTTTTAAATTTTAGCCAATCTAATATGTGTACTGTGGAATATGTGTGTTTATACAATTGAATTTGTCATTGTTGTTTTAATTTACAATGTACTAATGACAAATTATGTCAAACATCTTTCCATATTCTTTGTTGTATTTTTATGTCTTCGCTGGTGAGGTATGTTTTCAAATCAGTTGTCCTTTTTTTAATTGGGATTTTCTTTTGACTTGTTTCTATTTAAGAGTTCTTTGAAAATTTTAGATACAACTCCTCTATCAGATATGTATCTTAAAAATAATTTATCTTAGCATATGGCTTATCAGTTCACTCTCTTAAGTGTGTCTTTCACAGAGCAGAAGTATTAAATTTTAATGAATCCTTACTTACCAATTTTCTTGTTTCTTGGATAGTGCTTTTTGTTCTGTTTCTAACATCTCATCATCAAACCCAAGCTCATCAAGATTTTCTTTTCTGTTTTTTCTCAGAGTTTTATAATTTGAAGTTTTGCATTTAGGTCTATCATCTATGTTCAACTTTTGTGAAGGGTGCAGTCTGTGTCTAGTTTTTTTGTTTGTTTGGTTGTTGTTGTTTGCATATGTATGCCCAATTATTTCAGTGCCATTGAGGAAAAGTTATCATTTCTGAATTGAATTTCCTTTGCTCTTTGGCAAAGATCAGTTCACTATATATGTATGGTTCTATTTTTGAACTCTCTATTCTGTTCCATTTGTTTATTTGTCAATCAATGCCATGATCTCTTGTTTACTGTAACTTTATAGCAAGTTTGCAGGTTAGGTAGTGTCAGTCATTCAACTTTGTTTTACTTCTTTAGTATTGTACTGGCTACTCTGGGCTTTTGCCTTTGCAAGTAAATTTTATGTGTTTGTTAGTATCTAAAATTTCTTGCTGTGATTTTGATTTGGATTAGGTAGAATCTATAGATGAAATTGGGAAGAAGTGGCATTCTAAAAAGATTGAGTCTTCCAGTCTACAAACACACATGATGTCTCCATTTTCTCAGATATTCTTTGATTACTTTCAAGGGTTTTGTAGTTTTCCATATACAGTTTCTGTACATATTTTGTTATCTCATGTACAAGTATTTTTTTAATGCCATTGTAAGTGGTATTATGTTCATAATGAAAATTGTTGATCATTGGTAGTCTTTGCTAGTTTTGATATTAGGGTAATTTTGGCCTCAAAGAATGAGTGAGAAAATATTCCTGCTGCTTATATTTCATGGATGAGTTTGTGGAAAATTGGTATCATTTATTTTTTAAATGTTTGGTAAGATTCACCAGTGAAACCATCTGTAACTGAGGCTTTCTTTGTTGGAAGGTTATTAATTATTGGTTTAATTTCATTAATAGATATATATATATATTAAGATTTTATATTTCTCCTGTATGAATTTTGAAGTTTGTGCCATATAAGAAATTGGTCCATTTCATCTAAGTTATCAAATCTATGGGTATTGAGTTGCATATTCCTTTATTATTTTTATGTCTAGGATCAGTAAAGATGTCCCCTCTTTTATTTCTGATATTGATAATCTGTGTCTTTTCTATTTTTTCTCCTTTGTTATCTTGGCCAGAGGTTTAACAATTTTATCAATTTACCAATGTATTAATTTTATGGCTCCTTTCTAAGAATCATCTTCTGGTCTCTGGATTCACCTGTTTCTTCAGATATCTAGATAGGGGTTTATCTTTGACATTGATTTTCTGATATTGTAATAAAATGTGTTGATTTTTAGTTCATTCAGCTTTTTTCTTTTGCTATGCTTGGACAATTTCCAATTTTTTTAACATATTAGACCTGAAACTGGAAGTCTATCTCTTAATTTGAATATTGTGTGTGTGTATATATATATATATATATATATATATATATATATATATATGTTTTAAAATATTTTATATACTTATACAAAGACATTTTGTAGCACTCTGTTCTCCTTTAGAATTTTAATATCTCCTTGTTGACTCTGTGAATAGCAGATATCTAAAAATTCTATTCTCCTCCTGGAATTATTTCTATTTCTTCAGTCACAGATTTATTGTTTAATCATTTGTTTATCTTTTTTCATCTTGTTCATTTAATTTCACATCTGTTGATCCAAAACACTCCAATTATATTTAAGAATGATGTTTAGCATTTGGGACTAAGGACTTTGTTTATGTGGGAAGGATATTTCCAAAGTCATTTTTCATTTTCTGGGTCTGGTCCCAGAGCTAGTTGCCTTGCTGCACTTTAAGTGGAAGTCTTTGCTCCAGGTACAGTTTCTATAAGAAAATATTGATTCATAGCTCTTTGGAATTCTCAATATGAGGTGAGGGAGGGAAATTGATAGTTTAACTGTCCTGTGTAACTTCAAATAATTTCCCTGGTTTTCAAACTCATGACTTACCTCTGATATTCCTAGTGTTTCCCAATCCAAAGCCTTCCCTAGGTTCTTTGGCCAGGATCACTGATCTTCTCTGAAGAAAGTTGTGTAATGTTCTAAGCTGCAGCTTCTGTCTACTTATTTCATCTGTTAGCACTCCTCTATCTTCATTTAATGTTCCTACAATCTGTTAAAATTTCTTCTGAATATTTTTTCTCTTTCTAATTATTTTCCCTATTGAAAACCCATATACTTTCCTTTTCTATATTATCACTAAGTGGCATCTTAGGGAAAAGGTAGAACTGATAAATGCATATGCAGTAAGTCTTATTTAATTAGAATTCCATTTGAAATGTTTCAATTAAAAATTCATATAAACAAGTTATTTTGAAGAATACTGAAGATTATCATTTATGTGTAATATTTTTCCATTAGAATGTTTAATAATTATTTCAGAGAAAGCCACAGCACCCCAGATTATTTTTCAGTAGCTGTATCAACTTCCAAAAGAGGAGTATATTGACTGTCCCTTATTTGTTACAACATTTTTGCATTTAGTGACTTTTTAAGTAGCATTCTTTATATATATATATATATATATATATATATATATATATACACATATAAATATATATATATATGTGTGTGTGTATATATATATGTGTATATATATATATATGCTCATTCTATATATATATATATATGCTCATTATATATATATGTATATATATATATATATATGCTCATTATATATATATATATATATATATATATATATATATATATCTTTTTTTTCTTTTTTTTTTCTTTTTTTTGCTGTACACGGGTCTCTCACTGTTATGGCCTATCCCATTGTGGAGCACAGGCTACAAACTCGCAGGCTCAGTGGCCATGGCTCACGGACCCAGCTGCTCCATGGCATGTTGGATTTTCGTGGACCGGGGCATGAACCCGTGTCCCCTGCATCGGCAGGTGGACTCCCAACCACTGTGCCGTCAGGGAAACCCCTTTATATATTCCAAGTAGAAATATTAAGAAAAAGAAGAAATTTCTATTTAAGCTATCACTTCAGAAATGTAAAGACATTTTAGTGTGAACACAGAAGATTTAAATTCCTAATAATGATGAAGAAAGAGGTGGCACCCTTCACATAATCTTTATCCTGGCCTTATATAGTTTACAGTCTGGCATTGGGAACTACTTGCTAAGCACAATTATTGAAAATGATCACATAACCCCAGTAGCGTTTTGTAAGCCATTTACTATTCTGCATATTTGATTTACTATGATGGAATTTAATTCAACTTTCCTAATTATCTTCATTTTTTTAAACAGTTCCAGCAAATCTGTTGACAAACATTTAATCATGAAAGCCAGATCTCAGTTGTTATAGCATAGTTCACATTTTATTTGCTGACTAGTCCACTGGCAAATGCAAGCAGCACCTGGAGAGAGGGACCTTTTTATACATACACTTAAAAGTGTTTTACCTTAAAATTTTTGTTCATTATCCTATGTTTATTCAGCTGAGGAAATCTGAAAATAAGATTAATAGATACAAAACACCTTTAAAGACTAGACATTTTTTTTTTACTATACCATAACCTTATTATTAAACTTGATACAAATAATAAAAAAAAGTTAGTTACTGAAAAGGGACTTTAAAGTAAATAATTAAATTTAATGGACAACTTTGGTATTGAAAGGTATTTATTTCATTTCTATACACATTTTATAAATAGAACAGCTACAATTTATTCCACAATCAGTGGCAACAACTTATTGTTTTTGTATAGCTTGAAATTGTGATTGAACATTGATTTGAAGCAACAAAATTAAAAGGCAAATTGATAAACATCTGAAGATTTTTTTTTAAAAAAAACAAGCACAAGAATATTGTGAAAAAGACTGAAGAAACAATGCTGATTCTAAACTAAGTTTTACACCATTTTAAAATTCTTAATTTGTTCTTTAAAAACATTTAATTGCTATAAACATAATAGAAAATTCAAAGTGTTTTTTTCACAAAATGCTAATATCTTTTGCAATTATATTTAAATACAACAGGGATACTGTTTGAAATTAGAATAAAATATAGTTATCATGATTTTTAACTTCAGACCTCGTTTCAAAGTCTACAAGTTTGCCTACAAAAATAATTTAAACTATTTTAGTGGTAAATAAATGTAATTACTTGTATTAGGAATGATATGGTATAGATTTAACTGGCAGTAATAAATAATTTTTTAGCCCAACTTTTTAAACTATATTTATTAACAAGCTTATACATAAAACTTTTTTTTTTCCCCCAAATGTTGGTACTGGAGCAGAAGATCACATGGTAATTAAGTCACAAGTGAGGGGAGTGGGGAGAAACAAAAAACAGAAACAGCGCTTTTGTCCTTTACACCAGAATTATTTCACTCATTGTTTCTACCATTAATGTGGTGAAAAGATAGTGAAGCAAAAGGATCCCATGGGGGGAAAGAAAAATGAGAATGTAGCTGATGAATGTCTTCTTGACATGACAAAAGTAATAAACTTCTCCAGGCATGATGCTTAACTTCTCCTTCAAAACATTCTGTATTGCAGAAATTCTGAACTATTTTGCCATAACCAAACACACTATAAAATCTATACATATTTGTATATCCTTTACTTTTACAGGAACACTTCTCCATCCAACCACTTTTATGGTTTACTTCTTCTTTATTCATGACAACTCCTCCTTGCTGTTCCTAAAGATCACCAGAAGTGAGAGTAGGTGCCTTCACATATGATCATCTCAGAGATATCACAGAGATGATGTTTAATGCTTTCTTTCCAGATGAGTTGTCTACTACTCACAGATTATATTATAAAGTCAGCATGTAAGAAAAAAATATTTCTGAGTCAGTATTGTACTTGAAAATGAGTGAAATGCACATTTTAAAAACTCCTCACAACTTAAGCCTTGGTGTGTGAGATGACATGCACAAAATCTAGGATTAAGCAGGATTAGGAAAAGACACTTCCCAGCTTGAACTTGCATAATGTTAAAAACAGTGTTCTTTATTTTTCCTTTTTTTAGAAATATATAATATTAAGGTATAATTACATGTGGTAAAATTAATTACTTTTAGTATATATTTCTGAATGTTTGATGATGAATACATTCATATAACAGCAACACAATCAAGATGTAGAACACATTCATTGCCCTCAAAAATTACTTCAGGCACTCTTGTTTCAAACCTCCCCCCAACACACAACCATTACAAACATCTATTGAGTTGTTTGTTTTCCCAGAGTTTTACCTATAACACAATGTCATATGAATGAGGTTGTCCTGTATGTTGACTTTTGAGTATAGCTTATTTAATTTATCATAATGCATTTTTTGTCTTGTGTATCAGTTTCACTAGGTTTTATTGCTGAAGAATATTATAGTTCGGGTGTCACACGTTCATTTTTGTTTTCTTATTTTTTGGCTGTGCCCCAACCAGATATTGAACCTAGGCCCTGCACAATGAAAGTGCAGAGTCCTAACTACTGGACTGCCAGGAAATTCCCTGTTTTAATTTTTTACCAATTCACCAGTTGAGAGATATTTGTGTTATTTTTGGTTTGGAGTGATTACAAAAAGAGCCAATATAAAAAATGACATATAGATGTTTATGTGAACAAAATGATAATTTCACGTTAAGAAACAACGTGGGGTAGGGTCACTGGGTGATACACTAAGATTTTGGGAGAGATATGATCTTACCTGTAATGTTAAAGGGCAACTCGGAAGTCAACACACCTGGTGGAGTAAGTTAAACAGACTTACAAACACAGTAAGTTAAACAAAATGAGAAGACAGAGAAATATGTAGCAAAAGAAGGAGCAAGGTAAAAACCCACCAGTCCAAACAAATGAAGAGGAAACAGGCAGTCTAACTGAAAAGGAACTCACAGTAATGATAGTAAAGGTGATCCAGAATCTTAGAAATAGGATGGAGAAAATATAAGAAATGTTTAACAAGGACCTAGAAGAAATAAGGAGCAAACAAACAGTGATGAACAACACAATAAATGAAATTTAAAATTCTCTAGAAGGAAGCAATAGCAGAATAAATGAGGCAGAAGAATGGATAAATTACCTAGAAGATAAAATAGTGGAAATAACTACCACAGAGCAGAATAAAGAAAAAAGAATGAAAAGAATCGAGGAAAGTCTCAGAGACTTCTGGGACCACAATAAACACACCAAACATTCGAATTGTGGGGGTCCCAGAAATAGAAGAGAAAAAGAAAGTGTCTGAGAAAATATTTGAAGAGATTATAGTTGAAAATATCCCTAACATGGGAAAGGAAATGGTCAATCAAATCCAGGAAGCGGGGGGCCCCGGAGGAAGATGGCGGAAGAGTAAGACGCGGAGATCACCTTCCTCCCCACAGATACATCAGAAATTCATCTACACGTGGAACAACTCCTACAGAACACCTACTGAACGCTGACAGAAGACCTCAGACCCCCCAAAAGGCAAGAAACTCCCCACATACCTGGGTAGGGCAAAAGAAAAAAAGAATAAACAGAGACAATAGGATAGGGACGGGACCTGCACTAATGGGAGGGAGCCGTGAAGGAGGGAAGGTTTCTACACACTACAAGCCCCTTCGCGGGCGGAGACTGCAGGTGGCGGAGGGGGAAGCTTCGGAGTAGCGGAGGAGAGCACAGCAACAGGGGTGTGGAGGGCAAAGCGGAGAGATGCTGGCACAGAGGACCGGTGCCCTCAGGCACACACCAGCCCGAGAGGCTTGTCTGCTCGGCCGCCAGGGTGGGCGGGGCTGGGAGCTGAGGCTCGGGTATTGGCTTTCAGTCAGAGCGCAGGGAGAGGACTGGGGCTGGCGGCAGGAAGAGAGCCTGAAGGGGTTAGTGCACCACGGCTAGCCCAGAGGGAGTCCGGGGAAAGGGTCTGGAGCTGCCGAAGAGGCAAGAGACTTTTTTCCCTTTTGTTTCCTAGTGCACGAGGAGAGGGCATTAAGAGGGCTGCTTGGGGAAGCGCCGGAGACAGGCGCGAGCCGCGGGTAAGGCGCGGACCTCGGAGACGGGCGTGGGTCGCCGCTGCCGCCGCCGCCGCTGCCGCCGCCGCCGCCACGCCGCCGCCGCCCGCCGCCCGCCACTACCCTCCGCCGCCACCGCCGCCACCCGCCAGCGCTGCCGCTGCCGCGGGGCCTGTGTGCGAGCGCGGGTCACTGTCCGCCCCGCCTTACGGGGGGCCTGTGCACCCAGCCACTGCTGGGGTCCCGAGACCTGGGGACGGCATTCCCGGAAAAGCTCACGGAGTGCCACGGGCTGCTGCAACGTCACGCCGGCCTCTGCCGCCGCAGGCCCACCCCACACTGCGCGCCCCTCCCTCCCCTCTGCGTGAGTGAGCCAGAGCCCCCGAATCAGCGGCTCCTTTAAACCCGTCCAGTCTGAGCAAAGAACGGACGCCCTCCGGCGACCTACGCACAGAGGCGGGGCCAGGTCCAAGGCTGAGACCCGGGAGCTGTGAGAGCAGAGAAGAGACAGGGAAATCTCTCAGTGCAGCCTCGGAGGCAGCAGATTAAAGCTCCATGGTCCATTTGATGTGCCCTGCGTCTGTGGAGTGCATGAATGGACAGCGAATCATCCCAAATTGAGGAAGTGGACTTTGAGGACAAGATTTAAGACTTTACCCCCTTTTCCTCTTTTTACAACGAATTATTCCAAATTAAGGAGGTGGACTTAGAGAGCAAGATTTCAGACTTCTCGCCCTTTCCCTCTTTTTACAACGAATTATCCCAAATTGAGGAGGTGGACTTGGAGAGCAAGATTTTTGATTTTTCCCCCTGCTCTCTTTTTGTGAATGTGTATGTGTAATCTTCTGTGTAAGATTCTCTCTGTATAGCTTTGCTTCCACCATATGTCCCAGGGTTCTATCGGTCCGTTTTTTTTTTTCAATAACTACTTTCTAATTTTAATAATGCTACTATATTTCATACTTTATTCTATTTTACTTTACCTGCTCTTTCTTTTTTTCCTACCTTCCCTTCCTCCCTCCCTCCCTCCGCTCCTCCTTTCCTTCTTTCTTTTTCTTTCCTCCCTCCCTCCCTCCCACCCTTCTTCTTTCCACTTTCTTTTTCTTTCCTTCCTCCCTCCCTCCCTCCTGTCTTTCTTTCTTTCTTTCCATCCTTCCTCCCTCCCTCCCTCCTTTCTTTCTTCCGTCCTTCCATTCTTCCCTTCTTCCTTTCTTTCCCTCTCTTTCTTTCTTCTACTAATTCTTTCTTTCTACTTTTTCTCCCTGTTATTCTGAGCCAGGTGGATGAAAGGCTCTTGGTGCTGCAGCCAGGAGTCAGTGCTGTGCCTCTGAAGTGGGAGAGCCAACTTCAGGACACGGGTCCACAAGAGACCTCCCAGCTCCACATAATATCAAGCAGCGAAAATCTCCCAGAGATCTCCATCTCAACACCGGCACCCAGCTTCAGTCAACGACCAGCAAGCTACAGTGCTGGTCACCCTATGCCAAGCAACTAGCAAGGCAGGAACACAACCCAACCCATTAGCAGAGAGGCTACCTAAAAACATAATAAGGCCACAGGCATCCCAAAACACACCACCAGACGAGGACCTGTCCACCAGAAAGACAAGATCGAGCCTCAACCAACAGAACACAGGCATTAGTCCCCCCCACCAGGAAGCCTACACAACCTACTGAAAAAACCTTAGCCACGGGGGACAGACACCAAAAACAACGGGAACTACGAATCTGCAGCCTGCAAAAAGGAGACCCCAAACACAGTAACATAAGCAAAATGAGAAGGCAGAAAAACACACAGCAGGTGAAGGAGCAAGATAAAAACCTACCAGACCTAACAAATGAAGAGGTAATAGGCAGTCTACCTGAAAAAGAATTCAGAATAATGATAGTAAAGCTGATCCAAGATTCTATTTCCAAGATCCATAATCTGGGAAATAGAATAGACAAAATGCAAGAAACAGTTAACAAGGACATAGAAGAACTAAGGATGAATCAAGCATCGATTAAAAACACAATAAATGAAATGAAAAATACTCTAGATGGGATCAATAGCAGAATAACTGATGCAGAAGAACGGATAAGTGAGGTGGAAGATAAAATAGTGGAAATAACTGCTGCAGAGCAAAATAAAGAAAAAAGAATGAAAAGAACAGAGAACAGTCTCAGAGACCTCTGGGACAACATTAAACTCACCAACATTCGAATTATAGAGGTTCCAGAAGAAGAAGAGAAAAAGAAAGGGACTGAGAAAATATTTGAAGAGATTATAGTTGAAAACTTCCCTAATATGGGAAAGGAAATAGTTAATCAAGTCCAGGAGGCACAGAGAGTCCCATACAGAATAAATCCAAGGAGAAATACACCAAGACACATATTAATCAAACTGTCAAAAATTAAACACAAAGAAATCATATTAAAAGCAGCAAGGGAAAAACAACAAGTAACACACAAGGGAATCCCCATCAGGTTAACAGCTGATCTCTCAGCAGAAACTCTACAAGCCAGAAGGGAGTGGCAGGACATAATTAAAGTGATGAAGGAGAGAAACGTGCAACCAAGATTACTCTACACAGCAAGGATCTCATTCAGATTTGATGGAGAAATTAAAACGTTTACAGACAAGCAAAAGCTGAGAGAGTTCAGCACCACCAAACCAGATATACAACAAATGCTAAAGGAACTTCTCTAGGCAAGAAACACAACAGAAGGAATATACCTACAATAACGAACCCAAAGCAATTAAGGAAATGGGAATAGGAACATACATATCAATAATTACCTTAAATGTAAATGGACTAAATGCTCCCACCAAAAGACACAGATTGGCTGAATGGATACAAAAACAAGACCCATATATATGCTGTCTACAAGAGACCCACTTCAGACCTAGAGACACACACAGATTGAAAGTAAGGGGATGGAAAAAGATATTCCATGCAAATGGAAATCAAAAGAAAGCTGGAGTAGCAATTCTTTTATCAGAGAAAATAGACTTTAAAATAAAGACTATTAGAAGAGACAAAGAAGGACACTACATAACGAAAAAGGGATCGATCCAAGAAGAAGATATAACAATTGTAAATATTTATGCACCCAACATAGGAGCACCACAATACATAAGGCAAATACTAACAGCCATAAAAGGGGAAATCGACAGTAACACAATCATAGTAGGGGACTTTAACACCCCACTTTCACCAATGGACAGATCATCCAAAATGAAAATAAATAAGGAAACACAAGCTTTAAATGATACATTAAACAAGATGGACTTAGTTGATATTTATAGGACATTCCATCCAAAAACAACAGAATACACATTTTTCTCAAGTGCTCATGGATCATTCTCCAGGATAGATCATATCTTGGGTCACAAATCAAGCCTTGGTAAATTTAAGAAAATTGGAATTGTATCAAGTATCTTTTCCGACCACAATGCTATGAGACTAGACATCAATTACAGGAAAAGATCTGTAAAAAATACAAACACATGGAGGCTAAACAATACACTACTCAATAAAGAAGTGATCCCTGAAGAAATCAAAGAGGAAATTAAAAAATACCTAGAAACAAATGACAATGGAGACACGACGACCCAAAACCTATGGGATGCAGCAAAAGCAGTTCTAAGGGGGAAGTTTATAGCAATACAATCCCACCTTCAGAAACAGGAAACATTTCGAGTAAACAACCTGACCCTGCACCTAAAGCAATTAGATAAAGAAGAACAAAATCCCCCCAAAGTTAGCAGAAGGAAAGAAATCATAAAGATCAGATCAGAAATAAATGAAAAAGAAATGAAGGAAACGATAGCAAAGATCAACCAAACTAAAAGCTGGTTCTTTGAGAAGATAAACAAAATTGATAAACCATTAGCCAGACTCATCAAGAAAAGAAGGGAGAAGACTCAAATCAATAGAATTAGAAATGAAAAAGGAGAAGTAACAACTGACACTGCAGAAATACAAAAGATCATGAGAGATTACTATAAGCAACTCTATGCCAATAAAATGGACAACCTGGAAGAAATGGACAAATTCTTAGAAATGCACAACCTGCCAAGACTGACTCAGGAAGAAATAGAAAATATGAATAGACCAATCACAAGCAGTGTAATTAAAACTGTGATTAAAAATCTTCCAACAAACAAAAGCCCAGGACCAGATGGCTTCACAGGCGAATTCTATCAAACATTTAGAGAAGAGCTAACACCCATTCTTCTCAAACTCTTCCAAACAATATCAGAGGAAGGAACACTCCCAAACTCATTCTACGAGGCCACCATCACCTTGATACCAAAACCAGGCAAGGATGTCACAAAGAAAGAAAACTACAGGCCAATATCACTGATGAACATAGATGCAAAAATCCTCAACAAAATACTAGCAAACAGAATCCAACAGCACATTAAAAGGATCATACACCATGATCAAGTGGGATTTATTCCAGGAATGCAAGGATTCTTCAATATATGCAAATCAATCAATGTGATACACCATATTAACAAATTGAAGGAGAAAAACCATATGATCATCTCAATAGATGCAGAGAAAGCTTTCGACAAAATTCAACACCCATTTATGATAAAAACCCTGCAGAAAGTAGGCATAGAGGGAACTTTCCTCAACATAATAAAGGCCATATATGACAATCCCACAGCCAACATTGTCCTCAATGGTGAAAAACTGAAACCATTTCCACTAAGATCAGGAACAAGACAAGGCTGCCCACTCTCACCACTCTTATTCAACCTAGTTTTGGAAGTTTTAGCCACAGCAATCAGAGAAGAAAAGGAAATAAAAGGAATCCAAATTGGAAAAGAAGAAGTAAAGCTGTCACTGTTTGCAGATGACATGATACTATACATAGAGAATCTAAAGATGCTACCGAAAAACTACTAGAGCTAATCAATGAATTTGGTAAAGTAGCAGGATACAAAATTAATGTACAGAAATCTCTGGCATTCCTGTACACTAATGATGAAAAATCTGAAAATGAAATTAAGAAAACACTCCCATTTACCATTGCAACAATAAGAATAAAATATCTAGGAATAAACCTACCTAAGGAGACAAAAGACCTGTATGCAGAATATTATAAGACACTGATGAAAGAAATTAAAGATGATACAAATAGCTGGAGAGATATACCATGCTCCTGGATTGGAAGAATCAATATTGTGAAAATGACTCTACTACTCGAAGCAATCTACAGATTCAATGTAATCCCTATCAAACTACCACTGGCATTTTTCACAGAACTAGAACAAAAAATTTCAAAATTTGTTTGGAAAAACAAAAGACCCCGAATAGCCAAAGCAATCTTGAGAACAAAAAACGGAGCTGGAGGAATCAGGCTCCCTGATTTCAGACTATACTACAAAGCTACAGTAATCAAGACAGTGTGGTACTGGCATAAAAACAGAAAGATAGATCAGTGGATCAGGATAGAAAGCCCAGAGATAAACCCAAGTACATATGGCCAACTTATCTTTGATAAAGGAGGCAGGAATGTACAGTGGAGAAAGGACAGCCTCTTCAATAAGTGGTGCTGGGAAAACTGGACAGGGACATGTAAAAGTTTGAGATTAGATCATTCCCTAACACCATATACAAAAATAATCTCAAAATGGATTAAAGACTTAAATGTAAGGCCAGAAACTATCAAACTCCTAGAGGAAAACATAGGTAGAACACTCTATGACATAAATCACAGCAAGATCCTTTTGAACTCACCTCCTAGAGAAATGGAAATAAAAACAAAAATAAACAAATGGGACCTAATGAAACTTAAAAGCTTTTGCACAGCAAAGGAAACCATAAACAAGACCAAAAGACAACCCTCAGAATGGGAGAAAATATTTGCAAATGAAGCAACTGACAAAGGATTAATCTCCAAAATTTATAAGCAGCTCATGCAGCTCAATAACAAAAAAACAAACAACCCAATCCAAAAATGGGCAGAAGACTTAAATAGGCATTTCTACAAAGAAGATATACAGACTGCCAACAAACACATGAAAGAATGCTCAACATCATTAATCATTAGAGAAATGTAAATCAAAACTACAATGAGATATCATGTCACACCAGTCAGAAGGGCCATCATCAAGAAATCTAGAAACAATAAATGCTGGAGAGGCTGTGGAGAAAAGGGAACACTCTTGCACTGCTGGTGGGAATGTGAATTGGTACAGCCACTATGGAGAACAGTATGGAGGTTCCTTAAAAAACTAAGAATAGAACTACCATATGACCCAGCAATCCCACTACTAGGCATATACTCTATGAAAACCATAATTCAAAAAGAGACATGTACCAAAATGTTCATTGCAGCTCTATTCACAATAGCTCAGAGCTGGAAACAACCTAAGTGTCCATCATCAGATGAATGGATAAGGAAGATGTGGCACATATATACAATGGAATATTACTCAGCCATAAAAAGAAACGAAACTGAGCTATTTGTAATGAGGTGGATAGACTTAGAGTCTGTCATACAGAGTGAAGTAAGTCAGAAAGAGAAAGACAAATACCGTATGCTAACACATATATACGGAATTTAAAAAAAAAAGTCATGAAAAACCTAGGGGTAAAACGGGAATAAAGACACAGACCTACTTGAGAATGGACTTGAGGATATGGGGAGGGGGAAGGGTAAGCTGTGACAAAGCGAAAGAGAGGCATGGACATATATACACTACCAAACGTAAGGTAGATAGATAGTGGGAAGCAGCCGCAGAGCACAGGGAGATCAGCTCGGTGCTTTGTGACTGCCTGGAGGGGTGGGATGGGGAGGGTGGGAGGGAGGGAGTTGCATGAGGGAAGGGATGTGGGAACAGATGTATATGTATGACTGATTCACTTTGTTATAAAGCAGAAACTAATAAAAAAAAAGAAAAAAAAAAAAAAGAATGATCCAAGGGGAAAAAAAAAAACAAAAAAAACAAATCCAGGAAGCGCAGAGTGTCTCATACAGGATAAATCCAAAGAGAAATGTGTGAAGACATATATTAGTCAAACTATTAAAATTAAATACAAAGGAAAAATATTAAAAGCAGCAAGGGAAAAACAAAAAATAACATAAAAGGGAAACCACATAATATTAACAGCTGATCTTTCAGCAGAAATTCTGCAAGCCAGAAATGTATGGTAGGACATATTTAAAGGGATGAAAGGGGAAAACCTACAGCCAAGATTACTCTACCCAGCAAGGATCCCATTCACATTCGACAGAGAAGTCAACACTTTTACAGACAAGAAAAACATAAGAGAGTTCAGCACCACCAAACCAGGTTTACAACAAATGCTAAAGGAACTTCTCTAGGAAGGAAACTCAAGAGAAGGAAAAGACTAACAAAAACAAACCAAAAACAATTAAGAAAATGGTAATAGGAAATTACATATTAATAATTACCTTAAATGTAAACGGATTAAATGTTCCAACCAAAAGACATAAATTGGCTGAATGGATATAAAAACAAGACTTGTATATATGCTACCTACAAGGGACCCACTTCAGACCTAGGGACACATACAGAATGCAAGTGAAGGGATGGAAAATTATATTCCATGCAAATGGAAATCAAAAGTAAGCTGCAGTGGCAATTCTCATATCAGACAAAATGGACTTTATTTTTTATTTATTTATTTATTTATTTTTTTGCGGTATGGTGGCCTCTCACTCTTGTGGCCTCTCCCGTTGCAGAGCACAGGCTCCAGACGCACAGGCTCAGCGGCCATGGCTCACAGGCCCAGCTGCTCTGCGGCATGTGGGATCTTCCCGGACCGGGGCACAAACCCATGTCCCCTGCATTGGCAGGCGGACTCTCAACCACTGCGCCACCAGGGAGGCCCCCAAAATGGACTTTAAAATGAAAACTATTACAAAAGACAAGGACACTACATAATGATCATGGGGCCAATCTTAGAAGAAGATATGACAATTGTAAATATCTATGCACCCAACATAGGAGCACCTCAATACATAATGCAAATGCTAACAGCCATAAAAGGGGAAATCGACAGTAACACAATCATTGTAGGGGACTTTAACACCCCACTTTCAAAAATGGACACATCATCCAAAATGAAAATAAATAAGGAAACACAAGCTTTCTTTTTATTTATTTATTTATTTATTTATTTAGATTCCATATATATGTTTTAGCGTACGGTATTTGTTTTTCTCTTTCTGACTTACTTCACTCTGTACAACTAACTCTGGTCCAAACACCTCACTACAAATAACTCAATTTCATTTCTTTTTATGGCTACATAATATTCCATTGTATATATATGCCACATCTTCTTTGTCCATTCATCTGTCGATGGACACTTAGGTTACTTCCATGTCCTGATTATTGTAAATAGAGTTGCAATGTACATTGTGGTACATGACTCTTTTTTAAGTATGGTTTTCTAAAGGTATATGCCCAGTACTGGGATTGTTGGGTCATATGGTAGTTCTATTTGTAGTTTTTTAAGGAACCTCCATGCTGTTCTCCATAAGGGTGTATACTTACTCTGTATACCTGTGCTGATTTTACTTGTACTCTCTCTACCTCATACTTTCTTTCTACCATTTTCATAACCCCATTTATATTTATTCACAAGACACTAGTGAGGAAAATTTCTAGGTTTATATTTCTTTTTTTTCCCCTTCTAATGATAATTTTATAGTATCCAGCCAATATAGGCAACCTCTGATATATTGGTGGTTTCATTCTAGACCACTACAATAAAGCAAATATCACAATAAGGCAAGTCATCTAAATGTTTTTGTTTCCCAGTACATATAAAAGTTATATTTACCTTATCCTGTAGTCTATTAAGTGTACAATAGCATTATGGCTCAAAAATATGGATACATTAATTCAAGAATTTTTATTGCTAAAAATTGCTAACCATCATCTAAGTCTTTGGCAAGTTATGATTGTTTTGCTGGTGGAATGTGTTGTTTCGGTGTTGATGACTGCTGACTGACCAGGGTGGTGAACCTTGCTGAAGTTTGGGGCAGCTGCAGCAATTCCTTAAAATAGGAAAATAATGAAGTTTGCCTCATATATTGACTCTTTCTTTCACGAACAATTTCTCTCCAGCATGTAATGCTGTTTGATAACATTTTATCAGCAGTAAAACTTCTTTCAGACCTGGAGTCAGTCTTCTGAAAACCTGCCACTGCTTTATCAACTAAGTTTATGTAATATTCTGAATCCTTTGTTGTCATTTCTTCACAGATCTTTACTACGAGTAGATTTCATCTCCAGAAACCAGGTTCTTTGCTCATCCATAGGAAGCAACTCCTCATCCATTCAAGTTTATCATGAGATCATAGCAATTCAGCCCAATCTGCAGGCTCCACTTCTAATTCTAGTCATCTTGCTATTTCCACCACATCTGCAGTTACTTTCTCCACTGAAGTCTTTAATCCCTCAAAGTCATCCATGGGGGTTGAAATCAACTTCTTTGAAACTCCTGTTAATGTTGATATTTGGACCCCTTCCTATGAATCACAAATGGTCTAAATGGCATCTAGAATGGTGAATCCTTTCCAGAGGTTTTCTGTAGCCTTACAAAATATATTTCTTAAGCAATAAGACTTGAAAGTTGAAATTATTCCTTGATCTATCCATAGGCTACAAAATGGATATTGTGTTAGCAGGCAAAAAAACAATATGAATCTTGTTGTCCATCTCCATCAGAGCTCTTGGGTGACCAGGTGCATTGTCAATAAGCAGTAATATTTTGAAAGGAAACTTATTTTCTGAGCAGGTAGGTCTCAACAGTGAGCCTAAAATATACAATAGACCATGTTGTAAAAAGATGTGCTGTCTTTCAGGCTTTGTTATTCCATTTATAAAGCACAGACAGAGTCAATTTAGCATAATTCTCAAGGCCCTAGGATTTTCAGAATAGTGAATGAGCACTGGCTTCAACTTGAAATCACCAGCTTCATTAGCCCCTAACCAGAGAGCCAGCTCATCTTTGAAGATTTGAAGTCTGATACTGACTTCTCCTCTCTAACTATGAAAGTCTTAAATGGCATCATCTTCCAGCATAAGCTTGTTTGTTCACATTGAAAATCTGTTGTTCAGTGTAGCCACCTTCATGAACTATCTTAGCTAGATCTTCTGGATAACTTGCTGCAGCTTCTACATCAACACTTGCTGCTTCAGCTTGCATCTTTGAAGTTGCAGAGATGGCTTCTTTCCTTAAACGTAAAGAACCAACCTCTGTTAGCCTCAAACTTTTTTTCTGCAAGTTACTCACCTCTCTTAGCCTTCATAGAATTGAAGAGAGTTAGGGCCTTCCTCTGGATTAGGCTTTGGCTTAAAGGAAAGTTTTGGCTGGTTTGATCTTCTCTCCAGACCACTAAAACCTTCTGCATATCAGCAATAAGGCTGTTTTGCATTCTTATCATGTGTCTGTTCCCAGGAGTAACACTTTTAATAGAATTCAAGGAATTTTCCTTTTCATTCACCAGTTGGCTAACTGTTGATAAAAGAAGTCTAGCTTTGGGCCTTTCACAGCTTTTGACAAGCCTTCCTCACTAAGCTTAACCTTTTCTAGCTTTTGATTTAAAACGACAGACATGAAATTCTTCCTTTCCCTTGAACAATTAGAGGCCATTGTAGGGTTACTAATTGGCCTAATTTCAGTGTTGTTGTGCCTCAGAATGGGGAAGCCTGAGGAGAGGGAGAGAGATAGGGGCACGGCCAGTGGGTGGGGCAGACAGTACACGCACAACATTTATCTATTAAGTTCTGAAGTCTTAAAGGGGCACAGTTCATGGTGCTCCGAAACAATTACAATAGCAACATCAAAGATCACTGATCACAGATTACCATAACAAATACAATAATGAAAAAACTTGAACAATTGTGAGAATTACCAAAATGTGAGACAGAGACACAAAGTGAGAAAATGCTTTTGGAAAAATGGTGCTGATAGACTTGCTCCACTCAGGGTTGCCACAAACCTTCAGTTTGTATAAAGGCACATATTTAGAAAGTGCAGTAAAGCAAGTGCAGTGAAAGGAGGTCTGCCTGATTACTAGTCAGAAGGAACAGTGCTGCAAGGTGAGGTTGAAGAGAAATGCACAGGAAGATTATGACAAAGCTCCATGGTGTTGGAAAGGAATCTGGATTGTGTTCGGAATGTGATATGAGGTCCTTTGAGACCTTTGAAGCAAGTGAGTCACATGCTCCAAATTATGTCTAAGAAGATTTCTGTGTTAAAATTTTGGTATTATCAGCTAAGGCAATAAATTAGAAATGTTAGGTTAAACTGTATGATGGGAGCATATATTTTATGAAAGCAAGCTTCCCAGGGTCATTTGTTCTTAGGGCATGTTTTTCAAAGGAAGCACTGGATTGGGAATCAAGACATCTATTATACATAGAATGGATAAACAAGGTCCTACTGTTGCACAGGAAACTATATATTCAATATGCTGTGTAAACCATAATGGAAAACAATAGGAAAAAGAATGTATATATATATATATATATATATATGTGTGTGTGTGTGTGTGTGTGTGTGTGTGTTTCAGGTATGCCTATTTATATATTTAAATCAAACACATGTAGAGATATCAGTGTATTCTGAGAAAGGCTTGAAAAAGACTGTTATAAATACTACTCTTGAGGTAAAGAAAGCTAGGAGGTAAGTGTGGGGAAGGATTACTGAATTACCTAAGGCATCATCTGGAGATTAATGCAAAATATTAGAGAGAATTTGATTTAATTGGGAGCCAATATCATGCATTATATCCAAGACTGAGCATGAAAATGAGTAACAAGGCCAGTGTTTAGCAAAGTATGGGAGGTGAAATTAAAGAATTGGAGATTTTATACAGGAAAGAGAGAATGTTGCCATGAAATCTCTTTTACAAAGTGTCTGGCATCTGAAATGAAGTAGGTGAATGCTCCTTGCGAAAGCCAGACAGGCCTTAAAAAAATTTACCCATGAAACATGAATTGTGATTTTTGTGTAAACTAAATATTTTCAGTAATTCTAATAAATTACAATAGGGGAACTTAAGATTTTTTAAAAGAAACCACTTTTCCTTGTTTAAAGTTAATGATTTCTAAAATATTCAGGTGTTGAAAGTCTTGTTTTCTTCACTGATATTTACCATCTTCCATCTTCCCTAAAGTTTACGTATTGTTAATATTTGTTTGGCAGAAAAATATTTCTCACAGCTTTTTGTCTTAATCTGTTGACTGGAAAAACAAACCTTACTGCCATCTTGGATATATGTTTGAATTTTTTTTTTTTTTTTTTTTTTTTACCTAGCACAACACAAACTAGCATAAGCCAATGTCATAAGGTACATAAATGTAGCTCAGATACAATGTTCAGTCTCTTTGTTTTTCACTAATCACATGCTTATAATAACAGAGACAGTGCTTCCTAATTTACACAAAAGTCTTTAAAATTATTTTCATTATCCTCATCTTTATCACCATGCACTATTTTCAAACTTGAAGACATATCTATTGACTGTGTTTTGCACTTGTTGAAATGCAAGAGTTTTGAGAGGTAATTTTTTTCTAGGAAAAATTAAAATACTCCTTGCTTATTGGCCCACACTGTTGCATCTTGTCTCCTCTATGGCCCAAAGAGAGGTGTCTGACCTCCCTCTTGACCAAATTAAACATATTGACCCCTATAGAACTTATCCCCAGTTTACAAGCTCATTAGCAATGTGCTCTAAGCAAATTAAGGGGATGACAACTCCTTATTTTTGTGCTTATTTTACACATGTCACTAAATTAGATGTTTGAAAACCTTTAGTGGGCTTCATCTGGTGCACTTAAAATATTATATCAGAGGTAGAATAGCAGAATGATTGTTACCTTTGATGACTTCCTACTGGAGCCCATATAGTACAGTGGAAAGAATATAGGAATTACAAAACCTAAGTTTTGCTTCTCACTCCACTATTTTTGAGATATATGTGACTAGAAAACCGCTAAGTGTTCATTAAAAAGTTTTAATGTATTAGGTAGCTGTTACTTGATAGGTACCATGCTTAGTACTGGAGATAAGAGGATGAGCAAGAGACCCCAGCCCCTTACCCCTACCTCCAGGGAGGGGCTCAAGTAAACAACGTATCATAACCCAGGGCACAAAGTGTGTAATATGAATACACAGAGCTTGTAACTCAGGACCGTACCTGTTTTGTTAACCATTTTATCTCCAACACTGTGTTTGGCATTTAAAAGGTATTTAATAAGTAATTTTGGATAAATGAATCAGAAAATGTATCTCATATTTAAATCTCATCAGAATTAATGAATGAGTGATAAATTCTGCTTGAAGGAAATCTGATGATAAATCAGGTAAAGAAGAGAAGGTTTTCTAGGAATAAAAACAATATGGGCAAATTCATGGAAACCTGAGACATGAACATGTGTTGGGTATTAGGGAAAGAATAAAATCTTTTTACAAGACCATATAATCCTCAGCAACAAATGGTAGAATGGAGCTGGAAAACGAAAGTTAGAACCAGATGGTGAAGAATTTTATATTTCATGGTAAGTATATCTTATTTCATTAGAGCTTAAAATACATTCTATTTTAACTTATTCCTGTCTTCACCTCAAAACGAGAGTAGGGCTTCCCTTGTGTCACAGTGGTTGAGAGTCCGCCTGCCAATGCAGGGGACATGGGTTCGTACCCTGGTCCGGGAAGATCCCATGTGCCGCAGAGCGGCTGGGCCCGTGACCCATGGCCGCTGAGCCTGAGCGTCCGGAGCCTGTGCTCTGCAATGGGAGAGGCCCAAACAGTGAGAGGCCCACATACCACAAAAAAAAAAAAAAAAAGAAAAGAAAAGAAAAACAAGAGTAACTTGAAGTGCTTTGCATGGGTTAGGTTATGGGTGTAAAGTGAGAGATTTTATTTAACTATGAAGACATTATTTTCTTTGAATATTAGAGAATAAAATAATTGGGGTCTTAAATATACCAAAGAGGGGCAAAAATTGCATAGGAATATAGGATCAGAGATTTATTGCACTATTCTCTTTTTACTTAATAAATATAAAATAATTTATATTTATTATTATGAGACCATGTTGCCTCATCTTTATTGTTTTCATTGTTGCTATAATTATGTGTTTGTATGATTGAAAGAAAGGTCAAGTATAATGTTTCCCCCAATAATGCACTGTGTCAAGGTTTAATTTGTTAATTAAGGTTTCTGATTATTCTAATTTCTTGTTATAGTGTGTCAGTGTTTTGCAGTGAACCACTTCAGTCTTTGGTGGCATGGGTTCTTATTTACATATATATATATATATATGATATGTATATCATCTATATATATCATGTAAGGCATTGGATAGAGAGATATTGTCTTTAGGTGAAACAAAATAAAAGGTGAAATGCAAATATTTTGAAATGGAATTCAGAGTATAGAAAGTTAATCTAGTTGATTTTGAATCCCACTAATTTTTATGGCCCTCAGTTATGTAGATTAGGCTAAAGTTTCACGACAATTGTCCACAGATATCCTCTTGTTCCCTGTGGAGCAGATGTCTGTGCCTTACAAAACAATAATACTCAACAGCAAGACTGTCAAATTTGTGATGACATCATAGCATCACGATTTTAAGATACCACTCATGATATGCAATATTTATTACTACTGCAGACCTCATAGTGTAGTGCTTGAAATTATATGTTTCAATCAATCCCAATGGGATTTGACATCTAGACAGGTTGTTTAGTATCTAAGTGACTTGGGGTCAGTTTTTTTTTTTTTTTTACTATATCTAAGTGTCATGTTCTCTTTCTGCAATGTTAAGATAGCAATGCCTACTCAAAGCATATTATATATTAAATAACACACGTCCAAAAGTTTTATGGCACACAGTAAGTGCTTAGTAAAACATGGCTATTAGAACACTACAGTGTTAAACTGTTATAATCTCCTAAGAAATTTCCATTTATCAAAATGTATTTGATGGTAACCATTTGTAAAATGTAATTTTTTATTGAAGACTCCTAGGACTTCAGACAGTGTTGTACTCCTTGTATGTATTTCAAAGAGAGGTTGATTATACACATATATTTTTTCAACACCCGTTAGAGAAGCTATTATAAATATAGATGGCTATGCATCCCCCAAATCACAAAATAGTCTGTGAGAGAAGAGTCCTATAGTTAGTAATTTTATTAAATGACATATAAAATCTCACCCTGCAGAATAACATTTTTTGATGATCTCAGAATTCTTACTATAAATAAACATTTTTAAGCCAAAATTTCTCAAAATTCTTTGTACAATAAACTTTCTCCCCTATTCTATGTTGTGTGTGTGTGTGTGTGTATGTGAAAAGAGTTATAGTTATTATCCTATTATGGAAATGCTAAAAACATATCCTGCTTTTCTACTCCACACTTACCACGTTTTCTCATGACACCAGAATACAATCCAAAGTCTCCACCATGGTTTACAAAGAACCACATGATCAAGCTCCTCCTCTCTCTTTATCTTCTCCTTGATTTTCTTCAAGTTCATTCCACTACAACCACATAGAATGCTTCTGACTCAAAGCTTTTCCCTCACTGTTATCAATGTCTAAAATGCATTTTCCTCAGATGATTGCAGTTTTATTCAGATCTCTCCTCAAGATTCACTTTATCATCGTATTTATAATAACACTCATGTGAAGTTCCCTTGTCTTCTGCCTCATTTATTTTTCTTTATAATATTCATCACACACTACCTGGAAATACATCCAATATCTGTTTCATTATTTTCTGCCTCCTACCAAAATCAGAAATACAACTTTCATGAGAACAATCACTCACAGCTACCTTGTTCATTGCTATAATCATCAGTATCTAAAATGTGACTAACACATAGTAGAACTGAAACATTTATGAAATATTTGACACTCAGCTGGTCAAAATTTATAATTTAATGAAAATTTACACCTCAAACAACTAAATACATGGTTTAAATGGATTTAAATGAAATCAGTTTGGAGTTATCTATATTTTAACTTCTCTATGAATTAAGGGAGATACAGATAATTTAGTACTCATAATATTAAATTTGAGGTGGTTAAAATCTAGCTTTTTATAACTCATCTAATAAGAGAGATGAAACTGAGTAAAGGGAGGGAATTTATGTCTTGGTTCATTCCTAATATAGCAAAATGTCAGAAAAATGATGCAAAGAGTACTAGAGACACTATACATCACAAACACATCTTTGTTTAAAGGGTTCAAAGAGGGTTTTGGTATTAATAAGTGGAAATTAAATCTAAATTATTTGTATTTGTATCTCTTCTCTTACTGACAGTATTTGTTTTGGTAATTTGTACAACTACCCAGCTCTAACTTGCTCTTATTCCCATCCCAGATAACTCTCTTATTAGGAAAAGCAGAGTTACAGAACATAACATACTCTAAACTCTTGTTGAAACAAATCAGATAATTAATTTTTTTGTTTCCTTTCCCACATATTACACTACCTTTGATGTAACTGCTGTTAAGTTTAAGTTTCAAATTCTAGCTCTACACATTGGATGAATCTAGGGATTTAAACAGTTATAGAAAAATGACATGTTATTATAAAATCCAGAATACGCAATGTTACCCTCTATTCGCTCAAAGGATAAGTTTTACAACTGTGTTATCACCACCAACTGAAGTTGATTTAAGAGACAGATTTTTCTCTTTTTATTATTAAGACATGACTTCTATAATAATTGATGCAAGAGAGACCCCTAGCAGTGTCTACACATGATGAACTCTTAAATCAAGGATACTGGCTCCATTCCCAACTAAAGTTTGTATCCACATTGATTAATATTTTTTTGCTACCAAGGAAAGGAAATATTACACAAGGGGTACTCACCCTGATTTTTCCAAATATTCATGAAATGATATAATATTTTTAAAAATATAGGAGTCGAGCTTCACTTATTCACCCCACACTGCACAGCCAACCCAAATGGAAGGACTCATAGGTGGCAATAAAGCACAGTGTGGATGTTAAGATGAAATAATAGTTGGCTGGGAACCACAATCCTGAAAACCAAAATCCCTCAACATTTGCCTACTCCTGCTACAGATTCACAAAAGTGATATGTAGAAAAAGTGTACAAGACAAAAATTTCCCTGTTTTTTAGAATTAAACATGATACACTAATCTTGATGGCAAACCTTAAGTAGCCACTGCATGCAATTGGCAAAGATAGGTTGAGTGGTCTCTAGATGTCCTGAATCTGGACTCTTTAGATTGACACAAGAAAGACAGGAAAAACAATTCCAAGAAAAAAAGATATCAAGGAGAAGGAAAGCACTGAGGTATACATCAGACCCAGTCAGATGTACACCCCAAAACTACCCCAGGATGATGTTTTTTCCCAAATAGTAAAGAGCACGCTGGGACCTTCTTACCATACTGTCCAAAGGGATGGTACGGAGGTATGACAAAAAGAGATGGGAAAATTACAGATTTCTATAGAATGGGTTGCCCAGTGTTTCCCATTCACCGGAACTGGCCCATATTTCCAACAAAGGATGAAAGGTAGAAGAAACCTTACATTCTCCCTAGAAAATAAATCTTCCCTCCCTTTTGTTCTTTATTTTTAACCCACTGGGCTTAAAAGTCAAACTGTGTTCAACCAGGAACACAGGTTTTTCTGTAAAGAAGGAGCTCATCTGAGTTGACTGTCAGAAGGGTCTTACCCAAAACTTCCTGAGTTGTTTTTTCTCTGCTCTCATTGACCTAAAACACATCCTCACCCAGAACAATGACATATGCATTTCAGCCACAGAGACCTCTGAAATGGAACATGGGAGGAGAAAATAATTGAATTTACTTCAAGAACACACAAGTTATAGAATGAAATTTTAGTCTTCTATCTTTCATCTTGATTTATGCCAATGTATGTGTCTATCCTTTCTCCTTCTGTAAGGGTTACACACATACATGTGTATAGAGGTAATATATGCCATACAGCAGAAGGATGTGCTTCAGATTTGTCTCTACCCCATAAACCCTGACACTGGGAAGCTCTCACATTTTCAAGTGAATTTATTGATTCTACAGCAAAATCAGAGCACAGCCCCTTTCCCACCCTCACCACTGAGTTACGCCAGCTCCAATTTTCTCATGTGATCCTCTTAGAGACAAGAAGAGACCTAACAATATAACAACATCAGCTCTCCATTAAAAAAAAATAGAACAATAAAACAAAATTTCAAAATTATATGTGATAACAGCTGCTTATAATCCAAGCTCCAATTTCTTCTTAAAATAGAATTTTCCAGCAAATCAATGCATCTAGAACTCATAACAATCCAATTTAAAATCATACAAGAGAATTTGCCAAGTATCAAGCTGTATTAATATTTTTAAGAATCAAGGCATCAGGACTAAGAAGGGAGAGATCTGGGTTGTCCCATGTGGTTCCCTGGATCCTTGCTTTCCACATCAGACAGCTTACCACCAACAGCACAAAGAGTTAAGTTATGAAACATCTATATCCTACAACACAGAGAGTTGTACATCTTATGTGACATTCTGCACAAATTGTTTGCTTACTTAAACAATCCTAATCCAGGGACATTAAGATCGTTGCATAGATAATGGCCAGTATCACTAATCTACTTACCCATTCAATTATCATGTTTACAATTGATTACATACTCACCTGCCTTATTTTTCCCTCCAATGTTCCTTCATCCACCGATCATGGAGGAAATAGAACACAGGCCAGCTGTTATAACTTTTTCCTGACTGGTCTGCCATCTGACCTTAATCAATATCCCCTTATCACAGGTTTAAAAGATATTGTACAACAATTTTGGCAATAATTTATCCAAAAGGATATGTCTACTAATTTCCAGATGGCCATCAGGATCTGAACCAAGAAATGGGAATAGGCATTCTCTTTATTGAGCATGGCATTTATGATCATATCACTCCACAGATCATTTGATATTCTTTGACCAGTTCATTTATTCTTGTTCTACCACCACAATTCACAATTATTTGATCCTATTTATATGTGTTGATGGAGACACTTATTTTCATCTGTAATTTTCTATGGCCAAGTTCACATTACCCAGTTGATCTATTTCCATAGATACTTAATAAAATGGGAGCTTCAAATAAGCTGCTATTAAGTTTCCCCAAATATTTTCTTATCCTATGGTTAATCATTGACACAGTCACTTTTTCTTTAATTCTGTCAGTGTACTTAAAAACCCTTCATTCACCATATAACAAAGGCAGAGAGATTAATGCTGGACAAATCACAGTTTAGTTAAAATGGCAATGCTATTCCTGCCCAATAGTCAGTACATTTTCTCATGCATCATATATTCCCAGTGGCCAGAAAGTGAATAGATTTCATTCTTCAAGAAATTTAGGATTTCAACTGGTTTATGAACATAACATATATCACATATCATACTACAAATTTTCGTAGATGCTGGCTTTCCAAAGTTATATACAGCGTATAAGATGAGGAAGCTCTACTTCACCCCATATAGTTTTATCTATGTGTCAATGTGTTAAACTAATAATGACATTAAACTGGTGTGTCTCTCCAGTCATCAAAATGGTAGTTATCTATACATATAGCATTCCAGCATCTTAGGAAGAAATATTCCACCAAGGTGTGGGATGGAGAGTAATATTCTTACTCTCCTAACACAGGTCCATCCAATACCATCTAACCCACTGCACTAGATCAGTTGATTTACCATCTAGAAGCATCTGCTCACAAAAATTTACAGCTACTTGGGAATCTGTCCTCAACCCAAGTAATCCTTTTCATTCAATAGTATCTAAAATTAGTAACATGCCCCCCGATCATTAAACCTAAGAACCCATGCCAGTAATGATTCAACAGGCATCTGCTGGCATTTATCTCTAAAAGTACCTGTGTTGTTTAACAGAATGAATTCAACATTCAACAGTCGCCTGAATTCGATCTCTGAATTTAGCTACATGGACAGTCTTTTGGGTAGTGTCCTTATTTGCTTTAATTTGGCACGTGAATATAAATATTTCAGGTAGCAAGTTAAACACAAGAAGCATAACTAGTCTTTAATTTTTCTTTTACTCTCATCTTTCCCTTTTTTTCTTCAAAGGTTTAGCCCTGCCTTATCTAATACACTTACCGCATGTGGCAATTTAGCACTAGAAATGGAACTATTACAAACAGAGATACACTGTAAGAGTAAAGTACGTTCTTGATTGCAAAGTGTTGATACAAAAGATTAATATAAGATAGGTTATTAATAATTTTTATGTTGATCACATGGTGGAATAATAGTTTGACTATACTGGGTTGAATAAATCATATTATCAAAATTAATTTCACTTTATTTTTTTTAATGTGGCTACTAGAACATTTCAAATTACAAATATGACTTGTAGTTGTGGCTCACATAATATTTCTATTGGATAGTGCTGGTCTAGATTTTACCAGAGCTGCTGCCAACAGCAAATAAATATAATTTTGGACTATATTCCCTTCTGCCTTGTATGTGTTATCAATCCACTTAGCCTGTTCAACCCAGTAAATGTCTATTTGCTCCAAATTTGTTTGATAAGACTTGTCTCCAATAGTTTGCCTTAAATCTTTCACTAGTCTATACTAAGAATGAATAGTAACCCTCAAGTGTTTTATTCTCACCATATTTTTCCATGCCTTCATTTTTCTCACTAAAATATTTAGATTCTTTGGACTGAAGGGCAATCCTGAACAGAGCACCCAGTCTGAGTGGACACAAATACATCAGATTGTCCAATCAGATTACCACAAATCACAGATTTTATGCAGTATCAAGCTTTGCTCAAGAGACAAAGGTGAAGAAAGCAGAGGTCTCAGACTCCTCCTGACGTGTGGCATCCAAGGTTCTTTTATATTACTTTGGACATGTGTCGTCTGGCCTAGAGTAATAGCTGAGGTTTCTAATGTGCTTTATTAGTCATCTCATACAGAAGGGGTATTTAATTTATGAAATATCACCCTTGAGGCCCCAATGATATATAGTTTATGCAATATTCTCCAAAGAGCTATGTTTTGTTAAGTCTACATATTCTAATTGTGTTTACCATTTGCAATCCTAAACCAAAGACTTGATATTAAGAGTATTCCATAAGCAATAACTATTCTCATCACAAATATTATTAGTCCACTTACCCAGAGATCCAGTTACTATGTTTAGAAAGAGTTTAGTCTGTGTCACCACCTTTTGTCCTTTCTCTGAAGGGAATTTCTCTGGCAATTAGAGAACGAATGATTATAGGCCATCTGTTTTAACTTTTTCTCCTCCACTGGAACTAGCTATAAATAATGAATAAAACTAATATTATTTATGAATGATGATAGGGATTATAAGAGTAAAAAAAACAAGGTTACTTCCTTAAGGTTTTCTACCCGGTGGTATCCATAGTTCAGCATATTTAAACTCATATTTATCTTAGAGTAAGTTTCGGTTAATATGCTAATAGGCTCTCCAGGATAAAGAAATCTACCATCTATTCAAACCACCTTCCTTCTATGAGTTTGGAATCTGAAACACAACTGCACAGTTACAGAATTTGGAATATACTTGCCGTCTAGTCTCATTATTTTTCCCTTTCCTAGTTTCCATGCACACATATGTACACACACACACACACACACACACACACACATATATATATATATACATATATATATGGTAGAAGCATTAAGACATATATATATATAGTAGAATATGTACATATATCAGATGTATATGTATGTTTTTTTTTTTAATTTCGTGTTTTTATTCTCTACCTTGGTCTTTATGTTTGCAACCCCAGATTAAATTAAACATGAGCTTTGCCATGGGACTATTTCCAATTTTGCAAGTTGCTCACATTTATAACAGTAAACTCTCCATGCAAACTTCATTTCCCCTGCTTTCAATTACCTGCTATTTCTCAGTATTTCTCTACCCCAGCAGTGTCTCAAACTGTCTTTTTCATCCTGTACTGAAATTTATTTTGCTTAGGCCTTTAAATCCTCCCTCCATGGAAACTTATCCTGGGTACCCACAGTGGCCTAAGCCTAAGCCTTGTAATCATCTTTAAATGATCTGAAGGTAGTTGCTAGTCTTGCTGATGTTTCTAAGCCTGTTCTCTCAGGTTCTCAATACATGCCCGGTCAAACGATCCTTGTTTGATTAATGAAAAAGAGAAAGCACAGGATCATCTACTGAAACAAATGACCCCAATGCTGGAGGATCCATTAAGTGCACACAGAACTGATGGGTGGAGGGTAAATGAGGGCAAATTGGTTTAGAGTGATTATTGCACAGGGCTGGGCATCTTGACCTCTGAACTAGGAATGTTCCTGTAACCTAGTAGTTTATTACGAGTAAGCAGATGAGTAGTGAGTCCCTGAGACCTGCTCAAGTTCTCTGAGGGCAAAGGAAGAGGCTCCCACTAAACTGGTTTTTAAATGGGAAATGGGAGATCACATCAGAAGGAGTTTGTCCAACAAGCTGGTTTTAATGCTAACGGTATATATACATATATGTGTGTGTGTGTGTGTGTGTGTGTGTGTGTGTTTCCTGAAAGAGATCTTATTCATGTACAATAAAGCAAAGCAATACAATAAAGCAAGTACACTGTGTATCAAACATCTGTATATACTGGTTTAGGTGTTGCCCTCATGATAACAAAAATCTTTAGAAAGTCTTATAGGCATACGTAATGAGAATATCATTTCCCACTTCCTGCCCAGTGAGAACACATTACATATAATTGGATGTCGGTTGACATATTTACCAAGCATATTTTTTAGTTTAGTGTTAATTATTCCATTTCATAGAAAGAGAAAATGAAGCATAATGTGAATAAACTGTTTATCTATAATACTTCAAAAGTAATAGGCATAAACTCGAGAAACCCAAATTTCAGGCCATAATCCTAATGAGTAGATAAAGATGTAGCAGCATGAGCCTGGAACCCCTGGGCATCCAGCACATTGGCTGCATGCTAATTTCACTCTCAGAGCCATTTCCAGAAGCTAAAATGTAGCTGGACTGGGAAATATTTGTGCTGTGCTCCCACAAGCCTGGTATATCCAAGATTTCTAGACATCTAGAGACAGAAGAATTAGATCCGGGAGGAATTTCTGCAAATCCCAGTAAATGGCAAGTCTTGTTTTATAATGTAAAGGTTATCAAAACAGGTAGCTAATCTCTAGTGTCCCTTTTCTGCCTTCATGCTGTTCATTTTACAAAAGCCCACACAAGTGTTAGAGAATATAATATGTGTGATCCCCAAACACATTATTTTTTTATTAACAATTGATATTTGTATAGAGTACCAAACTATATGCTTTCCAAAACACATCTGTGCTTAACTATCCCAGTAAAATTTTTCCATAAGACATAGTTTATTTTTCACATTTCCTATAGAAGGAGCTAGACAGAGAGGAGTTTTTTGACTTGGGCCAAAATACTTTCATTCATATAATAAATAGTTACTGCTCAATCCTTAAATACAATACAATACAATACAATACAATACAATACAATACAATACAATACAATACAATAAAATAATGAGATCCAAGGGAAAAAAAATAGACTTTCCTTCTCATCAAGTAGTCACAATAAATATCCAAACACCTACTATAAAAGACTAATGTAAGTGCCAAAGGGAGAGCCCAACAAAACAGAATGGAACTCAGAGGATAATGCAGGGACCTAGGAAAGGCTTCTTAGGGAAGACTACAAGAGAATGCAGAATTTTACAGAGAAGCAGAGAATAAGGAAAGTCAAAACACTTCATGCAGAGAGTCTCACTCTCCACTCTCAAAAGCAGCAAGCTCAATTCATGTACCTAGAAGGACAGATATTCTGATGCTGTGAGAGCTTAGATCTCCTGGATTAACTCCTGTCCTTTTTTTCTACAAGTTCAAGCTGTTTCTGGGCCTATGGATGTTTTCTCCAAACTGGAAGCTATCAAGAGTTGAAAAAGAATTAAGCTCAGTCCCCTGGAGTTCAATTAGGGTTCCCCAGGGTGTGCTTGGAAGAGAGTCTTGGAAAAGTCTCAACACTGAGATTCAATAGGGAGGCACACCACTGGGCCTGGAGGATTACACCCCAGTGTCACCTGTCAATCAATTTTCATCTCCTAGGAGCTGACTGCAGAGGAAGAAAGTAATTGGGTGCCCATAGGGGGCCACCTTTGGAAACTGCAGTGTTGATAAGCACTTAAATACTTGATAGTAATAAGAAGAAAAGACAGTCAGACCACAGGGAAAACCAGAACTGAGAATCCCTGAGTAGGAGGAAAAACTCTACTATCCATATATGTACTGTATGAAAACAGTTGATATTTACTTCTCAATTCTAGTTTTAGTTTTTATTTTACAAAAAACGATCTGAACCAATATGAAAAATAGTTACAATTACTTAAATCTCGGGTGAGATACATGTATATTTGTTATGTTGCTCTCTGTACTTTTATATATGACTGAAATATTTCATAATAGAAAACCAAAGAAGAAAGGTACTCAAAATATAAGCAAACTCTAAAACTTGTTTTCAAAAAAAAAAAAAAATTTTTTTTCTCCCTCCCCATATCTCTTTAGCTTTGCCAACATATACATTACAGAATCATCACTGCATAAGAAAATAAATTTAGAAATTTTGCCCTTTAGAATAAATATTTCAATTGGCATTTTTTTCTATTTGTGAAAGTCATTTCCTATTGTTTTTAAAGCTTTGACTTTTTTATGATTTTCATAAAAATCATGAAAAAAGAAAAAATGTACAATTGCCTATCTCTTTTTCAGAATTAGTTTCAATTCAAAGCTAACTTTGAGTATTTTATGCAAGAAATAGAATATAATTTGGCAAAATAGTAAGAGTTGAAAGAGTTCAGTCTTTTTTTTATTTCTGCAAATATTATAAAATATGCTAATTGAACTGAAATTGAGCATTTCATGGTGCTGGTCTTTTCCATCAAAATAAATAAATTCTACTTTTTGTACAGTGAACTGGTGTTTTCCTTTCTTTCTTTTTTTTTTTTGTCCTTCTCACTTCCTTCAACATTTACATAAATAATATTAATTTTTATCATGTTTTTGTTTGATTGCTTGGATGTGATTTAGGAGTGGCTTAAGATTTTATCTGAAAATGTACCCTTTATCTTAGAGCCATGAAATGTAAAATTAGTATATATATATATATATATATATATATATATATATATATATATATATATATATATATATATATATATGAATCAATTCAAATGACTATATAATTGAAATATTGATGAGAATGGAATAGTTTACTATTCAATATAGTCTCTTTTTAAAGCCAAATTTTTCATTATTTTAATTTTGAAATCAAATGATTCTTTAGCCATAGGGAAATATATTTTTCTTCAACAAATAAGTAATAATTTTTGCCACAGATTCAATTTCCTTCTAATAGTCTAAGCATTAATATAAACAAGATGAATCAGATTTTCCTAGAACGAAACAATTTTTCAATGTGGTTAATTTTTTACAATACATCAGGTAGGAATTTCATTTAGTTGACATTCAAGAGATACTCAGAAACAGTGGTTTAACTGTATTAAAATAGGGGTTATTTCTCATAAACAGCAACAACAAAAAACCCTAAAAGTATCAGACTCTTTAAGCTCTGCCTGTTCATGGTCTGACCTTCATTCTCATTATCTCAAGAAGGCTGCCAGATATCTGGACATCATATCTTTGTTTCAAGGTAGATGAAAAAGAATAAAGGTTTAAAAGATGTGTGTAAGATGAAACATTACCTTTTAAAAAGCCACCCCAGAAACTCATCCAACTGCTTCTGTTTACATCTCATGATTCAGAATTGTTTCACTTAAGTGTAGATAATCATAAGGGAAACTGGGAACCGTATTATTTTTAGCTAGGCACATTGCCATCCTTAATGCAATCAGGTTATATTAGTAAGTAAGAAGAGGTGAATGTGTATTAGATAGATAATTAATCAATGTTTTTTTTTCTTTTTTTCTCCTACATGTATTATAACTGTCCTTAAATTTCTAATTCAGGGCTGATTTATACAATGTGAGAAGAATGCCAAGCCAAAAGGACACTCAGAAAGAATAAAATTAAGTACTTATGTAATATCTTATGACTTGCATTGTAGGAGCAAAATCATTAAGACCTTGAAATTTGGGTCAGACTAACCTGGGTCTTATTTCTAACATGATCACTTATAAACTGTGTAATCTTGACAGGTTTTTTAACATGTCATCTCAATTTCTTCCTCTGCAATACATGATAATAATTTGGTTACCATATAAGGTTTTATAAGCATTCTATAAGTTAAACCATGGAAGGTGCCAGCACAGTGCCTGGCATAGAAAAAGCACTAAATACAGCATAGCTATTCTATAACAATATGATTAAGAAATTTCAAATTATAACTGAGGTATGTGAAAATATAGGAATGGTACCCTCCTGGAAAGATAAATTCCTAGGAAGTTCACAGAAATATTCTCATATTATTTTTCTTCTATAATTCCACAAGTTCCGTGGATTTGTATAAGACATTCTGTTAAAATGGCAAAGTGTTATTTATCTAATTGTTGGAAATTGCATCTGTGTGAAATTTTTTTTTAACTGGGAATTTTAGCTACTTTGAATATTAACAATGAGTTTAAAAATGAAGTGAAGGTTTGAGTACTTTAATACCTTCTGATCTACTTTAAATTGGGACAAAATAAAAATCTAATTCAAAATTTCTCTCTCCTTGCAATAGAAGCAGGTTGCAACACGAATATATGATACAACCAATTTTTGTTTAACACTTGAATGGAGCATAAGTACTGAAGGACACCCACACATGCCCTTATGGAGTATGCAAGGTGTAAAGAATGTGTCCAGAATACGCAAGGGAGATGGGTTCTGCAATCTCTTCTTACCAAATCCATTCTTGACCCTGGAAAACCTTTCTGTCATCACTTTTAAAAGGCCACAGGAAAGTTTCCATTTCAATATGTCATGGGCTCATGGTATCTAAGGATATTCCATTCTACCAAGGGTAACAGTGGACTACAGAAATATATTTTCCTTGTTTTGTTTTCATATATTGAACTCAGCATTACTGAAAATGAGACATTCAAGAATGAAAATTAGGGGTCTGCACTTGTCACTGACCTTGGGCAAATAACTAAAAAGTATCTGTATCTCAAGATCTCACATGTGGGAACAATAGTGTGTCAAATTTCTGACTCAGAAAGTTACTGTGACCATAAAGAAAAAAATTAAAATATTTTTTATTTGGACATCCCATAGCATTCAGTGTCACTTTGAGTGACATTAGTGTTTGAATGTCATTAGCAAGACCAGAAGTATAATTATAAACAAAAGAAAAAAAAAAGCCACGTGGTGTGGGGTGGTGACAGGAAGAATGACTAGTTTTCTGCACAGAAAAATACATAATCATTCCATGTGACATTAAAAATAGAAAATTAGAAGCTTTTATGCCTATAATATGCATTTCAAATTCTAATTTTCATAGCATATTAACACATATATCTATTGCTTTCATTTTAAGCACTTTTTATGGTGAAAAAAAAAAAAACTCATTCCAGAAGTTAAGGACTTGACTTTTCCTTTCTGTAAATCAAGGTTGCATATATTTATGTTATCATAAAAAAAGGTATTAAACTGGTAAATGGGTTTTACTAGAGTTTTTTACACATCACTAAAGAACAAGACCAGTATTTCAGGGCACTTATTTGCAAAAGCACACTTGCAGAGACTTTCTTTTGAATGTGATAAATTTCAGATTCACAAACTTTACAGTGGAACTCTGATACTTCTGCCTGTTCGTGAAACAAACATTTTTTTTTATAAATGTCACAATTATTTCTATGGTAAACACTATTTTTAATTCCTTTACTGACAAAATAACTCTTATCTATCCCAAAACAGAGAGATTCTTAAAGTTACTTCAGAAACTGCCATGTCCTTGTTTCCTTATAAGCCATAGTTGGATAAGCTGTGTTTTAAAATTATGTGTTTGTAAATTTGTTGGCATTTCATTAAGCCAGTAATTGATCCTCCCTCTTAAAATATGTCAGTGTTTTCCCTTTTCAGGAGATATAGCCTTTCTGTTCGTTTGTTGATCCTAAAATGTTATCACACCTCTCACCTCAACATTGCTACCCCTTTCTTTTACTTTACATTCTATTTCAAATTTTAAAAATCCTAATTTTACCTTTCATAATCCTAAATGGTCCTGGCCCCTCCTTGAAAAGACCTGCCTTCTCTCTCTCTCTATCAGGCTGTTGGGTTCTAACTCATCACCATCTGTCCACCCTTCCTGTGCTGTGGAGCTTCACTCTTATGGACCATGGAGTCAGCTGCTAACCCAATAGGAGGTTGCTAACTTTCCCAGGAAAGCTTGTCTCCAGATGCACCTGTCTTAGGAGACTTCTAACCCTCGTACCTAACTGTTCAGTAGGGTGGCAGTTGTTTATGTACTTAGACTAGAGTATCATTTTGTATCTTTATGTTTCTTAAATAATTTTCAAAAACAATGTTATCCTCTGAATGAGATAAATTCATCTATTTTGAATGATTTGTATAGTTAATTGAAAAATAATTTCAGGGCTTCCCTGGTGGCTCAGTGGTTAAGAATCCACCTGCCAATGCCGGGGACACAGGTTCGAGCCCTTGTCCAGGAAGATGCCATATGCCATGGAGCAACTAAGCCCATGCACCACAACTACTGAGCCTGTGCTCTAGAGCCTGCGAGCCACAACTACTGAGCCCGTGTGCCACAAAAACTGAAGCCTGCATGCCTAGAGCCCATGCTCCACAAGAGAAGCCACCGCAGTGAGAAGCCCACGCACCACAATGAAGAGTAACCCCCGCTCGCTGTAACTAGAGAAAACTCCGCATGCAGCAACAGAGACCCAGCGCAGCCAGAAACAATAAATAAATAAAATAAAATAAATAAATAAGAAAAATAATTTCAAATCAATTGAAAGAAAAACTTAACGACAAACACTGGCGTTAAAAGAGTTAATTAGTGTAGCTATATCGTATATTATGGGCAAAGGATACTTGAGGATATGGACTACTTCTTCTCATGGGAGAGATAAATATAGATGAACTATGACAAACCTGATTAATCTTAAGCAGTTACACATTGATCATAATAAGGAAATACTCACTGTGAAACATAGTGGCTATAGGTGATAACACTGTATTGTATAATTGAAATTTGCTAAGAGAGCACAACTTAAATGTTCTCACAAAAAACAAACAACAACAAAAAACAAATAAATATATGAGATGAGTGATGTGTTAATTAACTGGATGGGAAGAATCCTTTCATAATATGTACATACATTGAATCACCACGATGCACACTTTTTTTTAATGGGCCTGTGGAAGTGGCAGTTTGATGTCAATCTTGGGAGTGGACATTGTGAAAAAAATTCGAATCTGGAGGAATCCTCAGGTAAGCCAAAGCGAAGCCCTCTTCTCACTTAACCCTTATTATTTGCTCACTTTGTGACAGTTGGTTTCCCATGTGCAGAATTCAAAATTATATGTCCAAGAATCAATTATTTTGGAGGATACAGAACATTAAAACATCACAAAAATATTGGCCCCAAAAGTCTGGTGATCTTCATGGTAGGCAGAGAGGATGGTGGGACGACCCTCAGGTGTTCAGGACCCAGACCTACAAAGCACTGGTTTTCAGACGTGACTTCACATTGGAACTAACAGAGGAGCATTTAAAAATACTGGTATCCAACCCCCATGCCAGTTCATGTAAAGCCGAATCTGTGCAGAATCTATTTTGTTATTTTCTTAAGTTTTGAAGTGTAGTTATTTTACAATGTTTTGTTATGATGTACACTTTAAATATTCTACCAATTTATTTATCATGTATACACACAGCAAAAAAAACTGGAAAAATCTTTAGACATTTAAAAATCTCAATTAATTTGCCTTTTAAAATTAAACTACGTCTACCTGCTTCAAATAACTTACTACTTTTCCCAAAGATCATTTCATAATATATTTTATTTCTGTACCTGTTGCTTAGAAGTTAGAAAAGGCTGGAGGCATGATTATGAATATGCAGAACAACCCAAAGATAAAAATGGAGTTTTGTTTATGCAAAAACAAGCCAAATATAAAAATATTAATGTATCAGGAGAAAAACACATGTCTGAGCTAACCGAGGTCATCAAATGTAAAACATGATAAAATCAAGAATTGCTTATTACCTGTCAAATAATAAATCTCTGTAAGAAAAGCTTCAGTTCAATTGTAAAGAATATTGAAAGATTCCAGGGAATCAGTAAAAAGACTGTCAGAGAGCCAAAGCCCAGCACAGGACAATCACTGCTTCTAAACTATAGTAATATTTAAAAGAAGAGATATAAATATTTCAGCCAGATCATTTTTTGTATGGCTGTGTGCATGTTAAAGGGCATTGAATAACAATTTGGTTTCAATCATTTACATGCATCCCAAAAATTATTCAAAAAAACTATACATGCCAGGGGAAAAAAGAGATTTCTACTACTCTAGAATAATCTTAATTGAAATATCATATTTATAGGAAGAGTATAAAAGTTTATTTCAGAGAAAATTTTCAATTGTTTAAAACGGTCCAGGAGATAAGGCACAGGACAGCTGTGACAGTCTCACAGCTGACTTTGAAGGTTCTCTTGATATTAACATCAACGTCTGCCAAAAGTTCAAGCTTAGAATAAATTTAAATGAACATAGATCGTGATCTTAGTTAATAGTGGGAGAAGGCCATGACCTCAGAAATTAATATGACCTAATCCTAAAACAAGGAACTGACACAGGAGGTGCAGTAAGGACAGACAGACATGCTTTGTGCCTAAAGCTTTAGGGTGTCCAGATACCTCAGATCTTTTTCTCAGTGTAAATGTGGGAAGCCTGGGGATATAGAAGGCCTGCATGACAAAGGGGATCTTTCTACAGCAAGATTGTTCTATCCTGACCTTGCGTACAAGAGGCAGCACAGTGTAACATTTTGCACCTCAATACGTGGTCAGCAAGCATCAGTTGGATCATATCTGAGCTCATTAAAAATGCACAGTGTCAGCCTCCAGCCCTGACCTAGTCAATTAGGATCTCCTTGTCAACAACATCTGGGGTGATGTATTTCGGGAACACTGGGATAGTGATAAGAGCATGCTTTGTGGAGCCAGACTAGCTGGATTCAAGCGGCTTTTCCTCCTGATTGATGGGTGACCTAGCCAGTTACTTAACATTTCTGTGCTTTGTTTTCCTCGTCTAAAAAATGGAGAAAATAGGACTGGTCCCTGGGATCAGTGTGTAGACTAAAGTAGTTAATTCATGCAATGCTCTTAGCTCGGACCTGGGGTGGAATAAATGTATGAAAATCTTTGTTGTTACTATTCTTATCCCTGTTCAAATTGTGAGTGCATGCTCCTTTACTTTAGGAAGACTAGAAGAGGAATTGGAGTAATGAGAGTTTGGAGGTTGACATGAGGTGAAAATGAATAAGCAGGAGTCTGTACTCACTTCCTGCTTTGTGATTTGGAGCACTGATGTGCAATTTCTTATATCACTGACTCAGATGAACAACAACATCCTCCCACCTTTACCAAACATCTCAATCATCCTTTATTCTTATCAATTAAGATGATGAAACCACATTAGATTAAATTTTGAAGAAAAGAAAAGAAACCTCCATAATTGTATAACAGTAACCATTATTTTATTTTATTGTATTTACAGTCAGGAAAAATTTAAAAGTAATTTTCTTAATGCCATGAGTAAATGTTGAGACTACTCGTTTACCCACTGAGAGCCATGCTCACCCACATCAGAATATATCATTTCCAAAATAATGGGTGTTCCTTCTGAATGGTTCAAAGTCCATTGGATGCAGTGAATGTATTTTCACAACTTTGAGTTCACAGGATGTTTAGTTGTAGATGAAAAAATCAAAGATACTAATGAAAATTTTAATCACATGTTAGGGTATTTGAATTCTCATAGCTCTGTTTGTGCTGTTTGGTTATTTTGGATACTATTCTCTGAATTCTAACATATTGAGTCATTCGCCCAGTAAATAGTTTTAAAAAGCAATACAAACAATTCCAGAAATATCATATATGATTTTAGTTCTGAGAATTTGAAACTAATTTTACAAACGGGGCATTTTTGTGTGTGTGTGTGGTACGTGGACCTCTCACTGCTGACAAACAGGGTATTAAAGAATATACACACTTTGATTTGTCTACTTGAGTCCTACATTAATTGAGCTCAGTGTTCTTGTGACATATTTATCAGTTTTAATAGAGAAGAATAATGGAGTAATATGTTGAATACAGATTCAGTGTTTCATACTCTCTATTTTTTTGTTTTTGATTTCATTTTGTTTTGTTTTGACTTTATTTTATTTTTTGGTACCAACAAAAAATATCCTTTACTTCCAAATGTACTTCACATAAGTTTCAATTATATACACAGATATTTACATCTTATTTCACTGTAATTCACTAATAATTTTATCCAAAATTTTATGGTTCACTCTAATAAAGAAAATGCTTTCTCTTCCACTAATAGTGAATAAAAAATAAGAAAAGTAATTCCCATGTGGATTTTCATTACAACATGTTCAGAAAAAAAGTATCAATAAATGTGATTATAGTGAACCAAAACTCTTTGAAAAATAGTACAAGTCATTTGACAAATGAAAAAGATGGCTGGAGTCACCCATCCTTACAAAAGGTTAAATTGAGTTGAATCCTGTAATAAAATAAATTCAAATATTGTTTGCACTCATAAAGGCAAAAATGATGAAAATGTAGAGAAAGAAGAAAAAAACTGTGGTAAGAACATTTTTGAACAATTTGGCCTGATTCAGTTTTAATAGACTACTTACAACAAATGTTCATTAAACCAATAAAACAGTAAGTGTAAGAAGTGTGAAGATTAAAATGGAAATGTTTAAAAATGATTGAAATATGATTTTTTCAAGGAATAAACAAAAGAAACACTATAACTACTGAATGTGTCAAAAAAATATGACTAAAAATATGAATGCAGGGCTTCCCTGGAGGCACAGTGGTTGAGAGTTTGCCTGCTTATGCAGGGGACACAAGTTCATGCCCCAGTCCAGGAAGATCCCACATGCCGTGGAGTGGCTAGGCCCGTAAGCCATGGCCACTGAGCCTGCGCATCCGGAGCCTGTGCTCTGCAATGGGAGAGGCCACAACAGTGAGAGGCCTGTGTACTGCAAAAAATAAAAATAAAAATAAAAAATAAAATAAAATTAAAAAAATATATATATGAATGCAGTTGCATATCATGTGATGTAAATCCAGCCTTCAGAGAAAATTACCAACGTGTTTGACTTCAGGATAATGAAGAGGGAAGTGTTTTGAATTATTTGTGGATTCACAGAGAGAGGTTTTATTTTTTCCTCCTTTCATTGAACAGAGATATAAGTTAAAATGAAATCTAAGGAGGACCACTCAGAAATATATATAGACAATGTCATTGTGAAGATTCTTTACTGATGACAGTTTATTATAAGATGACTATGTCTCCATGTTACTAGGACCATTTTTAGAGAGAGCCATTGACTATAATATTTGTTAAAACATGCTTTCTATGTTGCTTATATATAGATATAATATCTAAAGAAAGAACATTTTTAAGACAAAAAAACTGAACTGTGAAGGCAAATAATTTGTTAAAACTGAAAATGAGTATTCAGTGATGTTAATGATCACTGCAT
The DNA here is from genome assembly GCF_964341445.2 of Mesoplodon mirus. Taxonomy (NCBI): domain Eukaryota; kingdom Metazoa; phylum Chordata; class Mammalia; order Artiodactyla; family Ziphiidae; genus Mesoplodon; species Mesoplodon mirus. The sequence goes on from NC_138986.1 coordinate 85,543,929, forward strand.
GATTTTATATAATAAACTGTCACCTTCCCTCAAATTAAGGGAATTATACATGTAAACAAGCTACCCAAAAAATGCATTATAACAGCCTTTAAGACAAAAATAGTTTGTATTAAAGTTGAATTGCCTACAGTTCTCATTAATGTCTGTATTGAGCTGTAAAGATTGGTTTTTAAATCTATTTTCAGCCAGCTGCCTGACTAGCTCAGTCGGTAAAGCATGAGACTCTTAAATCTATTTTCTATGAGCTTAAAGCCTTAGGAAATTTGATATATTCATAAATAAATTTATGCAAAGGTAAAAACATGTTCAACAGCTAAATTTTTACATGCATAATCATTTTGTACAGACTTCATAAGTAATTATATATTTTAAAAATAGTTATTCTTATTTGTTTTAAAATTATATAATTATGACTAGTTAATAACATGATTTAATAATATAAGATTTTTTAAAAATAGTATGCATTTGTATTACCACCTCCGAAATTGCACTTATTTATAGATTCTTTATGTAGGAACTTAGGAATTAATTCACAAATTGGTTAGAACATAAAATGGGTACTTAAGGTTATTAATAATACTTTTACTACTTTAGCCATTTTAAAACCTGAATTCAATTTATTATGTACAGATCTAGTCAGAAGATCGAGTTAGATTTCTCACATTGGCTGGTACTGCAGTTTAGTATGTTAAAATATTAAAGAGAAATATTACACTGCAGTAACAGCCAGTAGCTAACATTTTAGTAAAGTCACAAAGGAAGTTAAAGAAGCATACAAGCAAGTGTCTAGGAACAGAGCATCTCAGGTAAAAGGAATAGCGTGTTTCAAAGGTCCTGAGGAAGGAGCTTGCCGCTCCCATTGCAGGATGGCACGGCTGTATGGAGGGAGATCATCAAGGAGACTTGACCACCCGTTTAACCCTAGAGCTGGACACGGGCAATTTGGAGGCTCCCACCCACTCCTCTGTCCTTGGAATGTGCATTCCACTTGCCTTCCCTGCTCTCAGAACCTCCCAAGGATGCAGCCTTAAGAGGATAATGTGTAGCTAAGACCATCTAGACCATGTAGGAACTGAGCCCTGTTGAGGTTCCTATGTAAACTTCGAAGATTCTGGCAGCCTCCTATGTAAGTTCCCTTGCTTATTAAACCTGTCATTTACCAGCCTGGGGTGGTCTGCCTCTTTCTTGGTCTCCCGTTGTCTTCTGCATACAGAGGACTGTTTTGGATTTCACCGAGGGACTTAGGAGGAGGATTGTGAACCAACAGTCTGGAGTAGAAGGGGTAAAGAAGTGGATGGAAAGGAATGAAGCCAGAGATGTGACAAGGGACTCCATCACTCTGAGGACTTTGGCTCCTACCTGTGTGATATGGGAGGTCACGTGTTAGACTTACACTCTTGTTTCATCCCTGAGGGGAGAATCAATTAGATTACAGGGGCATAAGAATGCAGGCAGAAAGACCAGTTCATTAGACAAGATTGCAATAATGCAAGACATGGGCACTGCTGGTCCTGAGTGTCAGGGTTAGACGTGGTAAAACAAGGTCAGATCCTGGATGTGGTTTAAAAATAAAGCCAAGAAAATGTACTGAAGGACTGGGTGTGTCGAGTTCATTATGTTTATGAAACAATGCTTTTTGTTTATTTGTTTGTTCATTTTTATTTTTGCGGTACACGAGCCTCTCACTGCTGTGGCCTTTCCCGTTGCAGAGCACAGGCCCCGGACGTGCAGACTTAGCGGCCATGGCTCACGGGCCCAGCAGCTCCGCGGCATGTGGGATCTTCCTGGACCAGGGCACGAACCTGCGTCCCCTGCATAGGCAGGCGGACTCTCAACCACTGAGCCACCAGGGAAGCCCGAAACAATGCTTTTAATACTGCAAATCGACTCATTTGAGGTCTATCTTTCCTGACATGGATTCTCATGCAAACTGTCTTTTGCTGCTCTTCTAAATGTCATTGCTAAAATGACATGATCGTTATGATTCAATAACTGAGAAAAATGGCTGCAGTTTCACGTGACAGCTGCTTTCCAAATAAGAAATGTGAGGATTATCCACAGCAGGGTTATAACAATAAGCAGAAGAAAATTAGACAAAATAAATTGAAAAATTTTACGTATGGAGGATAATTTTAAAACTCATTTTTGTTAACAAGGCACCTAATTTTCTATACTTTCTCTTCCTTTAGCCATTCTAGTTAATATTACTGTGAATTCTATTCTAGCCTTCCACTAGAATCCTTCCATGTTCCTTCTGGGAAATATATAAGGATATTTATTTCTTGAATTTACAAACTTAATGAGTTTCCACTTTTTTATGGATTATACCTGCTTTTACCTATTAGGCAAATCTATTTTAAAATCTCTCTCCCATCATTTTCTCTCATAAAATGGTCCATTGAAAACCTTTTATTCATTCAATACTTGAAACTATCATTTTACTATTGAGTTTGTTATGGTTTGATATTTAAGAAATTTTATACAATATGTTAAAATTTATGCAATATTTCCTAATGGCCCTAATTGAACTAGATATTGCTAAGGTTCCTTCCACATTCATTTAATGACTTCATGGCATCAAATGCCTAAATTTTAATTCTCTATCACCACTTGATTAAAATTAAAGGCAGGGCAGGATTGAATAGATAATAATAATATCTGTGAAATACATCTGGCCAGATTATGGAATGTCAGGCTTTAGCAAGTCATTCTGTCACAGATAACACTTCTGAGTCTTCTAAAGCTAAATGTTGATCCACTCAGAAATGCAACACTGTCTTGTGTCTGGAGCGTCTCAGTGGATACCCACTGGACCTTCTTCATTCCTTGTACCCATCACATCTCTTAGCCCTGTGCTCATTTTAGCTACCTTGTGTGCTCCTCATACGTCATTCCTGAATTCCCTTTGTCTTGTGTGCACCTGCCTTAGAGCAGCTGTTCAATGAATGTTTGTTAAATTAAGAGGGCAGCAGGACACCCTGCAGTGCACACAGGGAGGATCAACTCACATACTGACAATTTTCCCATCTTACCTCTGTCCAGCTTTGGACATTTCTAGTGTTCAGCTGCCTCTTGTGATTTTCCTCTTACTAATGCTTAATTCTAAACAATCTGGAGTACTTTGTGGGGTCACATGATCGGCATAGCCTCTTGGAGGATCCAGAAAAGAAAGCAATTAGGGCACCCATGTGTATGCAATGCATATTCAATAATTTTTTTTAATGTGTGAAAAAGGAATTTTACTGTTTATCATTGAAAGCTCATTATAACACCTAAATAATCTGAACCCCTGAAGAGAACACTTAGCACTTTGAAAGGCATGCAAATCCTAAAACACATACAAAAATTTTACACAAAGAAAGACCTAAGAAAGGCAGGCAATCTCCTTTGGGACCAGAACTTCTCTTGAAAACAAGCATCTGGTCAGTCTCTACAGGTGGATTTACTTCTGAAACACAACTTTAAATAATTAAGCTTACCATGGAAAATGTATTCACAAGCAAAAATCCATTCTATCTTATAGTTGTTTGTGTCATAATAATCAGGTCAGCGTTTCAAGTGTGTATGTGTGTGAGAGAGAGAGAAAGACAGACAGACTGAGAGAGAGAGAGAGAAGGAGAGAGAGAGAGAAATCACTGAAGACCTTGTCAAAAAAATTTGAGAACCACATTTCAAATTCTACTGTCTCTTGTCATCAAACTTGATGGGATAAAAGTGACAGGATTTATTTATTTGTCTTTTAATGTTCATGTTTATTGAGTCTCTTTAATTAGACATCCTCTCTGCTTTTGCACGTTTTAGTCAATACAGCATCAGTAGGACTCGAGTCAGTAGACGATATGCTGATATGTCTCCATGCCTGAGAGAAACATAACCCGCTTTCTGGTAACGGCGCTAATTTACATTCCTCAGCGATCGATATAAATCAGAAAAGGGAGCGAGATAATGGAAAGTGGAAATGAGAATAATGCAGAAAACTGAAGAGAAAGGGAAAAAATAAACTGAAGGAATTGAGGGGGAAAACCACAGATTTTAGGCTAAACAATGGACGAACATACAGGCCTCTATGCCTGTATCTGAGTGTCTGAGTCATTTTTCAATCTACTATATCGACTGGCAAAGTAGGTACATCATAAAGGAGAAATTTAAGGAAGAGTCAGAGTCCAAAATAATTATTTCACACAATGTTACTGAATCTGGTATTGGAATTCTGGGCAAGTAGGCAACATTATGTCTACATTGACCTTGCTCATGCTGAAAATGTGTGGTTCTGATTTGTGGTTTTGAAATCATAACGAATCATTTCTTTTAAAGGGGTACTGTGTTTTTAAATCCCCTAGATCAATAAAAGACATTTAGAAATATATAATCCCTTGATGCTGATTTTACTTGGCTTCTACAGGTTCTGGAATCAGCATTCTGTTAGGACAAGAACACTTCCTTTTAAAAGGGAAAACATGTACATCATTATCTATGGGTCTGCTCACTTTCCCCTCACTCTGTTAACTATATGATCAGCTAAGATACAAGCATTTACCATAATTCTACCATTTTGATTTCTTATTTTAGGGAAACATTTCCTAATAGCAGATGGAATGACCTTGTGCAGAATTACTGTGGGGGAAAAACATCTAGTTTTCTGTCCTTTCTGGACTGTACAAAACTATTTGAAAACATACAGGGCTTCAATATGATCATAGGAAGCTCAAATTGCTTTGATTTAAAATGTCATCATCAAGAAAAATGTTAAAATTCATAATCCGTGGGGCCAATGCACATACAGGCTAATCACATTCAGTACTTTTGAGGTCAGGATTCATATCTGAGTCTGAATCAATATTCATATTCCTTCTTGGTTCTTGGTAGATGCAAAATGTTTTCTGCAAAAGAACTTTTATTACTTTTATTAAATAGTAGTTTTTTGGCTGTACTTTCCTTGGATTTAAAAAAGATAGGGTAGGACGGCTATGCTTATAGTTTTCATAGTTTTCAAGAAGTGCTTTTGAGAAATGTTATTTTAACTTTTGGGGATTCTATGACTTAACAGTAATAGTATTTTGACTCACTTCTATCTGCTTCTTCCTTAGAAATCTAAAAGTGCTGATGTATACTATCTCAATGATCTTCATAACCATCCCATCAGATCTGAATAGATTTCTATTTAATAAATCTTTGAAAAACCTGCTTCAGATAAAACATCCTCATTGTTCTCCAATGTATCGAAGAATTCAGTCCTCAACCCATCTCCTTTATGAGAATGAGAGCACATGAATCACTTTTTCTAAATCTAAGTTCAGAAATAGAGCTTCTTCCTTAACTTACATGGATTTTTCCCTCCCAAGAGATAATCATTGCAGGATCTTAAAGCAGCCAGGGTAAATTATACAGGGGACAGTCTAGCCAGTTTCACTGTAGCCTCCACCAACTCACTCATCAGTTGTCTTAACCTCTTTAAAAAGTACACTGTTTTGCCAGTAAAAGGAGAGAATACAGAGAAGGGGAGTGATGTCAGAGAATGATTTTTCTTTCACCCTCTGAGGCTAAAGATAATTTTCAGCTGAGATAATTTTAGAAACATTAACAGCATTTCAATGCATGAAAAAAAGTAATTCCAAGAAGCCTATTAGAAAAGTCATTATCTTTCTGTTGTGCATCAGGCAATAAAGTATATTAGTTTAATTGTTTATAAAAAGCCTCTCCAGTTGTGTCTTGTTGGAAAGCATGCACTTATTTACATATTATTTATGTTGCCTGAATATTCACAGCTGTCACCGCAGTCACCCCGTGGCATATAAAATAGCTGGTCCTTGTAAGACACACTCGGCTTAGCCACTGCTGTCTCCAAGTTCATGTAAAGAAGATAAGACGACCCCACAAATAAGTGAAACCCAGTGAGTTGAGTGACAAATCTGTATTTCACAAACTAGCACAGTTCAAATGCTACTTTGAAAACAGACTTACTTTTCAAAACATAAAGTGAAAATTTACTTTTGATTCTTTCTATAAAAAAAAAACCCTTAAGTATAACCAAAAAAAAAAAAAGGTAGATTATATAATTATTGTGAACATGTAGCAACAAATGTTGGATTCTTTATTTAGAGTTTTTGTTATATTTTAAATTCCAGGGAGAACAAACACTGCCCCCTTCCCTCCAATGTTGTTTTTAGTCTCTTGGTAAAAATTTGATTATTCATCAGCCAAATGGCCTTACTTGTCAAAGAATCTTGTGTCCTCATTTGTTCTTCCTCTTACTTTACCCCTCAGGAAAGGTTTATAGAAAGAAGAAAAACGTCAGGAGGCCTTTGAGAGTTATTCTATCCTATTGCTTATGGCTGAATTTTAGTCTTATTTAGTTTTTGTTCCTGTGGCTTAAACTTCTACCCCCTGCCCTCGTTTTCCAATTTCCGTCCACTCCCATAATACCAGATCCTTGTTGTTCAAAGTAAGACAGTAACTTTTTGATTGATTCATTAAAGTAATCGTTTTATTTCTGACATCAGCAATCCATATTTGGACATCAGGATATGTCCTTTACCCCATAGAAATTGTGCTCACAACCCTAAAGTAAATCATTTGGAAGAACATACCTGGGAATTATACCAGATATGCTTTTCAGCACATATATTTCATTTTGAGTTTACTTATGTAATGCAAGAGCAGAAACAAATTGAGTAAGTCTCCTTAATAGAGACTCTGAAAGCTCTGTCTTTCTATCATTGAAGGCAAGAGCTGTCAGGAAGCAAACTCCGAAAAGATGCATGCTGCTCTCTGCTCTGTGATGTAAGTAAAACAATCTTGGACAGATGGGCTGATATCAGACCACAGAACAGCCAGCACAGAGTGGGGAAGCAATTAATTTCTCAGATTCAATGTCACAAAGAAGGAAGGAAGGAAAACAATAAAGCTACAGCAATCTTGTAAACATTATGTAGACCATGAATTAATAAGGAGTAAGAAAAAGGACAAGGAGAAATATACTTTCAGTTCACCTCATGCTAAATTTGATTGGAAAGAGCATAGCATTGCAAAATTGCTTTTGTTTTTATTATTTTTTTTATCTTCACAATGGAAGGAAAAGTTGGTACTTCTACCTTATCATCAAAGTCAATCATTCATCTTCTCAGCCAATATGTTGAGATAAAAAGTTTATTGCAGGAATAGAGATTGTTTGAGATTCATATTTCCTTATAAGGTCAATCAGTAGTTATTTGAATGCTTCTAATTCAACAATATGAAAAAAGAGGGAAATTAAATCACAAAGTAAGTCTACTGCGATGTACCCCAGAGGGCAGTGATTTGGGTATAGAGAGAATAATTGTTCAAGCAAGACCACCTTCACAGCACAGACAAGCACCACGTGGCTGGTTTGAAATTTGCCACCTCTTTCCTCCCAAGGTCCAGGGACCACCCAGATTTTAGGGAGTTATCCAGGTAACTTCACATTTTGGCTTCATTTTAAAGCCAGAAGCAACTTATGTGCTCCATTTTCATATTCCAATGTAGAAGTTTAAATTGTCTTAAGGGAAGAGCAGTTGAGTCTAAAAAGAAAAGGTCATCAAGTCCCTTGGAATCAAATCTGCTCAGCCTCTCCAAGTGTTTCCAGGTTCCAATCCAGCTGCTGTACCAGCTTCCATTGCTTCCAAGACCACTAAGAGAGAAGTTAGAGTTAAGCTTGTGAGGATACTTAGAATTATTGCCTCCAGAATTAATAAACCAGACTTTGCTGTCTCTTGAGTCAGCAAAATAAGAGGTTGATGATAGATAAAGGACCATTTGAAAGAGGGCAAAATATGCTGTCCAAGCAAATATTCTAGTTGCTGAAAGCAGGGAAAGTCTCCTCAGCCCACACAAATTGAATTTACATCCCAACATTGATCAGTTCTTTCTTCTCTTTCCCAAGTTATTACTAATGTTTCCTGTAAAAATAGGTTGAGGCACCTGAGATTCAAGCTGTTCCATACATATGTCTCATGAACATAATAACAATTAAGGGAATAGCAGAGGTAAGAATTCATATTCATTCTTTAGGTCCATAATCAGCTTACAATTTATCATTCGATTAGTCTTTCTGAGATCTATATGCCGTGATAACATTCATTTAAAAAAACTAGTTAAATCAAACTGGAAGCCAATCAGATAATTCAGAGAGCCACAAAATATCCTGAGATTTTGTACTTAACTTACCCAATAATTTCTCTAGTAATTTTGTACAGATGCTGGGAACTTCCTATTGGAATACAGGAGGTGACTAATGAATTTGCTACAGGTACAATTCTCTATGCCTCTTTGGCTAATGAAGTCAAAATGTCTTATGGTTTATGTACTCTAGGCTACAGGTGTGAGGAGATAGTACACTATTAAATCATTTCAAATCTGAAAAACAATTTTCTGCAGAATGTTCCTAAATACATGTAGTCTGTTAATGTTTAGGTTGTCTGGAGAACACCCTCTTCAATTATACAATTGAATAGTCAAGCTGGGATTGACTTCAAAGTTCTAAGGATGTTTTCTTAAGCATGCAAATAAAAACCTATAAGAATCTATAACTGGAGTGAAAGACTTGATGAGAGCTAATATTGACTATCATAAGGAAAGGAATTTATTTTCATATTCTTTGTCTTAACCATAAGTTCATATAGTGGAAGAAAATACAAAACCTACCATAATATAATGTGTTAATGTCTAACAGTTTCAGTTGTCTTAACAGGACAGATCACATAGGGCTGACAGTTAATTTTAACATTATCTAGAAGAACATAACATTATTACTTGATCTTGTTTTAGTGTCCTATTAATACACACCTCAGACAACTAAAATGCATCAGCCCTAGCTTCATGCATCATCACACAGCAAAGGTGTTTATTAGCAGACCGTTAAAATACCCATGTCATGTTTATCTTAAGAATTTATTTACAATATATGTGTGCTTGTATCTGACAAGTAGTCACACTGAAGAGAGCCATTAATCAAGGGATTATAAATGATCAGAATGCTGCTAGAAGAAATATAATAGGTGAAAGCATGTTTCATCAAATGTTATATCTGCTCTTAATCTATTTATTTCTTCTAGTACCACTAGGCTCATTATTTTGACTATATGTCTCCATAATCAACTTGAATTTAATGAACATCCTAGATACTTATTCCTACCAATAGTTGATGTTTAATTAATGTCTTTTAAAATACCTTATTGCTATAGTTATAAAAGTTAATAATTTTGCTTTTTATTCTTTGATAACTTTATAGTATAAAATAATGTTATTCTAATGCAAATGGCTATTACGTAAATTAGAATGACATCATAGATTAAATAACCTAACACTCTTAAAACATACAGAAAGTTTAAAATGACATGATGTATGATTAGCCTTTGTCTATTGTTAAATATGTTGACTCAATACCATTTATAAAAGGATACCTTAATTTTCTTTCATTGATGAATGTTTTTCTTTCTTTTTCTCTCTATTTTCAAATAACTCCATTTGTATAAAAAAGTGGAATTTATATCATAATTCAAGGAAGGACTCTTGGTGGTATTGATGGATAATAGTTGTATATGTATTGTACATTAATTTTAGCATATGCAAAATATCAACTAAATAGTTATTTTGGTAATATGGTATATAATGGAGTGTCCTCCCTAAGAATTAATTCAATTTAAAAGTAAGCAAACTAATAAAATGTCACTCTAATTATCTAAATGTCTCTGTTTCCATACTATATATTCATTTCCCTTATTAATGTTGAGCCTAAAATGTTGAAATAATGCATCCATGTAAATATATTATTTTTTGAAACTCTCACCACTAAACAAAATGTATGAAGCCAAGAGGATACATTCACACTATAGTTACTTTCTTAATTAAATATGCATAATTTAATCATTTATTTATTTCATATTTTATTAAAAAAGCATATTTTGAGAATGTTCTAGGAACTGTGCTTAGGGCACTGAAGGAATAAATAAAAGTTTTTACATTATTAATTTAAATAATTTGAGGAGACTATAAACAGAAATAAATCATTATAATACAGTAAAAATAAGTGAAGAATAGAGATACATAAAATATACAAAATAAGCATAGAAACTCCAATACTTAAGTCTGTAGCAAATGTTAGTCTGGGTCCTCTGAGAAGCAAACACTGAGACGTGCAAGAGATTTAGTGGGGGAAATGCTAGGGAAGGAAAATTATAAGGGACACAGAAAAGGCTGAGACATCTTCAGAATGTCATTTTGCTCCTCCCAGGAGGAGATCTGAATGGTGCGCTTCCATCGCTATGAGAGGGCACAACTTACCACACCCGAGTTCAGGATCACCTACCCCATGCTTCTCCAGAACCTCCTTCCCCTAGAAGAAACTAGAAGAGGGATTCTGTTGGGATGAACCACAGTCCCACGTGCATTCAATCTCAAGCCAAACTCCTTCTCTTCTTCCTACACAATCCTTTCCACGTGACCCTCACACTCAGGTATCAAGGACTAGAAGTTCCTCATGGCAAACTTTCATTTCTGAGAGGTCAAAACCCTTGGTTATCATAACCTTATCAGGTCAGGGTTGCTGTGTGTGTCTGTTCACAGATGCAAAAGGGAGAGTAAATAGCAGAAGATACCCAAGGGGATCACCTAGGTTCAAAACATGTTTATCACCATCCTGTTGTCAAATTCAGTCCTGTCTTCTCCTACAGATCAGGATCGACATGGATGCTATAGGATGACTCCTCTTCTTGTCTCTGGGCACCTAGAAACAAAGCGTCCAAAGTGCCCTGGCGGCATAGTCATGCAAGGTACATTGTGACTTTTACTGTGTCCTCTGGCAAGAGTGTAACTGTGAGACCAGGACTTCAGGGACGGGAGCACAAATCCTGCAGTGAGTCACTGAAAGTGACTAGAGTGCTATCACCTCTACTTCCCCCTTGATTACCAGATCCACATATCCTTCTTCCTGAGGACACTGGATCATCCAGAGGTCTCTCAATTCATGTGTATACTGCATCCTGAAGGGTGGTGCCTATCCTTTCAGAGTGTTGTTTCTCAACTGGCACTTCAGCTGTCCTATAAAAGGCTTTTCTACAATTCCATAAGACTGGCTGCTTCAGCATTATGAGGCATACAATATAACCAGTGGATCTCATGATTGTCATTTCTCTCCTGAAACTCCTTCACTGTGAAGTTAGCCCCCTGGTCCAATATTATGATGTGTGGGGCCTATGCCTGTGGACCACGCCCTCTGGATATCAGTTATGGCTGAAATTCAGTAGGAAAGGCAGTTCTATACCTAGAATAGGTATCTATCCTTAGGAGGACAAACTGAGGACCCTTCCAGGATAGAAAGTGTTCAGTATAGTTGACTCACCACCAAATGTCTGATTGGTCTTCTTTTTAGCAGATCATAGTATTCATCTCTGTTGCAGTGAAGCTGTGTCAACTTTGGTAAGTGAGTGTTCATGCTGTTGGGCTGATACTAGGCTTCATCTCTGCCACTTTGTCTACTCTGCTCATGCACCAGTTTTGGGGTGATTAATGGTGAAGATTGACTAATGTCAACTGATCCAACCTTTTTGTCTATTTGGCTGTTTAATGTGTCCTTCATGGTGAATACTTCTGGGGAGGCATTAACATGCAGAACAAAAATCTTCATGATATATATATATATATATATATATATATATATATATATATATATATATATATATATATATATATATATATATATATACATGTTTATGCCTCTCACTCAGACCTCTTTGTTGTTGAAATTTCAGCCTTTTTTTCTTCTTACAAACCCCTAACTAGATGGCTAGCCCATTAGCCAACGCCTAAGAATGTATGTCTATATTGTTGCCTCAGACTTATTTTTCTTCCACACAGAATGGATGGGCTTTGCCCCAGAAAGCAGGTCTATTTGGGAAGATTTTTCATCTCCACTCTCTTTTAAAGGCCACCCCTGAACATTGCTGTGATGCAACCAACACATTCACTTTGGTTTGCACTGGAACCATATCCAAGCTCACATGTTTTCTCCTCCTACAGCTGTCCATGTGGGATCTCCTCTATGGCCAAGGTGTGAGCTTAGGGAATGGTGTTGATGCATCAGTTGTGGCGCTTGCCATAAGCTGCATACTATATATCTTTACTTCCACTGACATTTCCTATGCCTTGTGGTTTGCCAGATCTTATGGTCCAAGCAGCAGAGCGTCTCATACTTCTGCCTATAACTGCTGCAAAGTCCTTTCTCCTTCAGATGTCACTAAAAGATTACCAACTTCCGTGATACCCATTATATGGGCTGGAGCAATATTCCTAGATGTGAAATATATTGGCTCCAGAATCCAAAGGATTTACTGGTTCATGGAATCCAAAGCACAGATTCTATGCTTCTGTCTATGTGATAGGAGCCTAAACTAAATCTGTGTTCATTAGAATTCTCCAGAGAAAAAGAACCAATAGGGTATGAGACGTATTAAAAGGAATTGGTTACCATGATTATGGAGACTGAAAAATCCTTTAATCTGCCATCTACAAGCTGGAGGCTCAGGAAAACAGGTGGCATAGTTCAAAGGTCAGAGAACCAGGCAGCCAGTGGTGTAGATGCCAATCCATGTCTGGAAGTCTGAGAATTAGGACCTCCAAGGGAAGATGATTGATGTCCCAGCTCAAACAGTCAGGTAGAGCACTAGTTCAACCTACTTCTGTATTTTTATTCTATTCAGGCCCTCAACAGATCATGTGATATCCACTCCCATCGGGGAGGACTATCTGCTTTACCCTGTTCACCAATTCAAATGCTAATGTCTTTCAGACACTTACAAGCACACTCAGAAATAATGTCTAAACAGGTATCTGGATATCTCTTGTCCTAGTCAACTTGACACATAAAATTTAACATTGGAGTCACCATTTCCTCCAGATTTCCAAGAGTCACTGCCTTAGTAGTACATTTGTCCCATCCTCTGGGGACTTTTTCAGAATGTCAAATCTCAAATGCTGAGAAAGTACTCCCAATTCAATGAATTCTGACATCCAGTTTTATATTCAGGCCCCCTTGATCAAGCTATCTCAGAATCCAATCCCAGTGATAGTCTCCTGTCTACTGCTGGCACATGCTAGCAATTTCTTACAGCCCTTCCATTGTATAATATATTTTAATAGTCCCAGTCATGTTACACAGAGATTTAACCCTGGTTTTCTTTCTGATGATGAAGAAAGGAGTTTTGACTAGCTCTTGAAGTGATGGGGAAGACACCAGTTTGTTGCTGAGCTTCTGTAGTATCTTTCATACAGCAGATATACCAACCCTTACCAGGGAAACATGGGTTCACCTCTGTAAGCCCAGAAGATTCGTGAGGGTCTGCAAACCAACATGCTCAGAAGCATCCAACTACATGACTCGTTCCAAGATTTGGGGCCCCAGGTTGTTCATTCTACACCATTGGCCTTTGCATTTCCTGAACATTCAAACATCTCTTTAGCTTCACAAGTCTATTATATTTTTACCATGCTGCTCTGCCTTAGCTCTTATCTTGCAAGAGACAAGTTTTGCTTTGTAAGCTGCCAAAAGACAAGTTCTTACTCTTATAAGTTGCCATTAATTGCCTGTTAATGACCCTCAGTTTTCATTATCCCCCACCAGGTGGTTAATACAACTTAGTAATCAGCTAACTCCACTATCTTTGTAGACTTTGTTGACAATATTACCTTTCCAATTCCCAAATGATCACACCTACAGAAGCATTTCTCCCCGGAAGAACATTTTCCAAGGTATCACTAATAAAATGTTTAGCCACTGGGACCTTAATTTAGGCAAGAGATTCTTCTGCCCCACCTACCAAGCAGGATGGTGTTCTCTTTGCTCATTGAGTGATAGTTGAGCTGGTCCCATTTTGTCACTTGTGTTAGTCTGGGTCCTCCCCAAAGCTGATGCTAAGACAGGATTAGATGTACAGGGTCTCTATTGGGGGAAATTTCCCTCTAGTGATGGAAAATGGAGAGGAATCTAGAGGAGCTGAGCAAGCCATTAAACTCTGATACAAGTCTGATCACTGTCAAGGGGAGAGGAAAGGAAGAAAGAAGACTCATAGTCTGCAGTGGAGTTCTAAAATTGTTTTGGCAAGGCTGAGTCTTCAAGCCAAAGTGGCCTATCAGAGGAGCCCCAAGTCTTACCGAAGTTGACCTAACTTAGTATGCTTTCTAACTCTGTCACTGACTGGGAGCAACCACTGAGAAACATAGCCTCAACAGGAATGTGGTGTGGTGATGGATTTCAGATTGGAGCAGCTGGGGCCATCCAGCTGCTCCAGTCTATAGACTGGAGCTCCAATCTGCTCCATTATGCAACCCCACAAGGAGATCTGAGAGGTGTATGTTCACGGTTGACTCACATTCATACCACTTATGTAGAGACATTGTTTAATAATGACACAGAATATTTTTCTTTTTGTTTAATAAAGTTTTCTGAAACTGTATTTGTCTATAGATACAGCCATGCTTAAGCCTTTGAGTTACTGAACATGACTAAAATAGATAGAACTTATAGCGGCACTGATTATGGAATAATATGGGATGCATAATGAGGGGAGGAAAAACCAATGATAAAAATTTGATTCCTGAGCTTAAAGAGATGAAAGTGGAAGATCTGTACATAAATGAAGCACTGAATAATGTGAATGGACAGTACATTTTGCTGATAAAGTCACTGACCTTTCTAAGTGCAGTGCTTCTCCTTTATTCATCAGATCATGAGGTCGAAGATAAAAGTTTAAAAAGAGCAAAACCATTATGCATATTATAGTAACAGGTTACCTAACATCTAACTTGAGTCATCTGTAGCTATCTTAGTAAACAAAGTAAATCATAGCCCACTAGAAAGTTTATATTTTCCAAAATGAGCCCTATTTTAATCTGAGAAAAAAATTAGTATTTCAATACTATAACCAAAGAGTTTCTGTGTCATTCATGTTAATAAAAAAATAATGTTTGTGTTAAACTTATTTCATCTGCAAACAGGAGACAGAGTTTGTCTTGCATGAAATCCATTTTCAACTATATATCCTATCAAACTCTGCCAAACACTAACATTTTACCCACATAGAATTTTTTTTTTTGGAATGAATGCTAAAGAGCCAATGAGCCCATCTGGCATGTTGGGAAAAAATAAAAATAAATAGATGTCTCTATACTAGATATTGAATAAATAAGCACATATTTGGTTAAGAACTCAGGTATCTCTTAAAATATGTCAAATTTGACTTTCACAAATTAATGCCAACTTCATTTCAGTTACCTGAATTTTAGTGAAAATTGCTGTTTTTATGACAATAATATATTCTAGTAGTGGTATTAAGATGATGTGGTATTGTTCTACATCTGGGCTCAATATATCTGCTGTTTTGTAAGGACAATAATTTTGCTCCCTCATAAACCATTTAAATAATGGATGAGGTATATATCATTCATGTGATTTGTTTGTTTATTTCAACAGTCTGCCACAGAAAGCCTATGACCACAGAGAACCTAGGAACGGATAAATACAGGATAAATACAGGTCATTACTGTCACAGGGAAAATGAAATCTGGATGTTGTATATTAAGCATCTGTATGATATTTTGATGCCATGCATATAAAAACTCTGTGGTCATTTGAGATCACTACCAGGGTCACTACCAGGAAGGTCACCTTTCTCTACTGCTATTGATAAGTATAAAATGTATGTTTACTACAAGTTTGTTTTTACCATTGTAGAAGGAAATGAACTGGGTTACATTACAATAATGTACAGTCTGTAAATATAAAATTTAAAGCAAACACTAATTTTTTCTAGTTCTCAGATACAACTCTATAATAATAGCAGGACTGATTTTGTTTCCTTAGCAGAAAAATTGTTTCTGTGTCTTAAATTATTCTACAACTGTAGTGTGAAAAATAATCAAAGGTGAAGTAAAAGTTCATTTGTAAGGTTAAAAAATTATCAATATGATATTTTTGTGGATTAAATTAGAATTCTAGCTATATCAATTAAAGTATATGTAAATAAATATAAGTACGATTATAGAGACATGTCCACATAATTTTGCTTTTAAAAATTACATTTTTACAGTAAAATTCCCCCTGGCCTGAAAACTGACAGACAGGCTTTCAGTTTATATGAAAACTGCATTTTTAAATTATATATAAAAAATAAAACATTCATTGGAAAATAATTGAAAATATTTTATAAATTTGTAATTTTAGACTGTTTTCTTCTAATTCATTTTGAGGGTGATTCAACATCTTAACATCTTGGTTCATAATTCAGAATGTGGTTTCTCTGTAGGCAAGTTTGAAAGGAGTGTAAAGACAATTATTCAGGGAATGAAAATAAACTTGTTAAAAATGAAAGTGGTTTTATTATTTCAAATTATACACAGTGGATACATACATTAGTTGAATTACTTAGGAAATTGTTCAACACTTCACTTTGCATGTGTAGATACAACCTGAATATTATCATAATAAGGATATTTAAATGTCATATCATGCAAATATATGTGCCTGCCTACAGAGAAACTTTAGGGGGAATAAAATTGCACAATAGTATTTAAATAAATGAGTGAGTCAAGTGAAAATAAAATAGTATATATGTCTGCAATTTTAATGCACCTTGTTAGTTACAAATGAATTTATCAAAGTTTAACTTTTCTGTAGCCCAAAATATAACAAAATGAATACACCCAAGTAATGACAAATGAATATGTTTTTTGTTTTATTTATTTATTTGTTTGTTTATTTGTTTGTTTGTTTATTTATTATTTTTGGCTGTGTTGGGTCTTTCTTTCTGTGTGAGGGCTTTCTCTAGTTGCGGTAAGTTGGGGCCACTCTTCATCATGGTGCATGGGCCTCTCACTTTCGTGGCCTCTCGTTGCAGAGCACAGGCTACAGATGCGCAGGCTCAGTAGTTGTGCCTCACAGGCCCAGTTGCTCCACGGCATGTGGGATCTTCCCAGACCAGGGCTCAAATCTGTATCCCCTGCATTGGCAGGCAGACTCTCAACCACTGCGCTACCAGGGAAGCCCCTGAATATGTTTTTAACATTACACAAAATTTCAAGACTAACAGGCTACATCTATGTAATAGAGTTTTGTTCTAAATATAATTTTATAATTTACTTTTTGTGACTTTAAAAGCATTTCCTTATACCCACATTTTATAAAGAAGATTCACCATTTTTCCCAGTCAACTCAATTTCCCTTCAGGCTGCAGACCCACCATTGCCATCTCTTCTTAAATTATGGGTGTATATAAGGGAGAAAAGACAAGCACTGTGTTTGAGTATCTCCTCTGTGTGTTACTTACTCATTTGTAAAATTAAAGAAGGCTGTGTTTCCTTTATTTGTGAATATTAGATTATGTATGGAGAAGTAGTTTTAAACTATATTGTCTTTAAAAATAATATTATTGGGCTTCCCTGGTGGCGCAGTGGTTGAGAGTCCGCCTGCCGATGCAGGGGACACAGGTTCGTGCCCCGGTCCGGGAAGATCCCACATGCTGCGGAGCGGCTGGGCCTGTGAGCTATGGCCACTGAGCCTGCACGTCCAGAGCCTGTGCTCCACAGCGGGAGAGGCCACAGCAGTGAGAGGCCCGCGTACCACAAAAAAAAAAAATAAATAAAAATAAATAATATTATTAAGAGAACAATAAAAATAATATTATTAAGAGTATATTACTACTAATAATATTATTAAGAGAACAGTACAGAACACAACCTCACTGTTCATTGCAGTGGATAAAAAAGATACTATACACAATGGAATATTACTCAGCCATAAAAAAGAATGAAAAAATGGCATTTGCAGCAACATGGATGGATCTAGAGATTATCATACTAAGTGAAGTAAGTCAGACAGAGAAAGATAAATATCATATGATATCACTTATATGTGGAATCTAAAAAAATGATACAAATGGACTTATTTACAAAATAGAAACAGATTCACAGCCTTCAAAAACAAACTTATGGTTATCAAAGGGGAAAGGTGGGGGTCAGGGATAAATTAGGAAGTTAGGATTAACATATACACATTACTATATATAAAATAGATAATCAACAAGGACCTACAGCATAGCACAGGGAACTTTATTCAATATTCTGTAATAACCTAAATGGGAAAATTCTGAAAAAGAATGTATATGTATATATATATATATAACTGAACCACTTTGCTTTACACCTAAAACTAACACAACATTGTAAGTCAACTATACCTCAATATAAAATAAAAATTAAATTAAAAATAATAAAATAAAAAAATAATAATAAAGAATATAGAGCAAATATTTGGAAACTAACTGCTCAAGAAATGTAAAAACTAAAAATGTATTTAATTTCCTATAGTTTTATATTCAAAAATATTTTTATTAAAGTCTATAGGAATTAAGTAATTAAATATAATTCTAAAAACATCCAGCTATTGATAAAATATATAGTCTTTTTTTTTATTAGTTTCTGCTTTATAACAAAGTGAATCAGTCATACATATACATCTGTTCCCACATCCCTTCCCTCATGCACCTCCCTCCCTCCCACCCTCCCCATCCCACCCCTCCAGGCGGTCACAAAGCACCGAGCTGATCTCCCTGTGCTCTGCGGCTGCTTCCCACTATCTATCTACCTTACGTTTGGTAGTGTATATATGTCCATGCCTCTCTTTCGCTTTGTCACAGCTTACCCTTCCCCCTCCCCATATCCTCAAGTCCATTCTCAAGTAGGTCTGTGTCTTTATAGTCTTATAAGGTCACTGAAGAATAATTACTAGTTGTTTTGTTTATTTTTCTTTACCTATAAATAAATAAGGAATACTGTCATGTTGCTAGAAATACAATCTAACAAAGAGTGGAAAGAAGAAACCAGAGATATATTTCTATGATAATGGGTAGCAAAAGGTCGATTCACCATATTATCATTGAGCATGTACTAAGAGTGCCAGTGGTATTCTATACAATTATAAAGAAACCCTGAGAAAATATCATGTACTTGAATATAAATAGGGTTTGCTTTTAGGACTTCAGGCCAAATATTATCAAGCCCTTTGATCCCTTGTGCTTTGTCCCTGTGTCTTCCTCATGTTTATCCAGAGGTCTCCTCGGTCAGTAGAGGTTCAGTTCACATGATTCTGGCATCTTTGGGTGTGAATAAACACATATTTATGAGACTTCTAAGTAAAGTGTCATAGTGGGCACACACTGAGACAAGATATATAATCTTGAGGATATAAACAAAGAAAAAATAAAAGAAAAAATGAAGTAAAAGTAAAGAATTGGTTCAGAAGTGATGTCATTATCAGGTGTACCAAGAGGGCCTTAATGTTCCCCTCAGCTTTGTTAGACTTCAGACCATTTTCTTCCTGACTATAGGCCCAGATATTTCTTAGAAGATTTACTTTAGAAAGCTTGCAATTGAAAGTTTATTCTCTGACCCTTTGAGATGTATATATTCTACAACCCAGGAATGTCTTTTCCAAGGACCTGGGAGCCACCCCTTTGAAATGTCATCATCAAGAAAGATGGTGCCCTGTTCCCCAGGCTCTGTGAGTTGTTAGGATCCTAACTTAGATAAACATCAAAGAACAAACACAGACAGCCTAATCGTATTGACCAGCCTTCCCCCATTATCTTCTAATATTTTTCTACTACCTCACAGAGAACTTAAAATCTCTCTAGCCTTTTGTTTCAGAGCAGTTGAGTTCATTCCTTCTCCCCTATTTCAGTAGTCTTAAATAAGGCTTTTCTTGCCTTTTTAACTGGCCTGGTGTAATTTTCTTAAGCATCAGGTAAAGATTGCTATAAAAACAACCACCTCCTCTTCCTCTGTCTCTCAGTCAAAGAAAAAAGTTTAAATCAGTTAAATAAAACTGAGTATAAGGAGAGAACACAGGCAACGTTCCTGGATCTCACCAAATTCAGTGTAACTCAGCAATCTCTTGTAAGTAGAGAACTGTTGAGAAACTAAGTACTGAATTTAATGCTTCTTTTTTTTTTGTATATACATATATACTTAAATAATCAAAACAAACAACACCCTAGTGGGTGAGTGGGAAGAGTAAAATTTGCGGTAGTTCATTAAATGTTTAAAAGATAGCATTCAGGACCTGATGGCTGACTTTTAAGTAGTTTTTAAATACTCACTTGAAGCGATGCATACAGATGTGTCCTGCATTTAATTGTTTAGTACCTAGTCTAACACTGAGAGGAGTTTTCCAATGTTAATAACTTCAATTCAAAACTGCAAAAAACATCCTGTCCTCTTTCCTGGAAATGTTATATGCTAAAAAAAAAAAAAAAAAAAAAAAAAAAATTAGTTTCTAAGAAGATAAAAAAAGATAAAATGAGATATACAGTATAAAATGTGTTTTAAAAAGGGATACTAGGAGTTGTAAAAAAAAAGTATACTAGGGGAATTAACAAATGATAATAGATAACATTGTGATTATAAATATATTATTTTTCTTATGCTGTTTGTAGAAAATTTGAAATATATAGAAATTTCTAAAGAAAAAAAATATCATTGCATTTTAATTCAACACAGATATTATACAATTATGGTGTACCTTGTCTTATGTTAAACTCTGAGAAATTCTGTGATGAATGGTTATAGATTTATGAACCTTGCCATCTGGGGGTTTGCATAGAACAGGCAATAACCAGATTAATATATACAATGCAAAATGATAATTGAAATTTTTCTAGGTAGGCTTCCTTGGTAACATAAATCTCAAGTTCTTATAAAATAAGTAACAATTAAAGATATAGAAAGGGAACAAAATAAAAATATTTCTGAAAATTTAGTTGCATTATGTTTTTCTATTTTTGAGTTATATTACATAACTCATATAAAGTGTGCACCAAAGTAATGCACATGCACTTCAATATATGCCAGAAAAATGACAAATCCCATCATTATGCAAAATCTAGAGTAAACAAAAATATCTAACATAGTCAAATTAAATGGGAATAATTCATAAGTTATTCAGAAGTACAAGAAATAAAACTTTCTTAACTTTCTGTAGCTTCATCTTTCTCTGATATTTCCCTGCTTTTTGTTAGTGAGGATAATGAAACAAGATGGAAAGATGATAAAAATTTTAATTAAATAAGTCTCCTCTCATTTAAACATTCCTTTAAGAGGCAAATATTAACTCAATTCACAATTTAAATCTCTAAGAAGAGAGTTTTATTTTCACTTACAAGTAATTTCTCACTTCCTCTTTCACTCAGAGCTAGAGCCTGGGTGTAAGGGGAAGATTATATAATGTCATGATGTTAAGGGGAAGTGCTATGGTATGCATGTTGTATTTGGGTTCTCAGTGACCTCCACTGACATATTAGTAACTCAATCAGACCACCGAGTCCAATGCTTGTTTCTACTGAGATGTAATACATCCCATCTGTTCTCTACAGGCATCACACTTGCATCTGCTGATTAAATGTGTGATCTCTGCCATAGTCTCCCAATTTGAAATACTTAAATTCTTTCAACCCCTTTTCATAACCAAACATCTTCAGGTTCACCAGTTATTTTACTTATTTATTTATGTTTTTTGCAGTATGCGGGCCTCTCACCATTGTGGCCTCTCCTATTGCAGAGCACAGGCTCCGGACGTGCAGGCTCAGTGGCCATGGCACATGGGCCCAGCCGGTCCGTGACATGTGGTATCTTCCCAGACTGAGGCACGAACCCGTGTACCCTGCATCATCAGGTGGACTCTCAACCACTGCATCACCAGGGAAGCCCGACCAGTTACTTTAGCACTTGTGTGTTGTGTCACTCCAGTGAGGCATAAAGTGCCTGTCTCAACCCCACCATATACAAAGAAACTGTAAAAAATCAAAATCCTCATTTCAGTTACATATAATTAAAATATTTCCTCTGCTAATGCTGTTTGACTAACCCCACATTGTTGGAAAAGAGAAAAATGAATGATGTAGAAGAATAAAAGGAGGTAGACTGGCAGGATTTGGTGTAGATTAATGGTTAAGTGGCCAAGAGAGGACTGATTCTCAGCTTTCTGGCTTATGAAACTGAATGTTTTAGAATGAATCTTATTGAAATTATTAAGAACAGAGCAGTAGTAAGTTTAGGGAGAAACACAATGATTTTAATTTGAGCTTTTTTGACATGGCTCAGCTAAAATATATGTAAATGGAAAAACTGAGTTTATATTGAGAAAATTTCCAACCCTCAGTAAGAAGGAATGGAGAGGATTATCCTCAACTTGATATAGAACAACTTTTGAAAAAACAAAAACAAATACACTACAGCCAATATCTTATAGAATGGTGAAAAATGGGTACTTTGAACCTAACATCAGGAACAAGACAAGGATGTTTTCTCTCATCATTACTATTCAACACCATACTGGAAGTTCTAATAAATAAAATAAGAAAAGAAAAGAAAATGGAGGACTTCCGGGTAAGATGGCGGAAGAGTAAGACGCGGAGATCACCTTCCTCCCCACGGATACACCAGAAATACAGCTACACGTGGAACAACTCCTACAGAACACCTACTGAACGCTGGCAGAAGACCCCAGACCTCCCAAAAGGCAAGAAACTCCCCACATACCTGGGTAGGGCAAAGCGGAGAGACCCCCACACAGAGGATCGGTGCCGAGCGGCACTCACCAGCCCGAGAGGCTTGTCTGCTCGCCCGCCGGGGCACGCAGCGCTGGAAGCTGAGGCTCGGGCTTCGGTCAGAGCACAGGGAGAGGACTGGGGCTGGTGGCGAGAACTCAGCGTGAAGGGGGCTAATGTGCCACAGCTAGCCGGCAGGGAGTCCGGGAAAACTCTGGAGCTGCCGAAGAGGCAAGAGACTTTTTCTTCCCTCTTGGATTCCTGGTGCGCAAGGAGAGGGGATTAAGAGTGCTGCTTAAAGGGGCTCCACAGACGGGCATGAGTCGCGACTGAAAGCGCAGAGACCAGTGACGGCCGTGGGACGCTGGAGCTGCTGCTGCTGCCGCCAAGAAGCCTGTGTGCGAGCGCAGGTCACTGCCCACACCACCCTTCCGGGAGCCTGTGCAGCCCGCCACTGCCGGGGTCCCGGGATCCAGGGGTGGCTTCCCTGGGAGAACGCACGGCGCGCCTCAGGCTGGTGCAACGTCATGCCGGCCTCTGCCGCTGCAGGCTCGCCTCGCACTCCGTGCCCCTCCCTCCCGCCCGGCCTGAGTGAGCCAGAGTCCCCGAAGAGGCTGCTCCTTTAACCCTGTCCTGTCTGAGCGAAGAACAGACGCCCTCTGGCGACCTACATGCAGAGGTGGGGCCAAATCCAAAGCTGAGACCCAGGAGCTGTGAGAACAAAGAAGAGAAAGGGAAACCTCTCCCAGCAGCCTCAGAAGCAGCGGATTAAAGCTCCACAATCAACTTGATGTACCCTGCATCTGTGGAATACATGAATAGACAACACATCATCCCAAATTGAGGAGCCAGGAGTCAGTGCTGTGCCTCTGAGGTGGGAGAGCCAACTTCAGGACACTGGTCCACAAGAGACCTCCCAGCTCCACATAATATTAAACGACGAAAATCTTCCAGAGATCTCCATCTCAACACCAGCACCCAGCTTCACTCAACGACCAGCAAGCTACAGTGCTGGACACCCTATGCCAAACAACTAGCAAGACAGGAACACAACCCCACCCATTAGCAGAGAGGTGGCCTAAAATCATAAAAAGTCCACAGACACCCCAAAACACACCACCAGACGTGGACCTGCCCACCAGAAAGACAAGATCCAGCCTCATCCACCAGAACACAGGCACTAGTCCCCTCCACCAGGAAGCCTACACAACCCACTAAATCAACCTTAGCCACTGAGGACAGACACCAAAAACAACGGGAACTACGAACCGGCAGCCTGCAAAAAGGAGACCCCAAACACAGTAACATAAGCAAAATGAGAAGACAGAAAAACACACAGCAGGAGAAGGAGCAAGATAAAAACCCACCAGATCTAACAAATGAAGAGGTAATAGGCAGTCTACCTGAAAAAGAATTCAGAATAATGATGGTAAAGATGATCCAAGATTCTATTTCCCAGATCCAAAATCTTGGAAATAGAATAGACAAAATGCAAGAAACAGTTAACAAGGACCTAGAAGAACTAAAGATGAATCAAGCATCGATTAAAAACACAATACATGAAATAAAAAATACTCTAGATGGGATCAATAGCAGAATAACTGAGGCAGAAGAACGGATAAGTGAGGTGGAAGATAAAATAGTGGAAATAACTGCTGCAGAGCAAAATAAAGAAAAAAGAATGAAAAGAACAGAGGACAATCTCAGAGACCTCTGGGACAACATTAAACGCACCAACATTCGAATTATAGGGGTTCCAGAAGAAGAAGAGAAAAAGAAAGGGACTGAGAAAATATTTGAAGAGATTATAGTTGAAAACTTCCCTAATATGGGAAAGGAAATAGTTAATCAAGTCCAGGAGGCACAGAGAGTCCCATACAGAATAAATCCAAGGAGAAATACGCCAAGACACATATTAATCAAACTGTCAAAAATTAAACACAAAGAAATCATATTAAAAGCAGCAAGGCAAAAACAACAAATAACACACAAGGGAATCCCCATAAGGTTAACAGCTGAACTCTCAGCAGAAACTCTACAAGCCAGAAGGGAGTGGCAGGACATAACTAAAGTGATGAAGGAGAAAAACCTGCAACCAAGATTACTCTACCCAGCAAGGATCTCATTCAGATTTGATGGAGAAATTAAAATGTTTACAGACAAGCAAAAGCTGAGAGTTCAGCACCACCAAACCAGCTTTACAACAAATGCTAAAGGAAATTCTCTAGGCATGAAACACAACAGAAGGAAAAGACCTACAATAACGAACCCAAAACAATTAAGAAAATGGGAATAGGAACATACATATCGATAATTACCTTAAATGTAAATGGACTAAATGC
Source organism: Mesoplodon mirus (assembly GCF_964341445.2). Lineage (NCBI taxonomy): Eukaryota > Metazoa > Chordata > Mammalia > Artiodactyla > Ziphiidae > Mesoplodon > Mesoplodon mirus. Next base: position 85,568,878 of record NC_138986.1, read on the forward strand.
TCCCACCAAAAGATACAGATTGGCTGAATGGATACAAAAACAAGACCCATATATATGCTGTCTACAAGAGACCCACTTCAGACCTAGAGACACATACAGACTGAAAGTAAGGGGATGGAAAAAGATATTCCATGCAAATGGAAATCAAAAGAAAGCTGGAGTAGCAAGTCTCATATCAGACAAAATAGACTTTAAAATAAAGACTACTGGAAGAGACAAAGAAGGACACTACCTAATGATCAAGGGATCGATCCAAGAAGAAGATATAACAATTGTAAATATTTATGCACCCAACATAGGAGCACCTCAATACATAAGGCAAATACTAACAGCCATAAAAGTAGAAATCGACAGTAACACAATCATAGTAGGGGACTTTAACACCCCACTTTCACCAATGGACAGATCATCCAAAATGAAAATAAATAAGGAAACACAAGCTTTAAATGATACATTAAACAAGATGGACTTAATTGATATTTATAGGACATTCCATCCAAAAACAACAGAATACACATTTTTCTCAAGTGCTCATAGAACATTCTCCAGGATAGATCATATCTCGGGTCACAAATCAAGCCTTGGTAAATTTAAGAAAATTGAAATTGTATCAAGTATCTTTTCCGACCACAATGCTATGAGACTAGATATCAATTACAGGAAAAGAGCTGTAAAAAATACAAACACATGGAGGCTAAACAATACACTACTTAATAACGAAGTGATCACTGAAGAAATCAATGAGGAAATTAAAAAATACCTAGAAACAAATGACAATGGAGACACGACGACCCAAAACCTATGGGATGCAGCAAAAGCAGTTCTAAGAGGGAAGTTTATAGCAATACAATCCCACCTTAAGAAACAGGAAACATCTCAAATAAACAACCTAACCTTGCACCTAAAGCAATTAGAGAAAGAAGAACAAAAACATCCCAAAGTTAGCAGAAGGAAAGAAATCATAAAAATCAGATCAGAAATAAATGAAAAAGAAATGAAGGAAACGATAGCAAAGATCAATAAAACTAAAAGCTGGTTCTTTGAGAAGATAAACAAAATTGATAAACCATTAGCCAGACTCATGAAGAAAAATGGGAGAAGACTCAAATCAATAGAATTAGAAATGAAAAAGGAGAAGTAACAACTGACACTGCAGAAATACAAAAGATCATGAGAGATTACTATAAGCAACTCTATGCCAATAAAATGGATAACCTGGAAGAAATGGACAAATTCTTAGAAATGCACAAACTGCCGAGACTGAACCAGGAAGAAACAGAAAATATGAACAGACCAATCACAAGCACTGAAATTGAAACTGTGATAAAAAATCTTCCAACAAACAAAAGCCCAGGACCAGATGGCTTCACAGGCGAATTCTATCAAGCATTTAGAGAAGAGCTAACACCTATCCTTCTGAAACTCTTCCAAAATATAGCAGAGGGAGGAACACTCCCAAACTCATTCTACGAGGCCACCATCACCTTGATACCAAAACCAGACAAGGATGTCACAAAGAAAGAAAACTACAGGCCAATATCACTGATGAACATAGATGCAAAAATCCTCAACAAAATACTAGCAAACAGAATCCAACAGCACATTAAAACTGTCATACACCATGATCAAGTGGGGTTTATCCCAGGAATGCAAGGATTCTTCAATATACGCAAATCGATCAACGTGATACACCATATTAACAAATTGAAGGAGAAAAACCATATGATCATCTCAATAGATGCAGAGAAAGCTTTCGACAAAATTCAACACCCATTTATGATAAAAACCCTGCAGAAAGTAGGCATAGAGGGAACTTTCCTCAACATAATAAAGGCCATATATGACAAACCCACAGCCAGCATCATCCTCAATGGTGAAAAACTGAAAGCGTTTCCACTAAGATCAGGAACAAGACAAGGCTGCCCACTCTCACCACTCTTATTCAACCTAGTTTTGGAAGTTTTAGCCACAGCAATCAGAGAAGAAAAGGAAATAAAAGGAATCCAAATTGGCAAAGAAGAAGTAAAGCTGTCACTGTTTGCAGATGACATGATACTATACATAGAGAATCCTAAAGATGCTACCAGAAAACTACTAGAGCTAATCAATGAATTTGGTAAAGTTGCAGGATACAAAATTAATGCACAGAAATCTCTGGCATTCCTATATACTAATGATGAAAAATCTGAAAGTGAAATCAAGGAAACACTCCCATTTACCATTGCAACAAAAAGAATAAAATATCTAGGAATAAACCTACCTAAGGAGACAAAAGACCTGTATGCAGAAAATTATAAGACACTGATGTAAGAAATTAAAGATGATACAAATAGATGGAGAGATGTACCATGTTCTTGGATTGGAAGAATCAACATTGTGAAAATGACTCTACTACCCAAAGCAATCTACAGATTCAATGCAATCCCTATCAAACTACCACTGGCATTTTTCACAGAACTAGAACAAAAAATTTCACAATTTGTATGGAAACACAGAAGACCCCGAATAGCCAAAGCAAACTTGAGAACGAAAAATGGAGCTGGAGGAATCAGGCTCCCTGACTTCAGACTATACTACAAAGCTACAGTCATCAAGACAGTATGGTACTGGCACAAAAACAGAAAGATAGATCAATGGAACAGGATAGAAAGCCCAGAGTTAAACGCACAGACATATGGTCACCTTATCTTTGATAAAGGAGGAAGGAATGTACAGTGGAGAAAGGACAGTCTCTTCAATAAGTGGTGTTGGGAAAACTGGATAAGGACATGTAAAAGTATGAGATTAGATCACTCCCTAACACCATACACAAAAATAAGCTCAAAATGGATTAAAGACCTAAATGTAAGGCCAGACACTATCAAACTCTTAGAGGAAAACATAGGCAGAACACTCTATGACATAAATCACAGCAAGATCCTTTTTGACCCACCTCCTAGAGAAATGGAAATAAAGACAAAAATAAACACATGGGACCTAATGAAACTTAAAAGCTTTTGCACAGCAATGGAAACCATAAACAAGACCAAAAGACAACCCTCAGAATGGGAGAAAATATTTGCCAATGAAGCAACTGACAAAGGATTAATCTCCAAAATTTATAAGCAGCTCATGCAGCTCAATAACAAAAAAACAAACAACCCAATCCAAAAATGGGAAGAAGACCTAAATAGACATTTCTCCAAAGAAGATATACAGACTGCCAACAAACACATGAAAGGATGCTCAACATCTTTACTCATTAGAGAAATGCAAATCAAAACTACAATGAGATATCTCACACCAGTCAGAATGGCCATCATCAAAAAATCTAGAAACAATAAATGCTGGAGAGGGTGTGGAAAAAAGGGAACACTCTTGCACTGCTGGTGGGAATGTGAATTGGTACAGCCACTATGGAGAACGGTATGGAGGTTCCTTAAAAAACTACAAATAGAACTACCATATGACCCAGCAATCCCACTACTAGGCATATACCCTGAGAAAACCATAATTCAAAAAGAGACATGTACCAAAATGTTCATAGCAGCCCTATTTACAATAGCCCGGAGATGGAAACAACCTAAGTGTCCATCATCGGATGAATGGATAAAGAAGATGTGGCACATATATACAATGGAATATTACTCAGCCATAAAAAGAAATGAAATTGAGCTATTTGTAATGAGGTGGATAGACCTAGAGTCTGTCATACAGAGTGAAGTAAGTCAGAAAGAGAAAGACAAATACTGTATGCTAACACATATATATGGAATTTAAGAAAAAAAAATGTCATGAAGAACATGGGGTAAGACAGGTATAAAGACACAGACCTACTAGAGAATGGACTTGAGGATATGGGGAGGGGGAAGGGTAAGCTGTGAGAAAGTGAAAGAGTGGCATGGACATATATACACTACCAAACATAAGGTAGATAGCTAGTGGGAAGCAGCCGCATAGCTCAGGGAGATCAGCTCGGTGCTTTGTGACCGCCTGGAGGGGTGGGATAGGGAGGATGGGAGGGAGACGCAAAAGGGAGGGGATATGGAAACATATGTATATGTATAACTGATTAAATTTGTTATAAAGCAAAAAAAGAAAAGAAAAGAAAAGAAAAAGTAAATGGAGGATATACGTACTAGAAATAAGTAAATAAAACTACCTCTATTCACAGATGACATCATTGTCTGTGTTACAACTCTTTCAAAAGCATGAATAACAACAGCAACAAATTTTGTATCAAATATGTGAATGTAACAAAGTTACAAGATTGTGGGTTATGCACAAAAGTCTATTACTTTCCTACAACAGCAATGAACAACTAGCGTTTTAATTTAGAAAACAATACCATCTCCAATAACACTTCAAAAATGAAACACTTAGGTATAAATCTAGGAAACAATGTATGTTTCACTTTACAGGCAAAAATCTAAAAGCTCTGATTTTAAACAATCAAGGAAAATCTAAAAATCTGAGATATTTTGTGTTCATGAATTAAAAGACTCAAGATTGTGAAGATGTCAATATGTCACAGCATAATCTACAGGCTCAATGCGATCATAATCAAAATCCTAGCAAGCAATCTTGTAAATATTGACAAACTGATTGTAAATTTTGTATAAGTCAAAAGCCCTAGAAAAGTCAAGAAAATAATCAAGAGTAACAAAGCTGAAGGACTCATGCTACCTGATTTCCAGACTTATCTTTACGACAGAGTGCTATTAATGAAAAAATAGATCAATTGAACAGAATAGAAAGGCAGAAATAGACCCACACAAATATTGTCAACTTATTTTGAAAAAGGAGCAACAGGAATTCAATGGAGAAAAGTCAGTCTCTTCAAAAAATTATACTGGAACAATTGAATTTCTATGTGCAAAAATGAAAAAAACAAAGACCTAGACACAGACCTTACATTTTACAAAAACTTAACTCAAAATGGATTATGGAACTAAACATAAAATTTACAACTATAAAAATTTTTGAAACAAACAGGAGGAAATCTACATGACCTTGGGTTTGATTATATATATTTTTAAAATACGACATTAATAGCACAACCCATGAAAGAAAGCAAATGAGAAATTAGATTTAATTAAGACTAAAATGTTCTTCTAGAAAGACACTGTTAAAAGAATATGCCAAGCCGCCAAGTGGGAGAAAATATTTACAAATACTTATCTAATAAATGGCATGTATCCAAAATGCTCAAATAACTCTTAAAACTCACAAATAAGAACATAAACAACCCAATTTAAAATGGGCAAGAGGCTTAAACAGAAACTACATAAAGAAGATATACAAATGTAAAAAAGCTTGTGAAAAGATCTTCAACACAATTTGTCAATTAGGAATGCAAATTAAAATAACACTGAACAATTAGCACATACCAATTAGATGGATAAAATGAAAAAGATGAAAAGAGAGAGAGAGAGAGAGAGATTGAGATTGAGAGAAGAAAATCCTGACAGTAGCAATTGTTGACAAGAATGCAGAGCAACTAAAACTCTGATTTACTGTTGGTGGGAATGAAAATTAGTTGTCATTTTGGAGAACAGTTTGGCAATTTCTTACAAAACTAAACATATTCTGATGATATGATTCAGCAATCATGCTCTGAAATATTTACCTGATTAAAAACGTATGTACACACAGAAGCCTGCATGTGAATGTTTATAAAACTTTATTCATAATCACGTAAAAAAGGAAGCAACAATATGTCATTTAGTAGGTGAATGGGTAAGCAATCTATGGTACATATAAACAATTGAATAGTATTCAACAATAAAAACAAATGGGTGGAACTTCCCTGGTGGAACAGTGGTTGAGAATCCACCTGCCAATGCAGGGGACATGGTTTCAAACCCTGGTACAGGAAGATCCCACATGCAGTGGAGCAACTAAGCCCGTGCACCACAACTACTGAAGCCTGCACTCCTAGATCCCATGCTCTGCAACAAGAGAAGCCACTGCAATGAGAACACGTGCACCACAACGAAGAGTAGCCCCCGCTCGCCACAACTAGAGAAAGCCTGGGTGCAGCTACGAAGACCCAAAGCAGCCAAAAACAAACAAACAAATAAATAAATAAATAATGGGTGGAGGAAAGAACACCTTCAAAGAAATATATGATACTTAGAGGTATAAAGAAAATTAGGTACTACAGGCTGAAAGTTTGTGACCGCTCTCCAAATTCATATGTTGAAACATATCCTCCTATGGTAATATTAGGAGTTGGGGCTTTGGAAGGTGATTAGGTCCTGAGGGCAGAGTCCTCATGACTGGGATTTGTTCCCTTATGAAAGAGACCCCAGAGAGCTCCCTTGTCCCTTTTACCATGCAAGGACATGGAAAAGGGCCCTCACCAATACCTAACAAGGCTGGCACCCAGATCTTGATCTTTCATCCTTCAGAACTGTGAGAAATAAGTTTCTGTTGTTTATAACCCTTTAACAATCTACTGAATGGGCTTAGACACAAGAGAAAGGTATAACATCAGTAAAGTCAATGAAAGAAAATAAGGCAACCAAATAGGATGTGGAAGAAATGTAGTAGAGAATCAGAAATGAGATTTCTGAAGTTTGACAAATAAAGCACCAACCATAATAAATACTCTGAAATGCCAACCAGATCCACTTCTTCCCCAGCAATGGAAGATTACTCTCCCAACTTCTGGTAGCATTGATGGAAGATGGTTCTTGTAAGTCAGTCCTCTTTGGAAATTTCCATAATACAGAACAAATTTCATGGGGATTTTCAAATCAAAACTGACAGAGACAAAGTATAAAATAAATTAAACTGGATCAGTATGAGGGATGCTTTGATAAACAACAATATTTCACAGATTAAATCTCTGATTTTTATTAACAGGTAAGAGAATTCATTTGTTATTTATTACTAGTTTCACAGATTGGCTTCCTCCAAGAAGCAGACTCTGAGATAAAACTTAGTGAGCTGGTAGGTCATTAAGGATTTTTCTTGGGGTGGACACCTACTTGTGGGAAAGGAAAAGAAGCAGGAGTAGGCAGAAGGAAAAGTTGAGCTACACTTCTGTCCCAGTGAAGGTCTCAGACATCTCACAGGAAGGTTTGATGATGAGATGGTCCATCAGAGCTGACCTGAATTAGGGAGAAGTGACAGGGCACTTACACTTCTTCATGAACAGTAGTTTTTGGTTATGGGTTGCCACTGGTAGGAGTTATGACTTTGGGTATGGCAATTTCTTCAACCAAAGCCATTCCTAAGGAATGGCTTTTTTTAAGTAGTATTTATAATTTTGCCAATCTACAGACTGCTACTGTAAATGACAGTTCATAATTGCTTACCTTAGTTTTCACTAGATATTAAGGTTTTTAAGAGTTTATAATTTTAAATAAAATATGTAATTAAATCTACTAAAATTATTCAGGAATACATCCTCTTATGCAAAGAAAAAGAAAGTATAAAGAAATAAAATCATTTTGTTAAGGGAAAAGGAAATATTTTTTTCCCCAAAGAGAAGTTAAGAAGAGAGAGAAAAAAATGAAAGCATAGGACAAAATAGGAAGGTAAAAAAGGGAAGTTATAGGGCTTCCCTGGTGGCGCAGTGGTTGAGAGTCCGCCTGCCGATGCAGGGGACACGGGTTCGTGCCCCGGTCCGGGAATATCCCACATGCCACAGAGCGGCTGAGTCCGTGAGCCATGGTCACTGAGCCTGCACGTCTGGAGCCTGTGTTCCACAGCGGGAGAGGCCACGGCAGTGAGAGGCCCACGTACCACCAAAAAAACTAAATAAACGGGAAGTTAGAGAGGTTCGTGAAAAAGAAACCCTGAGAAAAAAGGTTCTGTATATGAACAAGACTGGCTAAAATTAAAATAAATTTAATTGAGTAAACGAATTCTAATATTAAAGGTAAGATGGCACAAAACCTTAATTTGGTTTTCTCTCTATTAAGAGGACAAAGTTTTTTGTAATATTGATCTGCTTTTGATAACAGATTGTAATTTTTTTTTAACCTTTTAAGTAATCTGTTATATCCTTCTGCATCTGCCTTTGAAACATTTGGTCACTTTGCTTGGTTGGATAACTAAGTGTTGTTTCACAGTGAGTGACTGACCTAGGATCCTATTTGACAAATGCTTTAAATCCTTTGGATATTTTTGACAAACTTCTCAAAAATCAAATTCTAAATGAAATTTTTTGACCTCTAGCTGATTTTGAAATTTTCCAGAGGGATCCTAAAAACCTCAAAAGATTTGTATTCTCCCATTATCAAAGAAAGATATTCAAATAATTTAATTTTTTGGTTAAATTACATGAGAAGTATGAAAAGACTGGTGATAAACTTTCTTAGGTTATATTGTATTAAATATCATTAACATAAATGTCCTAGAAATTACGTGAAATTTCTAAAATTTAAATTTATCCTGGTATAATGTCATCAGTCATAATTTTGATTATAAATTTAGTGTTGCATGTAACAGAAACAACCAAGTTTCTTTGTCAATTACATTGTAATCATGTCTTTTACTGTGCCTTTTTAAGTCTTTAGTCATTCATAGACAGTTATATTTCTTATTCTGATACTTTTTCAAAAATGCTTCATCTTCAAGAAGATTCATAGAGAAGACTTTTTGACAAGTACAGATTTCTGACAACTTTCAAATCATGCCACTAAACTGAGTAAGAAATTAAAGAATTCAATGGAAAAGCTAATGGCTTCATAAATTGCTTACAAAAGATCAAGATCAACAAGATTTAGTTACAAAGAACTGAATGAACTGATGAACATGTCTAAAGATTTTACAACTTTTTTGTCTTAAATATTACTTGCTTTAAGCTTTGTTTTTCAGATATAAGGAAACCTTTCCCCTTAACCTAATTATCACTTATAGCAATTTGGTAAATTACACCTTTGTAAGCAGAATTGAACAATTATTTTTCACTGTACTTTTTCTCTCCAGAAATTGGAAGCTCTTAGGTTCTCAGTAACCTTACAAGGTAAATAAAGAAGGATGACTCCTGGAAAGTGCAGGAACATCTCAAGATATTTGGGGCACCTCAAGAAGTGAGGAACCCATTCAAATCTGTAGATACTGCAGGCAGAATCTGAGGGCAAGTCTTTGGCCTTGCTTTCCTGGTCTTGAGACAACTTTTCAAGTTCAATCTGAGACTTCTTATGAAAATTTCCAACAAAGCCAACTTAAAAGACCTTGTATAAACAATTACACTTATGTAAATAATCGGGTCAAGTTTATTGAAACCAGAGTTATTTTACAAAAAAATAGTCTTAATTTGACTATATTTGGTAGAAATTAGGGTAATTTTAAAGGGAAAAAAATGTTTACATAGATCTTAAGTCTAGTGTTATTAATTATCTTTGAAGTTTGATATTTACTGCCTAAGACTCACTTCCTAGATAGCTTCTGGTTGCTATGTTACATTATCACAAAAGTTTAATTGAATTATTAAAAGGGTATTCTAAATTTGCTTCTGAAGCTTATCACAGTAATCTATCTTTGGATGAAGATCAGATGTCACAGGACCTGCAATCAGGAGTTATTATTACTGGAAAAGACATCATTTAAAGGACATTCTCCAACCTAGATGGAAGAACACTTATCAGAGGAGAAACTATACCCACCCCAACATATGAAGATGACATCAGAAGTAGACAGCTACACCAAAATGCTGGACTTGAACTGTGTGAATATTTATAGAGTTTTACTTGATTTCTTGGGCTTTTTCACATAAATCAAATGATTTTCCTATTATGGGTGCAAATCCTATGCAGAGTTTAAAAATTAATCAAATTGTTAGATCTGTGGTCAATTACCTATGCCCAGTACTTCTGTGTTACCTTGGTGGATTTCTCCTCTCCAAGTCTCTGACTGGCTGGCCCTTGGGAAAGTTATTCTAGAAGAAAAAGTTATAGTTCTGTTTGGGCCACTATTGATATTACTAGATGGGGTACTCTCACTTGGTTGGTAAAAAATACTTGTTCTGACCATCTCTATAAATATGAATTATCTTTAAACATTACACAAGTTCAGTCCCAGAAGTATCAATCAGGTACAGGTGGTTCTGGCTATACATGGTGATCAGCTAAAAGATAATCAAAGGCTACCCTATTATCAGGAACAACCTTGGTCAGAGTCCAAAGATTTTTCCTTGGAGCTAATGTCTTAGCAAGGAAATGTGCAATATCTTCATGAGTTAAGGAGAGATTTCTGATCATAGCCCCATTTACATTTATTCTTAATGAGGGAAGTAGGGTCCTGCCAAAGGAAACAAACCCCAAATCATAAGCCTCTGAACAGGTCCAACTGTTAGAGTCACAATTAGATAATCTAAGAGGCATTGCCCCATTATGCACTAGCCACCTAGGCATTCGTGGACCCAAGGAGAATGATAACCACCACAGACAAAGATAAATCTTGTCAGGGCACAGTTACCCATTCAGACCAGGAGTCAGTCAAGATTTCAGTTCATGTGGGAAGAGAATCTTCTACCCTGAAGAGTCATCTTAAGCTGTCGAAATGACCTGCAATACACAAACACCTTAGCAATGGCTTGGGAGATACGTTTGTAGGACAATGCCAGAGTGAAAGAAAGAAAAAGAAGAAAGTGTTTCACATTTGGTTAAAGTGTGAAGTCTTGATCCTTTGTCTTGGGTGGAAGCAGTCTACTTTGATGTCAGCTATTTCCCTTCCTTGTCAACTTGATTCAGAGGGTTCCAACATGTGTACAGAATGAGCATTTGTCAGGTGGAGCCTTCCTTACCTGTGACATGTGTACTCCAGGTTCAATACTTTCCAGCTTTCATCAATGTCAGCGTTCAGGAACAAGTTGTATGGTCCCTTCCAAAAGGGCTCAAGGGCAGCCTTTGTTCATGGTAATTCAAAATCAGAAGGGCAGGAGAGGACTTCCCTAGTGGTCCAGTTGTTAAGACTCTATGCTTCCAATGCAGAGGGTATGGGTTCGACCCCTGGTCCCCCTGGTTGAGGAAGTTCGACATGCCATGAGGTGTGGCCAAAATAAATAAATAAATTAAATAAAAGAAGGGCAGGAGAAAATCATAAATTCTTGTTTGGTGAGTTGTAGCCAAATATTGATGGAAACTAAAATAATTCAGTATCCAGACCAGTTTACAGGTACATAAGAAAACCTCAAAGGCAATTAACAGGACTAAAAACTAATATTGACAAAGATGCAAATATAATTTTTATCTCTACAGTTACCCCCATTTTTTATCAAAGAAAATCACAGTAAAACTAATTTGTTTGTGTTAAACTTGACCTGATTACTTATATATGAATGAAGCAAGAATAGTAATTGACCATATCATTTCATTTTTAAGATTGCTTTGTTGAAACTTTTCTTAAAGAGTCTCAGACTTTCTTTTCAATGCCATTTTAGCCAAAGCCTTGGCAATATAGCCAATGTTTCCAAATGTGTCCTGTTATATGAAGCACAAAAATAAAAACACTAAGAGTTTCTGAATTCTGGAGGAAACACATAAGAGAATAAATGTTTTAACATTGTTCACAATGGCATATCTTAACAAATTTGGGGGCTTAAGAGAAAGATTTATTTAAATATGGAAAAAAATGATTAAAGGACCAGCAATATTTTAAAAACAAAGTCATAAAAACTTCCTCATCAGTTCATCCAGTTCCATGTATTAATTTTTGTTCTGCTTGAATCCAGTGTTTTCATTAGTTCTCTTTTCCTTGCCTGATGATTCAGGTAAGGACAGTGAAAATTCCAAGAAGTTTGCAAGTTTTATGTTAAGGTTTATATGGTTTTGTCCAGTGAAGTGGGTGCCTTGATTACCAGACATTGTGGAAGGTATACCCCAAGTGGGAAACACATTTTCTAACAGTTTCTTTGCTACTGTGAGTGCATCAGCATTGTGAGAGGAGAAGGTTTCAAATCATTTGGAAAACACACACAATAACAAGAACATATTGATAACCCATACTAAGTGGTAGTTCAGTGAATCCAGATGGAGATGTTCAAAGGTTCAAAGTGGAGAGGTCTGAGGCCTCTAGGAACAAAAATAGTTTTTTCTGAAATGTACTATGGTGGGGGAATTTATTCAAAAACTGAAAAATGGGGTTTGCTAGGGAGCAAACAGTAACCCAGCAGCTGTCTTGTGTTTCCCATAGCTGTGACTATTTGCTTAATTTACAGCTATTATTTATACATCTACATTTCTTTGACTCATGAGCAGACTGTTGCCATGTTATAAGAACATCAGGATGACAAAAGTCTAGCAATGTGTCATTTTTTGCAGAAGCAGACTTGACTTTATACACATGTGCCACAGTCCTTATAGATTCTGTTGCTGCTGTTTTTGCAGGAAAGCCAGCTGGGGTATTTTCCTGCCCCAGGAAACACAAGGTTCAGTCCTTTTATTGTGAGCCTCAATTTTGACAAAAGAAATTTCAGAAGGTAAAAGAATAGCATTAAGAAGATCATTTACTTGTTGTTATTTTAAAATTGTGGTCCCAGAGGGCATCATACAACATTTTAAGATAATAACTAGAATCATGAGTGATAACATTGTTATCAAACTCAGGTTTAGCTGCTCACAGCTCAAAAGCCAGTACTCGGGCTTCCCTGGTGGTGCAGTGGTTGAGAGTCCGCCTGCCAATGCAGGGGACACGGGTTCGTGCCCCGGTCCGGGAGGATCCCACATGCTGTGGAGTGGCTTGGCCCGTGAGCCATGGCCACTGGGATTGCATGTCCGGACCCTGTGCTATGCAACGGGAGATGCCACAAATGTGAGAGGCCCTCATACCACCCCACCAAAAGAAAAAAAGCAAGCCAGTAATCAAGAGGCAAATGTTGGTAAAAAGGAAAGTTGTTTTAATCAGAAAGGTGTCAGCTGGGGGAGAAGGTGAACTTATATCCCCAAAATCTAACTCAAGATTCTGCTCAGCCATGAAAATGTTTAAAGGGAAGAGGAGGACTTCCTGAAGTAATCATTGAGGCAGAAGTTAGGTTCTGCATCCCTTTCCATTATGTGCAGGCTGGTTGAGTCCTCATGACCTTTCATCAGACATTATCTTGCACATGTGGTCTGCCTGTAGGATTGCCAAGGGGACTGTTATGGGTAGAGAGCTACTCATTATTTAATTACTTAATTCATCATTCCTACTTCTTTTAATCTAGGGAAAGAATCAATAGGTTAGAAGAGGTATTGTGTGCATTTAGTAGAGCATAAGTCAAGAGTTAGGTTAAATGTTACTTAGTGAGCTAATTTTTTTATAATTAAGATGTAGGCGGACAGAAATAGATAGGAAAGGGGCAAAAGAGCTACTTACAACATTATACCAGGACATATCAGATTTCTAATAATTTCACACAATTTCTAGAATATTTGTGTTAATAACATATATCTACACAAATATAATCAAAGGTTTAACATCACTTATTTGACAATATTTCCCATATAATTTAGCATATCAAATAAGCCTTAATTAGTTTAATAGTTCTCTTTTATGTTTTAAGGAGAGAGAACAAATATTTTGAAATGTTCCAAGGGGCCTCTGGAAAATTTCAAAGTTAGCTTGTAGTCAAAAGAATTCATTTAGAATTTGATTTTAGGAAGTTTGTCAAAAATATTTTTTAAACCTTAAAATTTAAAACTCTTAAAACACAATAGGATCGCATATCATTATGAAATGTAATACTTCATTATCTGTTAGCAAAACTTAGCTCTTTTAATATTAAGAGTATTTGTTCTACTTACATAATCAAATACCTGAGTAAGACAACATAAAACACACAAAAAACTTCTTTTCATAAAAACAGAATCTTTGCTTTCTAGGCAGGCTATGTAAAAGATAAAGAAAAACCTTTATGTAATTAGAGCAGACTAAGAAAAATTTATCCTTTTAGTAAATAAAAGGTAATTAAGTTCTATTTTTACATAAATGCATTATTGATATTAAAGATAAATTTTTAAAACTCATAATAACAATCCCATTTTAGCCAGCTCCATTATACAAGGTAAAATTCACTTTTTTTTTATCTATGTCTCTTTCTTTCCACATACTTTTAGTTTGACCTTCATTTTCTTCCTTCCCTTTCTGAATAACCAGAAGCTCTAGCTTAGGTAAAATCACTCTCATTTCCTTTAACAATAATGTATCTTCATTCCTCATAATTATTCTTAGCCAGAAATGTATCCTATTTTTCTTCAATTATACATACTAGAATTTTTAATCCTTAGAAACCCTTATTTCTAGTGAAAAATAAGAAATAATGAGCTATTCTTTACATTAGCATTCTGCAGATTGGCAAACTTGTAAATACTTTTTATAATTTCGAGAAACATGTACTTTTTCATAGAAAATTTCTCAGAATGGCACTAAATAGACCCAAATATTTTTTCCTCTATAATAAGAAATCAAGAGTAGTAAAGCCTATGTTCAGTAATTAATATTTTACTATTTTACCTTATTCTATTTGGAAATGGTCTAGACGCCAAATAAAGAATGCCACTCACCAACTGGCTCTACAGGGATTAGATCACTGGCCACTGCAGTTGCTGACCTTCAACACCCCTGGAAAGGAGTTCAGGGTGGAAATTAGGAATGAGGTATTCTGTGCTCTGGGAAAAACCAGCAGAACAGACCTTCAGATACTTAGATGTTTTTAGAAGAAAAATTTTAAACCCAAATTCTTGCATCTTCTCATACCTAGAACAACACTAAAATCATTAACACAGACATCTGCTTCTTGTGACTAGCAGCAACATTCTACCAAGATGTGGGTTTGATTTCAGGTGCCCCCTTCACCAAAATCATGTATATACTGACATCCACCTCTATCTCTTTGGAGAAGTTCCTCAGAGCTCTCTGAGAGGCTGTCTCCTGGACTACAGTCCTCAGTAATCCCCCAAATAAAACTTAACTCACAGCTCTTATGTTGGGCATGTAATTTTTGTTTGTTTGTTTCAGTCTACAAGATATTTAATAAACTTCTATCATTTAATTTAATTTAGCATGATTTCAATTTCAGTGCTTGTGATTCATCTGTTTATATTTTCTATTTTTTCTGGCTCAATCTCAGAAGGTTGTGCTTTTCTAAGAATTTTTCCATTTCTTCCGGTTGTCCATTTTATTGGAATGTAGTTGCTTGTTGTAATCCCCATGATTCTTTGTATTTCTGCAGTGTCAGTTGTTACTTCTCCTTTTTCATTTCTAGTTCTGTTGATCTGAGTCTTCTCCCTTTTTTTCTTGATGAGTCTGGCTGGTGGTTTATCAATTTTGTTTATCTTTTCAAAGAACTAGCTTTTAGTTTTATTGATATTTGCCTTTGTTTCCTTCATTTCTTTTTCATTTATTTCTGAACTGATCTTTATGATTTATTTCCTTCTGCTAACTTTTTTTTTTTTGGTTCTTCTTTCTCTAATTGCTTTAGGTGTAAGGTTAGGTTGTTTATCTGAGATTTTTCTTGTTTCTTGAAGTAGGATTGTATTGTTATAAACTTCCCTCTTAGAACTGCTTTTGCTGCATCCCATAGGTTTTGGGTCATCATATTTTCACTGTCATTTGTTTCTAGGTAATTTTTGCTTTCCTCTTTGACTTCTTCAGTGATCTCTTGGTTATTTAGTAGTGTATTGTATAGCCTCCATGTGTTTGTACTTTTTACAGTTTTTTTTCCTATAATTGATATCTAGTCTCATAGTGTTGTATTTAGTAAAGATACTTGATACGATTTCAATTTGCTTAAATTTACTGAGGCTTTTTTTGTGACCCAAGATATGTTCTATCCTGGAGAAGTTCCATGAGCAATTGAGAAGAAAGAGTATTCTTTTGTTTCTCGATAGAATGTTCTATAACTATCAGTTAAGTCCATCTTATGTAATGTGTCATTTAAAGCTTGTGTTCCTTATTTATTTTCATTTTGGGTTGTCTGTCCATTAGTGAAAGTGGGGTATTAAAGTCCCCTACTACAATTGTGTTACTGTCAATTTCCCCTTTTATGGCTGTTAGCATTTGCCTCATGTATTGAGGTGCTCCTATGTTGGGTGCATAAATATTTACAATTGTTATATCTTCTTCTTGGATTGATCCCTTGATCATTATGTAGTGTCCTTCTTTGTCTCTTGTAATAATCTTTATTTTAAAGTTATTTTCTCTGATATGAGAATTGCTACTCTATCTTTCTTTTGATTTCCATTTGCATGGAATATCTTATTGCATCTCATCACTTTGCTCTCAGTATCTGATAAAGAGCAAAACCTGGGTTTTCTAATTTGGTATCAAGACCTGAGTGTCTGTGCTTGCATGCCAACTTATGAGCAGGGGAAAGAGACCAAAGCATTTTCTTTTCACACCTTGAATCACATTTCTTTCAGGGATGCAAGAAGACCCAACATGTATCAAGTTTACTTCAACATCTGGAACTGCAAAACTATATTTATTCACTTAACCAATGAGTCCTCATTGACCAGAGCCAATGTAAAATGATTCTACTATATGATAAACTAAGTAGACATGGTTCCTGACCTGTAGCTTTCAGTCCAGGCTGGGAGACAGCTAATAAGTAGAAGAATGAACACAGAAATACCTAGTGACAATTTAGAAAAACAACTGAGAAGACGGCTAGGAGAGAATGAATGGGCTGGGGACATACTTTAGCTTGGATAGTCATAAAGAAAGTCTGAGAGAGAGACATTGAAGTTGATACCTAGGATGGGAAGAGGAAACAATGGTCAAAATGTCAGGAAGATGCTCCATAAAAGAGACTAGTCTTCACAACGTCCTGGAGAAGAAGGAGCTTGGCCTAGTGAAGAATCTGTGTGACTGCAGCAAGTGAGGGAGAGTGAAGGTGGTGTGAGAAAAGATCAGAGAGTAGGTAAGGTAAGCTCCTGAGGGGATTTTGGAGGAAATGCAAATCAACGGAGATTTATTCTAAATTCAATGGAAAGTAATGGACAGTTTTTAAACACAACTTTCATTAAAAATACACGAGGTTCTAATTAAAATTCACAAGAATTGTGAGTAGTCAATGTGGAACTTGAGGAGTGATGGTAGAATTGGAAAAGACTTTAGAAAGTATTTTTTATTTTATATTTTGATCCCAAGACTTAGTGATGTACCTTGCAGTATGTATTAAATTAATATGTGATGAATGAAGTAAAGGAAAGAGGAAGAAAGGAAGGAAGGAAGGAAGGAAGGAAGGAAGGAAGGAAGGAAGGAAGGAAGGAAGGGAAGGGAAGGGAAAAGAAGGGAAGGGAAGGGAGGGAGTGAAGGAATAAAAAAGAAGAGATATTTCTAACCACAGATAGGAAAGAAAAGCTTTAATATAAAAGTTAAATTCAGACAGAGGTAGAGCAATAAGGTAATATATCCTGAGCTATTCACTATTGCGGGAGAGGAATGGAAAAGAGAGAATATATGTAAACGTAGGCAAAGAAAATCCTGTGTTTGTAAAAGAGATTGAACAGCAGGCAGAATAGTCATGTCTTGGCTTCAATATGTAATATACATTTGATATTAATGGGAAGTTATTTAACATCATTGAATATTAGTTTCATTATTTATTAAATAGGATTGATAATAGTACCTACTTCACTGGGTTTATCTGAATAATAATGGATAATAGTATTTGTAAAGTGGTTAATGTAGTGGTAAACGCAAACATTATCATAAAAATAATGAGGATAATAATAGATGTGAAAGAAAGTGAAAGTATCCCTTATTTTTCTATTTAAAGAGATATTATTTTCACACAAATAATGTTCACACAAATAATGTTTAGATTGTGTCCTTATGGCATAAAAATTCTAGTCATAATACTAATGCACCTCCTTTTATAGCTTTCTGCTTTGGTTCCTGCACTCATTCAACAAATATTTACCAGACATTTAATAAATGCCAGATACTATGTTGGACATATCCTGTCTTTAAGATGCTTACAACTTGGAAAAGAACCTTATACATGAATAGCTGTTGCAACACTTCTTTACAAAGGACAAATCAATGGCATTATGACTATCATGAAGGAACTGAATGGGGAGGGGAAAATTAGCAACAAAGGTAGGGTCTATGTAGTGAAATGTCAGAGGTATTAAAGCAACATTCATGTTTTTCTTTTAATCTAAGAGGGAGGATTTAAGAAGTGAAGTGATACCATCACATTTGTTATAACTTCAGCTCTGGGGGGTTGCAGGTGGTATTGAAATTCTAGGTGAGAGAGTGAGTTACTGATGCTTTGAACTGGGGTGGTGGCCACAAAGACAGACAAAAGTTAGAGCATCCAGGTGAGGGAGAGGGAGGGTCACGATTTTTTCTTGAGCAACCAAGAGGATAAAACGTGCAGATAAAACAGGTTAAATGGGTTCATGATTAAATGTGTTGTTTAAGGTACCTGAGAGTAATCCAGGTGGATGTATCAAGTTGAACACATCAGGAGGATGTCCAAGTAGCAAATATAATTTAGTGAGATCTCAGCAGAAAAAAATAAAAAGGAAGTTGAAGCCATACCTTGAATTAGACTTACCATAAAGGAAAGGTAGAATTAAATGAAATTAGGGTTTATATCCGGCCCCTGAGACCCATCGGTATTTCATATTTTCATAGATAAAGTATTAGAATAGTTGAAACCATAAAAGGACATCCAGAAGAGCTGTAACTGGAATATGAGAAAATGCCAGGGAGCATAAGTTCTTGGAAATCCAAATGAAGAAATATTTGTAAGCAGAGATGTGTGGTCCAAAGGGTTAACTGCCACTGAGTAAAAGATAAAGATGTTAATTGGATAGAAATTAGAGAAAAGGAGGGAAAGACATATTGGAATTTTACATGGATGAAATAACACTCACAACAGATTAATGATATACAAGTTACAACATACTTGGCGGTAAAATAGGACCAGAGGAAAGAAGATCTGGAAAATGAATTGGAAGTGCGGCCAGGAGCCCATGTGCTAGCACAGTGGCTTTTCTAAGCATCAAATATGATGACACTGTTAAAGTTGGGATGTGTCATAATCATACTTGTATTTTAGAAAGATTACTCTGATTATTCAGACAGCATTTTGGAAAATTATGTGCAGTGAGAAAGGGTGAATGCTAAACCCATTTCAGCTCAATTCAGTGAGTAGTTAAAACAGCAAAAATAAGTCAAACATGAAAGAAACGGTGAGGACGGGTCAGAGTGGAACGTTGACACTTCTGGACTTGGTGAATGACTGGTTGAGAGAATGAAACAAAGGAGGCAGGGCTGTCAAGGTTGAGTCTTGCATCTTTCAGTTGGTTCAGGTGTGGATGGAGCATCACCAATTCAGCAAGTCAGGAAAGCAGAGAAGAATATTGTCCATTCACTTATTGAGCTGCCACAGTGTTCAAGGTACTGACAATACAACAGTGAATAAAACAGAGAAGATTACTAGCCTCATGTTTACATGCCATAGGCAAGAAGAGAAGTACCATTTTAATTGCCTCATATCGGTAAAATAACATATCTGCTTTGACTAAATCTCAAAATGAAAGGCTCTTTGGGAGAGATTTTTGAGATTGAGGATTTCTCTTACACAGATGAAAATTTTAACATGCAAATCATGTGGAATAATTGCAAGGAAATCACCTTTAAATAACTTAATAACTGAAAAATGGCAGTTGTTATATAACGGAATCACTTTGCTGTACACCTGAAACTAACAAAACATTGTAAATCAACTGTATTTCAATAAAATTAAAAAAGAAAATAATGATGAACCAGAAATACTTTAACTTCATCATGACATTCATGAGGCCCTCTCCCCTTGCATTTCACTTTCCTCCTGATTCTTGATACTTAACTTAGTCTCTCATTTTACTTCTGATTCTGTCCATAGGGCATCACCTTGGTATTTGCTTTCTATATTTTATTCTCAGTGCTTTGCTTCCTGCACAGTTTGAATCAGTTTCACCATTCCAGCTCTTACTATAGTCACAATACCCTAATTCTGCCATTTTAAGGCCAAACCTTAAGAATTCCAAGTTCCACTCTCCTTAATCCTTCACTAAGGAGACTTCAGGTAAGTAGTGTCTGTGTAAGTCACAGAAGACATTTTCTTCTTAACTCCAGCACTGGTTAAATATTTCTTATCATAGCGGGTTTCATTTGACATTTCTAACTGAATCATGATAAAGAGATTTTGGAAAGAGACCAAAGAGGAGTAGTAAAAATGATTAACAACCGGAGAAATGGGCTCTAGGAGAAAAGGCCAAAGAAACCAGGTTGGTGAGGCCTGAGGACAAGAATGTTGGCACTCAGGACAGAGAGAGAAGCGCCTTCAACAGTGATGGAAAATAAGTGTTCTTTCCAGGAAGCACAGTGGGGCCAGAATTCATGGCAAAGTGTCTAACCTGAGAAAGGATGTCTTGATTTAATGGATTGTGAGGGTTAGATCTCTTTGTAGTTTCTTAGTGAGACTTTGATCTTTTCCTCATTAAGGGCATATATCTCAACAGACAATTCTCAATTCTCTCCTGCAATGTGTAAGGAAAGGCAAAGAGAGTTATGGCAAATATTTGTAACCTCTGAGAACACATTATAAAGGACTTTCACAGCCTAAGTATCCAAAAGTATCCATAATATTTCACTGAATAGATGTGTTTTGGCAACTGGTGTGAGCAGAAATATTCTCTCAGTAAAAGAAAAATAATGTTTGACTGCTCTTATTTAAGTACCTTGGGCTTCAAATCATCTTGAAGTTATTACTCTGCTACAAAGGCCATAATCTTCATGACTTTAAAATGTCTCTCATGTGTTCTTAACCTTAGGGAAAAATTCAGCTGGGATCAAATGGCAAAATGTTTGAAAAAGGCAACGAAGGACACCTTAAACCTAAAAATTGTCTTTTTTCCTACATAACAATATGAAAAAAATATTCAACCTAGTATTTTTCTTGTCTTGACCCTTGATTTTAAATATGGGGGTTTCATTTATTCAGTGCCTACTTAAAGGAAACGTATCAATATACTTGCAATCCCAAACTTAGTGCCACATTGTAAAATACCTGAGCAGCAATTTGTGAACAGAAAAGCATAGAATAATATTAAACATTTTACTTATTGATTTTTGAAATTACATTAATTCCATACTCAGCATGTTCATGAGGCATTGATGCCATTTATGAACACATAATTACAGCTATTTGCAAGTTTTTCTAACAGACAAATTAATATCTATATTTTCTTTACAAAGTATTCCTATGAGGGTATTTTATGAATTTTGTCCTAGGTTATAGAATCAGAGATCACATGAGTATTGCGTGTTCATGTAATTTGCTCCATGCTCAAATCCACTTTATGACATTCAAGGTAACAGAACAATACTGAAGGAAGCACTGTGCCAAATCAGTTAGTTACAGAAATTCTGCTTGATGTTAGCAGCATCTTTTTCTAGTACCTCTACCCTTA
The DNA here is from genome assembly GCF_964341445.2 of Mesoplodon mirus. Lineage (NCBI taxonomy): Eukaryota > Metazoa > Chordata > Mammalia > Artiodactyla > Ziphiidae > Mesoplodon > Mesoplodon mirus. The sequence continues at coordinate 85,590,264 of NC_138986.1, forward strand.
TTACCACCATGTAGCAATGCTAACATTAAGCCATTATGAATGTTAGTCTAGTTGTACAAGAGTCCTGCCACTAAAGAGTTAGAAGCAAGGAAGAATCTGTCTCCTTTTAAAGATCTAATACAAATTCTTATAAAATGTAATTTCATAAAACTCTCCAATGCTTAACAATATCAGATTCAAGAAAAATTTTCCTCAATATTACAAAGTTCATTTTCTCTTGCATTAACTTAAATGGAAGATGACAACACCTATTGATATCAGTAGATGTATGCTTTGTAGTCATACATATTTTATCCAAGCCACAAAGTCCCTGATGTTGTAGTTTCGTTTAGTTATGTTTAGTCGATTTAGTTATGTTTAGTTAAGGTATGAGTTTTCAGCTGGTAAGTGAATGCTCTTGTAAGCTCTCAGGTTCTCTGTGCCCTTTGTGAACAGACTTTGAATAAGAGAATAACAAGAAGAAACATAAACGGAGACAAATCTACTGAAGAATTATGTATTAAGTGCTTAATATGTAATGATTGGTTTAGTTGATGAGAGTAACACAGTGAAAAAAGTAAAAAAAACATACTTCAAAAACTTAGAAGAGCATACACAAGTTAGGAAAATAAAACATATACAAATTAAGCCATCATTTAGTTTCTAACACCAACTGTGTACAAGGCAGTGTGATAGAGAAATCACCTCCATTATCTCATTGAATCTTTGCAATAACATTTTGGAGTATTTTTAGTCGTTGCCATTTTAAAGATTAACAAGGTTAAGACTAAATGTGTAAGATCACAAAACCGATAATTAGAGGATTAGGTTTTTAAGCCCATTTGTGTCAAGTGCCTGGGCTCTCTTTAGAAGACTACACAGTTCTCCCTTGCTAATTAAGCAATAAACATCACGGAAATTATAGAAGAGGAAAGAACAATCCTTCCACTAGTAGATGATTCAACTCATCTTACACGTGGGTTTTATTTCCATATCTGTCTAAGGACAGGATGTTTGCTGGGTGTTCATGAAGTTTCCTTTCATGTCTATAGAATTTAGTAATTCTACAGTTGGGTCCTCACATAGACCAGATTGAGTGACATTTTATTTCTTAAAGAAGCAAGAGCCAAGATGATTCTTGAAGGGTGGGGAGTACTAAGACTGAGTGAGGAAAGGCCATGGCATTCTTTTGTGGTTTGGGGGAGAGAAAGGATCCAAGTTCAGCCACTGAAGGCATGGGACAGAGGCACATATAGCTTGAATGGCATGTATGTGTCAGAGCAGAAGCTAACGCAGTTGGCTAGGTAATATTCAGTCACACCTAAGAAAGGTTTGGAAGTAAGAATGATGGGTCCTAAGAGCAAACAAAAAATGTGAGTAAGGTGTTTGGCATTCATGTGATCAATAGATATTACAGTCCTCATAGTGAAATGGAGAAGATTTGAGACAATTATTGTTCAGTCAAGTAGAAGGAAGAAGAGGAATCAATATAAGGCACTTAGATTTCATGTACAGAAATTAGTAGTGCCTCCAAGTTATACCTCAAAACTCTGTGCTCTGCATTCTGTTGTACTTTTTATGTTTTGCTCAATTTAATAATCATATATATATATATATATATATATATATATAGAGAGAGAGAGAGAGAGAGAGAGAATAAAATATTACTAGCCTTTCTCCAAAATTCTGTTTCTTTTTTTTTTTTTTTGTCTAAGTTGGGTGCAATCTCTAACCTGTATTTATTGTTCATTTCCCCCCATGGCTGCAGATCACTGTTCAAGTTTTCAACAGTGACTTTCCCTGTGGAGACTGCCTTTTCCTCAGCCTTCTTCACACATCTTCAGGTGATTTGTAAACTTAACCCATCCTCAGTACTAATGAAAATTCTAACCACTGGTGTATTCACAACTGCCTTCTCTGAATCATGTTTTGTTCTATGTGCCCATTGACAGAGATCCTGGAATAAATAGTTGTGATTGTAACTCTGCTTAATCATGTACCATCCTAACAGCTGTGTCATTTCAAACTGATATATGCTGATGTCATCATAAGAGGCAACTGAGCATTTTCCTATACCAAGATAAATGGATGTCATGTATTAACCATAGCGTATATACAATGACCTCACATCTAAATACAGTGGTTTGAGAACCGCTTCGTATTTTAAATTTGACAATTCACAACTTGTATTTCACTTGTATTTAGGAAAAATAGCTGTTGAATGAAATTTTGTATTTTATGTGCACTTAAGAAAAATATTTTAGTAACTACTAAAATATTTGACATGGTATCTCACTTTGCACAAATGCATTTCATTTAGACTATGTTTTTCATTATTTTCCTAGATTTTTCAATTAGGCTTTTAGGGTTCTCAGATAATGACAATAGTATGTCACTCTCAATAAACTACTCTTAAAGCAGATGAGTTCTCTCTTTTCTCTTGAGATATTCAGAGCATAATGCAGAAGGTGTCAGAAATAATTAAAATAAATGAATTTCTATCCAATCAAATAAAATTTATCTTTTGGAATTTTGACATTATTCTTATGCTGTTCACGATTCTAATAAGAGCAAATCAGTTGTACATCTTCTCAACAGGAGTGGAAAGAATCTTAGATATGGCACTTTAGAGTAATTGCTAAAATAATGTAGGGGTTTTAAATTCCTAACAGCCCCTGTGTACCAGATGTTATACAAACAAGGTTAAAGCTTATGGCCCTAGATATTGGCAGTTGGATAATTTTACTAAATGGAAAAAAAAATTATGTCACTTTTATGAGCACAACACTAAATTCCTCTGAAAAGTAATGTTGTTGAAAAGCAAAAAAAAAAAAAAAAGTTTTATAATTTAAATTATGTGCTACAGCTATCTACTTGTTGAGGAAATCATACATATGTATAGCACCTTCAGTCAAAATGATCTAGGTACTTCCAGAGAATGTCACTTCATTGACTGGAATAAGTTTATTATCAACATTTTATTGATTGATACATTTTCTGAAAATGGTTCCCCGTAACTACAGTTTCCAAATATTTAATTTAGCCATATCATTTACTCATTCATTCAATTCTCTAAAAAATCAGTTGGTATACATAGCAATGTTACTTCAAAGTGTATGTGTTGATATGTATTTAATACAGGATAACCATTTCAAGGTTACAAAGATGGTGATTTATTTGCCCATTCTCAAGATGCATCACTAATGCCTTACTGTACTGAGAATTTAAAAATTCTTTTAAAATTGAAAAGCTTGCATGTTCATGTAAGTATTCTAAAGCTGTGCCATCACTCTAATTTGATGTTATCCAGCCCTCTACAATGTCTAACAATATGCCCTCAGGGAAAAATCTGAATCCTGAGAAGGGGCTACTTTCCAGCAAAAAAGTGAAGGCTGGTTTTCTGAATTTCATTTCAAATGATCTCAGGTGTCATGTATAGAAATTACTTTTCCAGTTTCAAGGAAAAATATATTGAGTTTTCTATCAACATGGAAAATTGCACCCTATCTGAGTACCCACCACATTTAGCCAGAATTTGACATGGAGCCCCTGATTCATTTCCCCCAGATTGGTGGCACTTCTCTAATTAGATACATGTGCTCATCAAACACCATTAAACTATGTAATGTATGTATATAATTAGTAGAGCCTCGTCAGAGAGAGGAAATATCAAGCGAAGGACTTGAGAGGATGGGGAATACACTCTTGCAGCTGCTTTCTGAAATCTCACCAAGTCTTCATTTTTAAAAACGTTACAATAGTGTGGGTTTGAGCCACTATTACAATACAGAGAATTTAAATGATGTCAGTAGCATGACTGGTGGTGCTGAGTAACTGAATCTCACTTTCTGGATTTCAGTGTGAAATGATGTAACATATCATAGCGTTGTGTAAAAAACTCTCTCATAAAAATACATTGGTTCTTCATCACAGCAAGTATTTTAACAATTAGCAATAGGTACAATGCAGAGTTTGGTATCAGACTTGAATTCAATGCCAGCTACTAACTAGTTATGTAACCATAGGAAACATAGTTATTCTATTTTCTTGTTTCATTGGTTAAATAGCAATTATGTCAAAGTGATATAAGGATTACATGACTTAATGCTTTACAGTGATCTAGCACAATGCTGGCCACTTCTGAACCACTCAGCAAATCTTAGCTAGGATTATACATATTTGGCCTTGTTCCGCAAAATTCATTTGCATGGCTCCTGTTTTCTGGCCTATAATTTTCTATTCCTGATACATATGACTTCAAATTTCTGTTACTTTTAGGGCAGCAGGATTTTGTTATCAAATTTGCCACAAGAGTGTTACAATGAAGATAATCAAACTCATCTTTTATACTGGACAGGGATGTACAACATATTAACAACAACAAAAAAATTGGTCTAGAATAGTGGTCAGCATAATTTTTCTTTAAAGGTCCTCCCTTATAGTGAATATATTCGGTTTGAGGGATGGGGTCATGCAGTCTGTGTCACAAGTACGCACATCTGACATTGCAATTCAAGTGTAGCTATAGACAATGTGCCCGTGAAGGAGCACGGCTGTAGTGAGACTACAGGTAGTCATCTGCATACCCCTGGGATAGAAATGATCTGAGAAATGGAAATATATATATATATATTAAAATTGAGTAAAGAATCTACATACATTATAAATAAGATATTTCCAAAAACAGTTACAATAACAAAACAAGATAAAATAGCCAAAATATTCATTTTTTAAAAAATGACTTTACAACCAATCAGACATTTTTTTTTTTAGGAAAATAAAATACGTTCTCGGTATTTGAAACAGGAAGGGATTTAATACAGGGAGAAAGAGATTTTGAAAGGGTTTGGAAAGTGAAAGTCAAAGTCAAAGGCCCCTGACTTTCCAATAATCCGGAACGACAGAATCATAAAAGTTAATGGCTCCTAATCTCAGCTGCCTGCAGCATCTAAGTAGCCTGATTTACAGGGGGATACCTGGGCCAGTGAGCAACCTCTTGTCTGCCTTCTGCTGAAACGCATGTATTTGTTTAATTCCTTTCTGCTGCCACCTTCCACATTTTAAGAAAAAGCCTTTCATTAGTAGAATTCAAGCCAGATATCTGCTGCTGAGAGAATATGGGAAATGCAGTTTCCATGATTCTTACTCCTGATGTACGGAGATGATCTTAGAAGGATAAAAATGTAACGAAGTAGGGATAGGTAATAGCTAGCCCAATATTAATCACAGGGAAAAGGAAGACAATGGGTTTTGAAGGTAATGGATGCTTTGAAACTGATAAGATAATGGCTTGAGAATTTGAAGCTGGAATGTGTAAACATTGAAAGTCATTTCAAGTTAGATAATCGGAAAATGAAATTATAGCTGGGAACAATACACTTATTTTTTTCTGAAAACAAGGAATATATTTGTCATCACCAAGTGGAACCCAAATCCTTTGTTTTTGTATTTAAAATGGCCATGGTTATGAGAAAAATAGATAAAAATATTTAAAGTAATTGTTTCATCTTACAGACAAAAAGAGTTTTCCAAAGCTGAAAAAAAAAAATAGATAGATTAATAGTTCAATAAATTAAAGAGTGTCTGGGGTGTGTGTGTGGGGGGGTGAGATATGAGATTAATAGTTTATTTGGAGATTACCCCAGAAAGCTAATGTGAGAAAGCTGGAAAAGTGAGTCACAGGAGAACAAGTGGGCAATACATGAGTGCAATTTAAATTTCCCTGCTGTGGGCAACAGAGCAGGGCTCAGTCAAAATGTCCTGAAAAGTACAGTGTGCTTTGCAGAACTGTCTGCTTGAAAGACTACATAATCCATCAGTTCCCACCTCCTACTGGTCTAAGACACCCCCAAGGGCAGTAACTCCAGAATCCCCAGGCTCAAGTGCACTTGGGCCAAGTAGGAGAAGGGCCAGAGGCAGAATGACCCGTGTCCGAGGTGTCATGCTGTGAATTCTGGAGAAGCCTGCCTTATCTGACTTGCACAGAGCCGTCCACCCTGGCCATTGTTGAAATCAGAGGTCCACCAAGGAGATTTATCCCAGAGACATAAAGAAGATTGTATCATTTACCCCTCACATTGCTCAAATTCACTCATGGGGGAATGTTTACTGTACATACTAGAGGTAGCCAGTTTCTGGATCGGAAAACTGGTGCAGATCTGAAAATTGACTAAAGAATCACAATTTTACACTATGGTATATAACATCAGTTAATTTTTATCAGTATAATACATGAGAAGTAATATCTCAGTGTTGTTTACATTTTATTTATCTTATTATGAATATAATCTAGAATAAAGGCTAATTTTATATCTGTTCCTGTGAATTTTTGTTTGTGGCTTTTGCCTGTATTTTAAAATAGATTTTGGATTCTTTTTGCCAGCAAATCATGAGGATTTAGGGCTTTTTTTTTTATGTTGTAGAGATTGCCACTTTGTCTATGACCTACTTAGCAAATATATTCTCCTAGTTTGTCACCTTTCTTTTGACCGTTTATGGTGTTTTTTGACACAATGCAAACACCTAAAAAATATAAGTAAATTTGTCAGCCTCTTTTTTCATTGCATTTGGACTTTGAGGCACAGTTTTCCAAGCTTTCCCAATACATTTCATAGTATTTGTGCACTTGACCCGTCTTGAACTAAGAGTAGTTAAAATCTATTGTCTATTGACAATAGACAATACAAGCAATGTATTCTGTCAGTTGTATTCTGTATTCTGTCAGTTTCTCACTGTATTTCCTATATCATCTGTTTATAGGGAGCATTCTTCTTCGTTTGACCCACAGGTCTTCAAAATCATTATATCCACTGTAAAATGGGGCCTTCCACATTCTAAAGTTTCTTTCTTTCTCTTTCATTCATTTTGGCCTCAACTTTATCCTATATGACAATAGGATCACAACCTGTGCTTTTTTTTTTTACTGTCTCCAGTTGCCTGGATGTCTTTACCCACAGAGCAACATCTCTGGCCTGGATTGCTGTAACAGTATCCTAACTGGTCTTTCATGTGCCACCCTTGGCTCCTACAGTTTCCTTCCAGCACAGCAGCGGATGCATCCTTGTAAAAGGTAAATCACAGTGTGTCATTTCTCTGTTCAAAAGTTTTCAATGGTTCCCCGTGTCACTCGGAGTAAAACTCAAATTCCTTACAATGGCTTACAATGTCCTAAGTGCTCTTGACTCCAGTACCTGTCGGGCATCTTCTCTTCTCTCCCTCCTCCATCCACACCAGCCATGCTCTCACCTCAGAGTTTTTACACCAGCTATTCCTCCTAGCTGAGATGTCTCTCAAATATCTGAATGGCTAATGTCCTTGATAACTCAAGTTCTTTGCAGCAGTATGAAATTGGAATCCTTCCCTGGGGACACCAGCTTAGATTACAACATAACCCCCAATCTCTCTTACCCTGCTCTACACTCACTCATTTATTATGTTTATTGTTAGTGTGCCTTTCCCTACCAGAATGATAGCACAATGAGAATAGGAATCTGTTGTGTCCTAAGAACCTAGGATGATGCCAGCACACAGTATGGCCTTCATATATTGTTGAACAAAGTTCTTTGTCTTTCTCTCTCTAATCTTGCATCATACGGATACATTCTCTTCAATAGTGCCAGAGAGATCTTTCAAAATATAATCAAACCACCCTATACGCTTTGCTTAAAGCCTTTTCAGTGACTTCTCATCACCTTCAAAATGAAACTTAAACTCCCCTCCCTCTAGGAGCAAGGCTCTTCATGCTTTCTTCCCACATGCTCTAATCTTTCACAATTCCCCTCTCACGTCCTGAATTTCAGCAGAGATAAATCGCTTACATTTCCCCAGATATGCTATGGTCAAATCTCTGTGTCCCTGCCCTTAGGTAGGGTGGCTCTATAATTTATCATCCAAACCAGAGCACTTCTGAGAGTTAAAATGGATATTATTAATAGGTGCAAAATGAGACCGTCCCTGACAAACAGGAATGAATGGTCAGTCACTTTATCCTTTGGCTTTTTGCCTGAAATGCCCTTCCTAATTTCCTTGCCTGATTCTTTCAAAATATCTTTCATGTTTCAGTCACTAATTAAATCCCCAAGTAGGCCTTGTCTTATCCCTGGTCCAGACCAGTTCTCCTTCCTTCATACCTGAAGATACCAATCACATCTGCATTCTCATCACTGTACTTCTCTGGGTTCCTGAGACTGTGAGGGTGCTCACTGAAGCAAGAACCATACTAGTTACGCCTCTATCACTGGCACTAGGTACACTGTATCCAAATAGTAGTTAACAATCACATAATATTTCAAGATGGTAAACCTAGGAGTTGAGTTTTGGGCTGTGGAGCCAAACTAGTGGGTTTAGATTGTGACTTTATCAAATACCAGCTGTGTAATCTTGGGCGATTGTGGAGATCAAATGAGGTAGTCCTGAAATGAGAAGTCAAAATACTGTAAGGACTCAGTAAACCTTAAATAATCCAGCAGTAATTCAATAAAAAAGTCACTGTATGAGGGACTTCCCTCGTGGCTCAATGGTTAAGAATCCGCCTGCCAATGCAGGGGACATGGGTTCAAGCCCTGGTCCTGGAAGATCCCACATGCTGCGAGCAACTAAGCCCATGTGCTGCAACTACTGAGCCTGGGCTCTAGAGCCCACAAGCCACAACAAATGAGCCTGCTCTCCACAATTACTGTAGAAGCCCTGCACCACAATGAAGAGTAGCGTCCACTCGCTGCAACTAGAGAAGACCTGTGCACAACCACGCAGACCCAACACAGCCAATAATAAATAAATTTATTAAACAAATATATATGTATGAATAACTGGCTTACCAAAATAAACACGAATCACACTAATGTTATAACTAATATTCTCCTTGGACTATAAGGTATAAAAATACACATAGCATTTTACTTGATTCCTCCCTCCAAGAAACTCTTCAGGAAGAAATAGTGTATATGTCACATTGTTCTCAACTTAGAATGAGGAAACTTATTCACAGGGTTGAATAAGCTGCCCAGAAATGGGAGTTTCTATGTGACTTAGATGTAACTCACTCCTATGTCTCCACACTTGGCCATGTGCTCTCTCTGCTGAAAATCTTTTTCCCGTCCTCCTGCCAATCTCCACAATGCTTCACATGAGACACCAGCTCTTCCAGACCTTCTTCGCCAGTTTGCCCCCTGCCTTGTCTAAAGCCCAGTCAGGTGACTCTCCCCTGGGCAACTTGGTCAGGGTGTTGATTACTTTGCAACTCACTCTGCTGGTCTACCTGTCACCTCTTTACCTGTCAGGACTACGAGCCTCTCCAGGCCAGGAATTCTGTCTTCACAGGATGTGACTTTAGGAACTAAAGTAGGAGTGCACCACCATGCTTGATATATAGCAGCTGCTCAAAAATATTCCTCAATCCCAAACACAACCCTAAATCTAGTGACTTTCTAGTATTCTCAGTGGCTTTTGAAAATCAGCCTTAGAAATTTTTGCTACAAAGAAAAAAAAGCATGTTGAAACAAAAGCAAACTAGGTTTTAATGAAGAAACATTAATTTGAAAGCTCATACTGGCGTTTATTACATACTTGTTCTGTACCGAGCACTGTGCAAAGGATACCACATCAGATGATTTTCTATTTCTGACTAATAGTAACCCTATGGGCTAAGTTCTGTTATAATTCCCATTTTACACAGGAAGAAAATATATTTAGTCCATTCTTCATATTTTGTGTGTTGTGTACCTACAAAACTTTAGATCTAGATAATAGAAAATACAAAAAAATGCAGCCCATATATATATATATATATATATATATATATATATATATATATATATATATATATATCTTATAAGTATATCTTATATATTTATCTCAGTAAAGTCAACTGATGATACATATGGGAGAGTATCAGAATGAAATACAAATCCGTGTTACTCCTAGTTTCTTATTTACATAATGAAAAGTTTTATTTTCTACATAGTACATTACAAAATAAATTCTTCCTCAAATTATTTTATATAGATGGTTCACTCATATAGTTTTGTTCTCCAAAATTATCTTGTAATATACATTTTCCTAATAGCTAATATTGAATACACAATTTTTCTTTTCAAAGGCATTGCTTTGGTCTTTCCATGATTCTTAGTCTACTCTTATAAATAGTTTTATTCTTCTAAGATTTCAAACACCAAATTATTTTCCTCTATTTTTACAATATAAAATATCTGAGTTCCTGAAAATAGAAACATTATTAATTATATATTAAATGAGCATTTATTTTCACAGACATTTCAGCGTGGTCCACCTAATACTCTTGGCATGCACAACTTCTTGTCTGTATGTAAGATTTTATGAAATGTGGACATGCCTCAGAACACCCTTAACATATTTGCCCTCAGTTCACGTGAAATTTGAACTTCTTGGATAAAGCCATATGGGTTGCTGCCAGCAGATACAGAAGGCTGTAGTAATCATCTTTGCTGAGTATCATGACTATTACTATTACAAGAACCAGCTTTTCTTGCATTGTAGTGAGTTAAAATTGCTTCTGGAATTTAATTTGAACTTGACATCTGACTGTTCTTTCTTATATGGATTCAAATTACTTGGAGACTCTTCCTAGGGCAACAAGTCAGCCTCATAATTTCCTCCTTGGTTTGTTGTGGTTCTCTCTAGGTTTTACCTGCCCCCCCCTTCAATACTGTGAATAAATTTGAGGCTTCCAGGGAAAGGGAAAATTAAATGCTAGCATTTCCTATGGCTTTTGTCTCTGTGTCTTTGGTCTCTTAGTTCTTATAATCCAACAGTTTGATTGTTTAATGATATTTAGAAAACATAAATTAATTTTGAAAATCCAAAGCATTGTCATAGCTTTATAAATCCCTCAGAAATCCAGGATTTTTTTTTTTTTCTTTTTGCGGTATGCGGGCCTCTCACTGTTGTGGCCTCTCCCGTTGAGGAGCACAGGCTCCGGAAGCGCAGGCCCAGCGGCCATGGCTCACGGGCCCAGCCGCTCCGCGGCACATGGGATCCTCCCAGACCGGGGCACGAACCCGTATCCCCTGCATCGGCAGGCGGACTCCCAACCACTGCGCCACCAGGGAGGCCCAAGATTTTCTACTCTATCATGATTCAGTCTTGGAAGATCATATGTCACTAGGAATTTATCCCTTTCTTCTTTTTTTTTTTTTTTCTTTTTTGCGGTATGCGGGCCTCTCACTGTTGTGGCCTCTCCCGTTGCGGAGCACAGGCTCCGGACGCGCAGGCCCAGCGGCCATGGCTCACGGGCCCAGCCGCTCCGCGGCATATGGGATCCTCCCAGACCGGGGCACGAACCCGTATCCCCTGCATCGGCAGGCGGACTCTCAACCACTGCGCCACCAGGGAGGCCCCCTTTCTTTTAAGTTGTCCTATTTTTTGGTGTATGATTGTTCATAGTAGTCGCTTATGATCCTTTGTTTTTCTGTCATGTGAGTTGTAATTTTTTTTTTCAATTTTGATTTTATTTGAGCCGTTTCTTTTTTCCTTGGTGAGTCTCACTAAAGGTTTTTCTAATTTTGTTTGTCTTTCCAATGAACCAATTCTTAGACTCACTGATCTTTTCTATTGTTTTTTTTTCAGTCCCTATCTCATTTATTTCTATTTTGATCTTTATTATTTCTTCCTTCTACTAACTTTGGCTTTTATTTCTTGTTTGTTTATTTGTTTTTTCTAGTTCTTTTACGTATAATATTAGATTGCTTATTTGAGATTTTTCTTATTTATTGAGGTAGGGCTGTATTACTATAAATGTTCCTCTTAGAACTGCTTTTAATACATCCCATAGATTCTGGAATGTTTTGTTTCTATTTTCATTTGTCTCAAGGTATTTTACAACAGCAGTTTCTCTTTCTCTTCTTGATGGAAGGTGAGCACCAGACTGCTAGAAAAGCTTTATCTCACACTCTCTTGAGGACTCATTGTGTGAGGGAAGAGCACCCAGGTTTTATAGCAATGATCACCTGGCTATGGCTAAACTCTGGGGGTCGTGATGGGAATCAGCTTCTTCTCTATAGTTTCTCCATTGCATCTTTATCATCCTTAAGATCAAGTCCTGGATGATGAGAGTGTTAGTATCCTGGGGTTCACTTCAGGATACCACTTTGCACAAATATCTGTAAATGATGCCAAACTCATAAGACAAAAACAACTAAGAATACATTTGTTTACAGATAGGATAGGGGACATAATCTGTCATCATATTCTTGTCCAGCTGTATCCATAAACCCAGATTCACCAGTTTTCCATCTGCTATAACTTTTCCAGAATCATTGTCAAAAAGAGTGGGGATATATTCTCCAGGAAATGCACTGGTTGTGTAACTGATCAGTAGGCAAGTCTTACCTGCAGCTTCAGCCTCTGACCTCCACACACTTCACGGCCTCCCTCAGGGCTGTGGTGGCTGCTGCAGTGCTTGAATGTTGAGGTGAGAAGTGGCAGGCCCTGATGCCAGGACCACTGTCCATGCCACCTCCCTCTCCATCTGACATCAGAAAGCCTAAACTCAGCAGCCGCCACCAGTCAAATATGGGTAGAATTGTTCTTTAACTGTAAACAGATAGGTTGTTTATTCAACTAAATAATGAGACTAGCTGTGATCATGGGAGTCACTTAACCTCCCTGAACTTATATTTCTTCTTATTTAAGTGTGTGTATTTTGCTCTATCCTTTTTATATTCTAAGATAAAAGCCATATGGTTAAGCAACAGACATAAATATAAAGTTCATAGGTTATTATTCATTTAAATTCCTTATCTTTGTGGAATTTATGGATCTAATTTTGACTTTCTAATCCACATTCTCAGAATATTTAGTCTTATTTTTGAAGCAACGTTGTCTAGGAACTGTGTCTTTTTATTTTCTTTAAAAATGTCAAATCTTGACTAGGTTATATATTATTCTGAATAACCACAGTAGACTAAAACACGTCATTTCACAATTCACCCAAACGCCATATCCTTTGTACTGAGGATTGCTGGAGTGACTTTTCCAAAAGTTTTAGGATTTTCCAGTCATTTCCATGACAGTATATTCAGTGAAGACAAACCACAGCCCAAAGATCAAATCCATTCAGCCATTAATTTTTGTGAATTAAGTTTTATTGGAACTTACCCATGCCCATTCATTTGGGTAATGCCTATGGTTGCCCTACAGTGGCAGAGTTGATTAGTTAAGATGGAATCTATCTGACATGCCAAGACCAAAATATATGTGGCCTTCTATGAAAAATTTTGCTAATCCTGGAATTATCACTATTCTCATAAACGGATCTGTCAAAAGGTAGCCAGGATTCTCAATCAAATTCTACTACAGTTAATAGTGCATTAAACTAAATAAAAACCAGGTACTTAAAAAAGGAGTCTGCAAAATGCAATATTTATGATACAAGGTGTGACTAATCAGCATCATGTGATCTTTGTGGAGCCTACTTAAAAAAGTAAATGTAATTTTATATGTTGAAATACCTAAATGATTAAAAAATGTAATTATCTTTGCTTAGTCTTAAATGTTTTGGATTTTTAAATTAGGATCTTGATTAAAAGATGTTGATTGATAATTTCAATGACAGAAAATAAGTTGAAAAAATTTAATTATTTAAAAAGTTAAGTGATTTTTATTGGTAGTAGAGACATAAAAAGATCAAAACACTTTCTCCTTTACAACAGTATTTAAATTTTTGAACATTTTATTAAATTTAACATGTATATAAAAGTGCATGAATCAATAAGGTGAATGACTTTTTATAAACTGAATACACCAGTGTAACTAACATCCAGATTAAAAACATTTTTTTCCCAGTGTATATAAAGTTATGTTTACTTTATACTATAGTGTATTAAGTGTGCAATAACATTGTGTCTAAAAAAATCCAATGTACATATCTTAACAAATTCTTTATTGCTAAGAAATCCTAACCATCATCTGAGCGTTCAGCAAGTTGTAATCATTTTGCTAGTGCAGTGTCTTGCCTCCATGCTGAGGGCTGCTGATTGATTAGGGTGGTGGTTGCTTCAGGTTGGGGTGGCTTCAGCAATTTCTTAAAATAAGACAACAAAGAAGTTTCCTGCATCAATTGACTCTTCACTTGAACACTTAGAGGCCATTGCAAAGTTATTAATTGGCCTGATTTCAATATTGCTGTGTCTCAGGGAATAGGAAGGCCTGAGGTTAGGAGAGAGATGGGGAACCACCAGTTGGTGGAGCAGTCAGAACACACAACATTTATCGATTTAAGTTCGCCATTCTATATACGTGTGATTCCTGGCATTCCCAAACAATTACAATAGTCACATCAAGATCACTGAATCACAGATCACCATAACAAATATAATAATAATGAAAAGTTTGTAATATTATGAGAATCACCAAAAGGTGACAGGGAGACAAGAAGTGAGCAAATGCTTTTGGATAAATGACCGTGATAGACTTGTTCAATTCAGAACTGCCATACATCTTTAAGTTTTAATAAAAACACAATTCTACAAAGAGTGACAAGGCACAAATTGCAAGATTTCACATTTATGTGAATGTTCACTCCAACCATTAGTCTAACACATAATCAGTGTTTCCATCATGCATATGCAGTGATCTTTATTTATCCATGTGATCTTTATTTTTCCATGTAGGACAGAAATAAAAACTAAATTCACTTGCCTTTAAATATATTACAAAATGTTTACTTTTACTCTTAAAAGTCAATTTCTACCTTTTTAACTACCCCTGTTTTATGGCTGAATCAAGGGAGAGGGTTGCAATCGCATACATTCTGAAAACTTTACACTGACATATTTATAAGCACTCAATAAGCCTCTCATTCAGTAGATCCAGAAATAATTTTGTAAAAATTATTAGTTAAAAGTAGAGACTCAACCTAGAACACTTACATAATTATTCCTAACTAAGTCAACCCTATGTTTTTGGTTGGATTAGTTTAACACCATTAAAAAAGCAAATAAATAAACAAACAAACAAACTCACAGTGAGTGGTAAGTAGAATAATCTCTTGGCTAGGTTTACGTTGGTTAAAAAAAAATAAAAATAAGAAAAATGTATCCAAAAAATTCAGCAAAATAAATAAAATAAAATAAAGAATCCATTTAGGTCTGAATAGTTATGCAAATATTTCCTAGGGATTCTAAGGAATACCTGGTTTAATGTAAAGGTATTTCAATACCTGCTTACATCTTGCTGTACTTTGAACTTAACCTTGCACATAACCTCAGACATCACACCAGAGCCAAGACTCCCCTATGGACAATATACTACACTGCATACTGAGGTTCAGACATACTACAGGCAGTGGCAGATTAATCCTATCTTTGTCTTAAAGAAAACGCTAAATGAATTTCTGGTAGTCCTAAAGTAACATGTTCCAGAGTTTCTTAGTCAGAGAAATAAGTCCACTGGTATTGGGAAAGGTATTATGAATTCCAGGACTCAATTTATACAATTATAGGTGAAGAACAATTATTTATACAATAGGGAAACTTCAAAAAAATTGCTTTACATGATTCAAATAATATAATACATGGACTACTGAGACTCAAATTGGAAGGTTTTTTATTTTATTTATTTTATTTTATTATTTTATTTTATTTTTTAATTGAAGTATTGTTGATTTACAATGTTGTATTTGTTAGGTATACAGCAACGTGATTCAGTTTCATATATATTACTCCATTATAGGTTATTACAAGATATGGGATATAGTTCCCTATGCTGTACAGTAGGTCCTTACTGTTTATTTTATACATAGTAGTGTGTATAGGTTAATCCCAAACCCCTAATTTCCCCACACACACACCTTTCCTTTTTGGTAAACATAAGTTTATTTTCTGTGTCTGTAAGTCTATTTCTGTTATGTAAATAAATTCATTTGTACCACTTTTTTTAAGTTTTCATGTTTATGTGATATCATATGATATTTGTCTTTCTCCATCTGACTTACTTCATTTAGTATGATAATCTCTAGGACCATCCATGTTGCTGCAAATGGCATTATTTCATTCTTTTTTATGGATGAGTAATATTCCATTGTATATATGTACCACACCCTCTTTATCCATTCATCTCTAGACGGACATTTAAGTTGCTTCCATGTCTTTGCTATTGTAAAAAGTGCTGCTATGAACATTGAAGTGTATGTATCTTTTAGAATAAAAGTTTTTGCCTTTTCCAGATATATACCCAGGAGTGGGAATGTTGGATCATATGGTAATTCTATGGTTAGTTTTTTTTTCTAGGAATCTCCTATTGTGCTCCATCATGTCTGTACCAATTTATATTCCCACCAACACTGTAGGAGGGTTGCCTTTTCTCCACATTTCTCCAGCATTTATTGTTTATAGACTTTTTGATGATGGCCATTCTGACTGGTTGAGGTGATACCTCATTTTAGTTTTGATTTTCATTTCTCTAATAATTAGCAATATGGAGCATCTTTTTATGTGTCTGTTGGTCATCTGTATGTCTTATTTGGAGAAATGTCTAGTTAAGTCCTCTGCCCATTTTTTGAATTCGTTTTTTTGTTTGTTTGTTTGTTTTTTGTTTTTTGATATTGAGCTGTACGAGCTGTTTGTATATTTTGGAGATTAATCTCTTGTTGCTCACATTGTTTGCAAGTATTTTCTCCCATTCTGTAGGTTGTCTTTTCATTTTGTTTATGGTTCTTTGCTGTGCAAAATCTCTTAAGTTTAATTAGGTTGCATCAAATGGGAAGTATTTTAAGAGTACCATTTCAGCATTTCTGAAATGATTGTAGGGAAGTAAACTAGATCTTTATAGTTACTAAAAGAAAGTTTAAATTTTTAAATGTTGCAGAATATTGACCTCCCCCTTGCCATCTAATTTCTGGATAATTTCTAAACATATCAAAGCAATCAATCAATAGACTTCCAACTATTCACAGATTAAACATTTGAAAAATCAATATCCTCTGTTATGTTTTTTCAGTGACCATAATTAAATTGCTAATTATGTACAAATGGATGACAGGAGATTAGAAATAACAAGAAATAAATATGACAATAGATTTTATGAAACATATAATGTAAAGCATATTTAAACTCAAACATGTAAACAATAATCTCTTCACTTTTTGAAATTTTGGGTCATATTGATTCCCTAAAATCAGGGAAAACAACAATTGTGTTAAGTGAGATGGAGGAATAAACCCCTCTGGAGGCAACAATTCCCAATACCAGTTGAGTTTTTGTCTTGAGCTGAAGTCATCTTTCTACCTGCCATTCTCTTCAGAGTTCCATGAATTTCTGCTCATAGCAAGACCTGAAAGGGTCACTTTAAACAAGAAATCAAGTCAGACCCAGGGTGAATTTTCAAACTATATAAAAGCCTAGTGTTTTTCCTGATGAAGATATTTTGAAACAATCAAAATCTTATTTAAGTATTTTTGAGGTTAAATATTAATTTCCATGGGTTTACTCAGCTATGGTAATTGACAATATTAAAGCTTTTAAATTAAGTGGTCCATGACCAAGAAAACTATATCCAGAAGTTGTTTAAACAAGATAAGACATGAGATAACTAATAGATCTTGCAATTATTTTTATGAACTCAACTTACAAAAATTGAAATAAAGAAGCACAAAGTTAAAGAAACGAGGGGGAGAAGACAAGGGTATTGTTTTATAAGAACTAAGGAGAAAACAAATAAGCTGGCTGTTCACTACTCATTCAGATTCTCAAAGGATATTGCTGTCATCTGAGACAGAAGAGATAATTCACACCACACATACTTTTAGAGAACTTTCAGCAAAATTCTGCATTGGAGTTACTACCTGGGTCACAGAAACAGGAAATAAATTGAAAGTTCAGAATATTAAACTGAATGGAATAAAGAGGCTATCACAAATACATGCTGAAAGCAATGATGTCTCAACCTAGAAGCTTTATTAAGAAAAAGATAACTACAGAAAATGTCTCCAGATAACTCTTTCTCTGTTTGTTAGTTTGGATCTCTGTGATGTTACCCTGCCTGGAACTCTGTGTGTGTGTGTGTGTGCACGTGCGTGCATGTGTGCACACACGTGTACCTGGGCACAGTGCTAATTTATTACATTCATGTGCTAATGCAATTTCATATTATAGAAAATAATGTCTGCCTAAACAAGATCTTTCATGCATTTCACTTTATATTTATTATTCTGATTTATATTCTTAAATATCTCAGGCCACCCCTTCCCACCCTCTGTGCAGTGAGTTCTTTACATTTTTCAGTAAAGCTGCTCTTCTGGTGCTGACACTTACTAAAGTACCTTAAAGAGACTAGTGAAAGACACTAAAGTGACCCATAAAATGGGAATCTTTGATAGATTTAGCTCAAATCAACTTTGGCTTTTGAAATGTACCTTAGGACATGTCTGCTTATATGAATCTCATCTACAGCCAGCAGCTGAATGTCACCTCACTTGATCACACCAGACCAGAATAATCAGAGAAGGTGGCATGGTTGCCATGGTTCCTGTCTTATCAAAATTTCTCTAGGCAGAAGTTTTCTCTTTTACCCCTCGATTTGTTGCAGGTAATATATGACAGTATACCAAGCTCTCAAACAGCACTTACAAACATCTGAAGTTGTATCAAGCCCTGAGTATACTAACACAATTTAAATCAACAAATTGTTTTGTTTTGGGAAAGAAAAAAGTTTAATAATATATGAATCTCACTGGCTAGATGCAAATAAAAATTCCAACGTGTTTTTATGCACTGCTTCCTACACATAACCAAAGCTAACATAAAAAAAATGCCCTAAGATGAAAGTACTTGGAAATTTCAGGACATCTTGGTTGGACAAGGACATCTTGGTTGCTTCCAAATTTTGGCAATTATAAATAAAACTGCTATAAACACTTGTGTGCAGGTCTTTGTGTGTGCAGTTGTTTTCAATTCATTAAATACCTGAAATAATTGTAAAACAATTAATTAATTGACAAGTAAAAACTATTTTTGAAGCTAAAAGAGGTAACATAAACATCAGGTTAATTTGTTTATTTTTTCTATTTTAGGCATAATTTATTGTAATGGGGGTCTGGTGTGTGGTGCTATTATATTATAATATTTGGTTCTGTATCATATTTTAGATTTTTTAAATTAGTAGTCCTTATTTTTTAGAGATTTACCTTTATGAAAAATTGAGCAGAGTACAGAAAGTTCCAATATAATTCCTGACCCTCACACACACATAGCTTCTCCTATTAACATTTTGTATTAGTGTAATTATCTGTTATAATTGGTGAGCAGATATTGATACAGTATTATTAACTAAAGTCCATAATTTACATTAGCATTCACTCTTTGTGTCGTACATTCTACTAGTTATAACCAAATACAATGATATGTATTTATCATTAGAGTATCATACAGAATAGTTTCACTGTCCTAAAAATACCCTGTGCTCTGCCAATTCATCCCCACTTCCTTTTCCCCAAGCCCCTGGAAACTGCTGCTCTTTTTACTGTCTCTCTAGTTTTGCCTTTTCCAACATTCCATACAGTTGAATCAGACAGCATGTATCCTTTGCAGATTGGCTTTTTTTCATTTAGCAATATGCATTTAAGCATCTTTTGTGACTTTTTGTGGCTTGATACATGGCTCATTTCTTTTTAGCTGAATAATATTCCATTGTATGTATGTACCTCAATTTGTCCACTCACCAATAAAGGACATCTTGGTTGCTTCCAAATTTTGGCAATTATAAATAAAACTGCTATAAACACTTGCGTGCAGGTCTTTGTGTGTGCAGTTGCTTTTAATTCATTAAATACCTGAAGAACAGCTGCTGGATCATATAGGTTTAATTTTGTAAGACTATGTTTAGTCTTGTAAGAAACTGCCAAAGTGCCTTACAAAGTGACCATCCCATTTTGCATTCCCACCAGCAATGAATGAGAGTTCCTATTGCTCCATATCCTTGTCAACATTTGGTATTGTTTGTGTTTTGGATTTTAACCATTGTAATCATTGATATGGTATCTCCCTGTTTTAATTTGCGTTTCCCTAATGACATGTGATGTTGACCATCTGTTCATATGTGTGTCAACCATGTGTATATGTTCTTCAGTGAGATGTCTGTTGAGGTGTTTGGCCCACTTTTATATTCAGATGTTTTCTTTCTCATTGTTGAGTTTTAGGGATTCTTTGCATATTTGGTTCCAGTCCTTTATCAGCTATGTATTCAGCAAATATTGTCTCACAGTCTGTGGTCTCACAGTCTTTGCATTCTTCTAACAGTGTTTTTGCAGAGCAAAAGTTTTTAATTTTATTTAAGTCCAACTTACATTTTTTTTTCTTTAATGGGTTGTACTTTTGGTGTTTTATCTAAGAAGACATTGACAAACCCAGGGTCACCTAAGTTTTCCCCTGTGTTATCTTCTAGGAGTTTTATAGTTTTGTGTTTTACACTTAGGTCTATGACACATTTTGAGTTGATTTTTGTGAAGGATGTAAGGTCTATGTTTAGATTCATTTTTACATGTGAGTATCCACTTGTTCCAGCACCGTTTGTTGAAAAGACTCTCCTTTCTTCATTGTGTTGCCTTTGTTCCTTGTCAAAGATCAGTTGACTATATTTATGTGGGTTGGTTTCTGGACTGTCTATTCTGTTCCATTGACTTGTAACATACTTTAGTTGTTGTTGTTTTTTTTTTTTAATTTCTGGTTCATTGTATAACACTGTACTATGACAAGCAAAATTTTTTCTTTTAAAATTATTTATAGAATATTATATTAATTCTTATTTAATTAGTCCGAAATCAAGAACTTCATTTTATTCTTTTTAAATTAAAAACTAATGGGTTTCTTGGGAAAATAATATTTGCTAAACACAAATTGGCTTTATAGAAAATCTTGGAATTGTCTAATCCAAGGACATGTCTATAGATTAAGATATTTATTTGCAGGTACATAGACAGTACTATAAAATAATTCAGAATAATGAAAAAAATATTTTAATTAATAGTAGTAATAACAGTAAAGTTTTCAAAATATTATTAGCTTTATAAATTTTTTCTAAGATATTTCTTTTTTTAATCCCTTAAGAATGTTTTTTAGTCAATGGGTTTTCAACACTTAGAGTCACAGACATTTGATAATAAATTAAAAAATATCTCTTTATATGAAAACATTGAAATTCATTCAAATTCTCTATGAAATTCGAGGAGTTGATGTTTCTTTTGAAACACATCCATGGATCCTAGGATCAGAAACAATCAGACCAAGCACTCATATAGTATATTCTCAGAATTCAACAAAATATTAGTAAACATTGAATGATTTTTCTGGTTTTTGTAGTCAAATAAATTTTGAAAATTTCAAAATTAATAAAATTCAGCAAAGTTGAGGCTTTTCTAAGGTAGTAACTCTCAGATCAGATCCTTAAATATACTAAGGTACATGATGGCTATTCAAAGGGGGCATAAAGTACATAGCACTTAAAACTAAATTGAAAATGGAATCATTTTTTCCCCTTTCTTTCTTTCCTCAGAGCATCTTACAGGAATAGTGTCTCCGGGAATACTCTAGAAAGACTGAACTAGTCTAATGTTCTGTAACGTCTCTGACGAAGGCTTTGTGTAAAATTACATGATGTGCAATCATCCTATTTGTATTTCTTCTTCCTATAGTCCTTTAGCATTTCTAGAACTACTTTAAGTTCTAATGTATATTAGGGCAATGTGGCATCTGAATTTGATAACCAGGGTTCCAGTGTAACCTGGAGTTGGTGATCCAAAGATGAGGGAGAAGATTCCAGTCCTAATGCAAAACCACTGAGGTAGCCTAGAGTGTGCCCAATATCTCAAAACATTGACTTAGTATCCTTTCCTTACATCCTCTATTCTTATATATGAAAGATAAGCTATCTTATACATGAAATCTTCTCCTGATTCCCCAACATGTACCTCTTCCAACAATCCTTGAATAATTGAGAGTGAATTCATTTTTTTCCTGTGCTCTATGGACTTCTGTCATTTCTCTCCAGTTGTCCCTTATGGCATATTTTTTTCTGTTCTTCTGCATAATATCAATTTAGAGACAAAATTAAGTTTTCATTCATTCAATTGTCCCTTGACCTTATTTCATTCAGCATCCATGTTTCAGCTCTGAGATTTTGAGCTCCTAGGCAGAAAGTGTCATAACAATTTAGCTTGATTTTTAGAGCAGTCAATATTTCAACACACATATTTAAATAATTTATTATGAAAATTATTTAAAAAATTGATGATGTATGTTATGATCCCCCCAAATATTACATGAGCTATTAAACTTATTTAGATATCTTTCAATCATTGTGGCTAGAAATTATGCTAAGATGATTTTTAAATTCACAGGGTAGGCACTTGAGAAGTCTTATTTTAAGACCACTTTTTTGGGGATTTACATTTTTTTTTTTTTTTTTTTGTGATACGCAGGCCTCTCACTGTTGTGGCCTCTCCCGTTGCATAGCACAGGCTCCGGACACGCAGGCTCAGTGGCCATGGCTCACGGGCCCAGCCGCTCTGTGGCATGTGGGATCTTCCCGGACCGGGGCATGAACTCGTGTCCCCTGCATCAACAGGCGGACTCTCAACGACTGCGCCACGAGGGAAGCCTGGGGGAGTTACTTTTATATAGGAAATTATTTGGGAAGCTAAGAGGTGGGTCCAGCCTTTTACCTGGTGGTAAAATAAAGAGGTG
The DNA here is from genome assembly GCF_964341445.2 of Mesoplodon mirus. Classification (NCBI taxonomy): domain Eukaryota; kingdom Metazoa; phylum Chordata; class Mammalia; order Artiodactyla; family Ziphiidae; genus Mesoplodon; species Mesoplodon mirus. The sequence goes on from NC_138986.1 coordinate 85,612,952, forward strand.
GGAAGAAAAGTTTGTGAAAACAGTTTGAGAATATTAGGAGAAATAAAGACCGATTTCTCCTTCCTACTCTGTATTACATCATCAGGAACACACCAATGTATCTTAACATAGTTATCTTTTAAAATACACATAATAACTGAGAGAGAGAGAGAGAGAGAGAGAGAGAGAGAGATTTGTTTTTCATGTGTTTAATGTCTGTTCCTGTTGGTTTACCTGCTTATCTCATCCAATAACTGAATATTCCTTGATGTGTCTTTTGAATCTTTGACTATAAATAGCTCAATGCATGCACTGAACAAATGTTTCAGTGAATGAATGAATCCCTGCCAGCTAGTTGAAAGGAAGGTTATTTGAGAATATAAATATTGAGAAGTAGGATAATTTTGAATTGGTTGATATGTAGCAATGTGAAGCATGAAGGCACTGAAGCCCTCCCCTACCCCACAGAAAAAAACAAAAACAAACAAAAAACAAGCTATTGCTCTGTCACAGTGGCTTGGACAATTAGTCACTTGGTAAAGCTCAATAAATGTATTTTAGACTATTTGAGTAGACATGGAAATCTCAAGTTGCTCATATTAAGTTAATAAAGATAATTATGGATAGAATACAATGTAATAGATATGAGGGTCCAAAGGAAACAATGGACAATTTGTGGGGAGAAGACTTTTGAAAACATAAATTGGTTTTGTTTTAAGAGCTTTTGGAGACTTCTGACAGCCTATCATTATGTGAGGGGAGCAGGTGTTTTCGTTGTTTCTCTAGCTCTTGCCTTTAGTCATCTTTCAAACTTTAAAAGTGAATTACTTCACTGTAAGATGTGTAATAAAAACTCCCGTTTGAATGATTAAATAATTAGAAAGAAATATATAATTGGGCAGATCTTGAAAGATACGTTCTGAAATATCTCTTAAATTGTACAAAATAATGTCTATAAATGATAAATGCTTTAAAAATGTCTTCAGTATATAAGCAAGTTTCCGATGTTTCCACTAAGGCATCTTGTCAGTCCTCTCAATTTGAACATATTCCAAAAAACAGTTGGGAAATTAAATCAGGTAGATGCAAAATCAGTATATGAACACAGCTATAAAGGAGCAAAGTGGTGTCTGTCCAAGAAGTTCATCACTCTAAAATTATTCCTTTGTTGAAATTACTCAAAACACTAAACCATGGGCTACTAGGTATATTCTGAGGGGTGCTATATAAAAGACATTCTTATGGTAGGGATAATGCTACCCACAACATACCAGTCTATAAATTCCAACCAAGTTAGCAAACTATTATGTGACTTGGGAAACATGAATTCATGCTGCAGTGGATGAGTTATCTCCTTTTAACACTCTTTTTTTTTCTCTCTTCATGTCCTCCTTTTTATGCTCTTGCCTCAAAAGGAACAAGTGTAATATTTGACCATAAGTAAGCAAGTTCAGGATGACATCATTGAATGAGATGTGCCAGATTTTCCGAGGAATAGAAAATGGATAATGTAACAAGCCAATAAATTCCCTGTAGAGCTTTGTTACATTTTTGTTTTTATAATTTAAGGACAGTTGTTTCAATAATTTAGACTTTTGTTGAACCTAGAGCTTTTATTCTGGTAATAAATTTTAAAGCATATAAAATAAGTTTATCGTCCCTATGTTCAAATGCACCTGGATATTTCATATAAGCCCCTTTCCTCCTTGTAACATAAATTATATTTTTTTTTTCTGGTTTGACCAGTGGTGTTAAACTTAATTACATGATAAGATGTATAAAATGGATTCCAGAATTAGCTGAGTAGACATGGAAAACATATCTTTGTCCCAGTGTTTAATTATTTCACAAATAATCACTAGCATTTAGCCTTTTTTTGTATCTTTTTGAATAGACATTTTGTAAAGATTTTTTTTTTCCACAGAGCTACATTTTTGTTGTATTTCCTGATTTGGAAAAAAAAAATGTATTCTTGCAAAGCCTTAAAGCATGAGTTTCCAAAAAGAAAATTCAATCAAAATCTTTGACCATAAGAATATTAGTAAAAATGGTATAATTTAATATTTAACCCCTTTATAGCCTGTTTTAACCTAAAAAAAGTAAAAAAATAAAGCAACCTCCCCGTTTTTTTTTTCTTTTCTTGTTTGTATCTTCTGGCACACCATCTGCTCTTTCCAATGTCCTAGCCTACCGAAAATAGACTGAGAGTTTTTTTGTGTCACATATTCCACATCTATAACATCAGGCTTATAGAAGAATTTTTTTTTAACTGTGGTTGAAGGTCAAGAGAAGATTCATGTTCAGTACACCTATAATATAGTATCACTATACATACAACTGATGGTATCCAAAGGACAAAAATTTGTCTTTCTCAGTGTCATAAACCTGGGACAACGTCCACTAATGTCAAGTATGCTGTGATGTCTCAAAATATCTAGAGACCTTCACCTTTGGATTGGCTTCCACATCACATTAAAAACACAAGAAACAGAATCTTATCATTTTAAATATAATTTATCTATAATATTATTACGTATTTTGACATTACCTCAATAAAAGAATTACTTTTGAAAAATGTTTTCTTCGTGGCAAAAATTAAATCCAGCCCCAAAGAATGAAGAGTTTCTATCTAAAACCAATTCAGATATATCTTAAACAAAAGCAGTATCAGTGGTTTAATTAGCTACTTTGACTAATACCTTTTCTAATAAATAAATTCTAATTTGTTTAAAATAAGTCACCTTAAAGATTACTCTTGTAGATTATATTTTGGAATGTAAAATAAAACCAAAGGGAAAAAGACATAGGTTTGGGAAATAAAAAAGGAAGTCTCATAAATATATGATCAAGTAATTTACATAATTCTTTTGAAGAGTGATCTTTTGTAAAGATCTGAGAGGCAGCAGAGTCCAGTGGCTGAGAGAGCAGAGTGAGGCCAGGCTACCTGTGTTTGAATGTGGGCTCTAATAGGTAGTAACTCTATGACCTTGGACAAGTTACTCAAACTATGTGCCTCAGTTTCCTGATCTGTAGTACAATGGATGTACTGATAGCACCTATTTTGTTGTCAGAACGATTAAATACATTAATAATTAAAGCATTTATATATGGTCATATAAGAGCAATTCCTAGCATAAGAGTAATTCTTCCTTTTTTTTCCATTATAGTTTATTATAAGATATTGAATATAGTTCCCTGTGCTATACAGCAAATCTCTGTTCTTTATATATTTTATATATAGTAGTGTACCTCTGTTAATCCCATACTCCCAATTTATCTCTCCCCCCCACATCTCCTTTGGTAACTATAAGTTTATTTTCTATGTCTATGAGTCTGTTTCTGTTTTGTAAATAAGTTATTTTGTACTATTTTTTAGATTCCATATATAACTTATATCATAATATTTGTCTTTCTCTGTCTGACTTACTTCACTTAGTATTATAATCTCTAGGTCCATCATAAGGGCAATTCTTAGCATGTATTAAGTACTTAATAAATAAACAAAATAGACTTGAACTCATGCTCAGATGGCGATTCTCATAGTCAGATACATAATTTTTCCATCAGTTTGCATGCCTGTTATATGAGGAGATATGATTTGTTGAATCTTATTCCAATTAACTATCTTAAGATTCTTAAAATGTTCATTGAAATGAGATTAGAAAGCAAGGAATCAGGACACAGAAAATAAGGACTGGTTTTTATATACAAGAACTTCAGAAAGAGAATGAAGCCCATTATTCAAAGAAAATATATTTCTTACTACTCCTGAGTAAATACAGAACAACCCCTAAAAAGAGAAAATAGATTAGGGCTTTATTTTTTAAATTACCAAATGAGAACTATAGCAAGCTCATAGGAAGAAAACTGTATGAATTACCATGAGTCAATGTACACTAGTATCCTTTCTGCTAAGCTACACATGTTGAATTTCTAGGTATAACTACATTCAGGAAAATGATCCTTAATATAAATACCTAAGTTACAGCACTGTGCATTTTTTTCCTATTAAGACCATTAGAAATTGAAGTAATAATGCCATTTATATTTATTATTATAACTTTTATTTATTATTGGCAATAAACACTAGACACCTGATTTATTATCTCTTATATTAATCCACATATTTGGTTGCAAAATATAAAAGCCAACACTGGTAAACATAAGCAGAAGAGAAATTCAAATAATGTATGCTGAGTAACCCATCAAAGTGATGGGGAAGTGAGTAGAGAACAGCTTAGACAACCAGACACTGAAAAATCAGAGTAACAAAGGGTGGTGGAGAAGCAGAATACTGGATACTCACTGCCCCTGCTACTCAGGGGCCACCATAGACCTTCAGACTCTGGATGGCAGTGCTTGCCACTGTCACAGAGGTAAATTCTGAACTCCCCTTGCTTCTTGGAATATTTAGAGAAGATTAGAAGCTGGTGAGCCAAATCTAGGTCATGGACCCTGATCTTGTTGTCAAGGGTTATGGAGAACAAGTATCTGAACTTTCCAGCGTCCACTGTGCAAGGCAGAGCAATACTATTATTGTATTCCAGAAACATATGTTTAAATGCAGGGCGACCAAAACCAGTAAATATCCACTACACCTGTCATGCTGAGTTGGACAAAAGAGCATGTATTCTGAAATAGACAGGCTGGGTTTGCATTCCAAATGGGAAATTACTACCTGTGAGGTAGTCCACAGAGTACTAACATCTTAGGGCTGTTATTTTTGCCACATATAGACCCCCATGTAAATGATATCACACACCATATGAAAGTTTGTTGTGAGAATTAAATGAGATAATTTATCTAAAGGTGAAAGATTCAAAGAAGTTACATAATGTGTACTATTTAACACCTCCAATCCACTTCCTTTTGATTTTACCAAAAAAAAAAAAAAAAAAGAATTCTTGATATTGAGAACTTTACATCTGCAGCTGGTATGGAAACTTTCTGTTTTACATAAAGCACATCAAGCTGGTGTGGGTGCATATTCCTTCCTGTTGGATAGAGAATAAAACCTTCAACAGGGAGCAGCTACAAACACTGGAGAGAGGAAAAGCAGAAAGTGTGGCAAGGCTTAATCATTTAAATCACAGATTAAGTCAACATAATAACAGAGAAAATGCAGAGTTTTAAAATGTGTGACTACAGAGGCAAAAGCTCACGGGGTCTTTTTATTGGGATCAACAGAGGAAATGAACTAAATGAACACAATTTCATATCTCCTGAGAAAAAATAAAGAAAAGGATTAATAAGTAAGTGGTTTATTTTACACATAAATTTATTAAAAATTTTCTTTACATGCAAGCCCTTATACAACAGAATACAAACATTAACTGCATGAAAAACCAATAATAAGTAATAAAAGCTGTTAATTACTAAACTTTCTTGAGATCTCACCATGTACACATCCAAATTAATCCAATTTATAAAAGACCCTTTTCCCCCCGTCATTGAAAAACTAAAGTAGAAAACAAAAGCTAAAAGCTTTAAGGAAGGTGATATTTTCCTCAAAGAATACAATAGTGGGCAAGAAAGCAGGGACCATCATACATCATTTTATACAACTGGGAAGTGGATTGAAGACAATCTTTTGAAACAGTTTTTCCAATGCCACCGATTCTGATGTACCAAAAATATAGTAAGTTTACTTCTCAGCTGGTGCTACCACAGGCTAATACTACTTTAAAGTTTTCAAGTTAATGGTTCAAAGGATCACAAGCTCTCCATCTGTCAACATGAAGTCAAGTTGCATGCGGTGATGAATACCTGATACATTGTTGATATAAAAGTTTCATCTGAGACTCTTTCTCACTGGTTAATTAATGTGGTAGGGAATGGAGAGGGCTCTGGAGATAAACCTTCACTGTGCATTACAGGAGGGGGTCATCTCTACTTCAAATGAATCAGCCCTCAATATTTTTAAAATTTTATTTATGAATGTATGAATTTATGTATGTATTAATTCTTTATTTCCTCCTTTTTTCTAGGAATGATATACTATCCTTGCTTACAGGGCAATGTGATTGAGGGTTTCACCGAAGACAGTCCATTCTGCCACTGTGAAGATATTTTTAAGAGTGAATAGTTATCATTTTCATACCTGTTATAAGCCAAGGGTAATGGAAGTTCCAAGTGATAGGTCATTTTATTTTTCAACTTAAGACAAGGATAGAATGGAAGTTGTTTTTGTTTATGTTGTTTCACAGCTTCAACTGAGGCAAAACTTCAAAATGCTTAGGATCCTAGAAGATCTGAATTTGTGGCATATTTGGAATACCAGGAGTAATCTTCCTTAGAGCATCACCAACCCCACTATGTGGTTTGAATGGAAACATACAATATATGTTAAAGGAGAAGTTAAGTGTGCAGTTTTGTCTGTGCCTCTTGGACTCCAAAGTTCTGAGCAGAATGCTTAATAAATAGTGCCCAGGACAGGCCTGTAGATTACTTTGTCCTTGAAATAAAACCTCAAAACCAGAGACTTAATGACTCTCAATTTACATTCCAGACTTCATTTTCTTGTGTCTGGAAGTCAATGACATGCTTCACCTGACTTTCTACCTCTTTTCTCTACTGCATCCTCAGGCTGTCCAAATAGGTTGGAAGAAGACAAACACATGCATCTTGGGCACAGTGTTGGATGTATTTATCACTTCTTAGATACTTAACATATTGAGCAGATATTAACTGAAAATTTATCAGCTAAAATCTTATGTATCTGGAGTGGATAAATCATGGAGTAATTTAACAAAGGTAACATTTATTAACAACATTTTCTATCAACTTTCTATAAACTCTCGTCTTTATTGAAGTTAAACTTCAAAAGGAACAACAAGTTCAATATCATTTTATGAAACACTATTAATATCGAAGACAAACATTGTAATAGTTGTACTCCAAAAATAATTCAAACAGATCTCACATATGAAAATAATACATCGTGATCCAGATGTATTTTATGAAGCCAGATGAAGTTGAATATTAAAAAATCAATTATTATTATGTATCATATTAATAGACCTAAGGAAAAAATTAGACAATCATATCCAAAATTACTCAGAAACTTTTTGAAAAAAAATTATAAAAACCTTGATTTAAAAATTAAATATACATTTATGGTTATTAAACTAACATGCAAAATAGGTATATGTGTTTGTGTACTTAGTCCTAAATTCAGCATATTACATAAGAGATCTTTTAAGGTCATTTCCACCAATGCCAGGAAAAAGACAAGCTTGACCACTATAGCTAGCATTGTATTGGACATATTTGCAAATGTAATTAAATAAAGCAAATAGAATCATAAAAATTAGAAAAGAAGTAAGATTATTTCTAGGAAAAAAATGTAAGACAGACTTTAAAAATAACAATAAGATACTTTAAAAACTAGGATATAAAATATGAATAGTTATCATAAGAACAAATAATAACCAGCTAGATCATATCGTGGATATAAAGATACCATCTAAATAACACAAAATACTTTTAAAATTCTAACACATAAACCTAAAAAAAATGTAAAGTAATTACTGAAAAACAACAACAAAAAATAGATTTGAACAAATTTAAAGACATACCAACCTCATGGATAAAACATAATTAAACATCCAAAAGCTGCCAATGCTTTCTCAGTTAGTTAGAAATTCAATACTATTGCTCTACAAACAAAAGTAAAGTCCTTTACTCAGTAAGTATAAAATGTTATTCAAAAGTTTCTATGGAATAAAAGAATAAAAAAACAAAAAAATTCTCAATAAACATTGATATAAGAAAAGCAAAATGTGTGTGTGTGTTTATGTGTGGGTGACAAGGAGGTGACAGTGGAGCTAGTGTGCCAGATATTTAGTCTCCATAATTAAATGAACATTGTATTGATACATGAATGTGTACACAGACAAATAAAACTGAATAGAAATTACAGAAATAAATCCATGTATATAATGAAATTCAGTATATGATGAAAATGGCATCTCAAATATACAGAGAAAAGATATACTTGTTAACAAATTAGATACTTGAAGAAAAAATTAGATTTGTACTTATGGAATATATTCTATATATCACAATGTAAAAATATTAATACTCTAAATAGTAAAGAAAAATGAGAAAATAAATAATCTATAAGAGCATTTTAGGGCTTACCTTGTTGAGCAGTGGTTGAGAGTCCGCCTGCCGATGCAGGGGACATGGGTTCGTGTCCTGGTCCAGGAGGACCCCACATGTTGTGGAGCGGCTGGGCCCGTGAGCCATGGTCGCTGAGCCTGCTCATCCAAAGCCTGTGCTCTGCAACGGGAGAGGCCACAACAGTGAGAGGCCCACGTACCTCAAAAAACAAAACAAAACAAAACAAAAAACACTAAATAGTAAAGAAAAATAAGAAAATAAATAATCTATAAGAGCATTATAGTGCTAATAAATAATAGAGGAAAGTTTGTTTAAAACCTGAGAGTAGGGAGAACATTCATTTAATAGTTTTCAGTTTTGTAGGATTGCTGGAACAGCCTTATCACAAACTGGGTAGCTTAAAAAATTGAAGTGTATTATCTTTCATTTCTGGAGGCTAGAAGTCCAAAATCAAGGTGTTGGCAAGACTGGTTCCTTCTCAGGGCTGCGAGGAACCACTGGCTCCAAGAATCTCTCCTTTGATGGCCATCTTCTCCCTGTGTCTCTTCACATCACCTTCTCTCTTGGTGTGTGTCTGTGCTGAAATTTCCCCTTTTGATAAAGGCAACAGTCATACTGGAGTAGGGCCCATCCTAATGACCTCATTCCAACTTGATTACTTCCGTAAAGCCTGTCTCCAAACAGAGTCACATTCTGGGGTACTGTGGCTTCCTACCCTCACATATCTTATTTGGGGGAGTCAATTAAATCTAAAACAATTCTTAAGAATAACTCAGGAATCCAAAACCATAACAGAAATACACAATAAAGATTACATAAAACTATAAAAATTCCATGTTTAAATTGTTATAAAGCAGAGATGAAATTCCATAGCAAACGGCACATGACAATCAAGAAAATAATCACTAATAAAAGAAAGTGGTCCTTAAGAAATGAAAAGAAAAAGATACAACATTGGAAAACTAGCCAAGAATATGGTGAGACAGATTACAGAAGAAGAAGAAGAAAAAAAAGCTCTTAAGAATATGAGAAGTTAATAATAACTTTTAAAATATTCAATCATTTCTCACTTATTAAATTTGTCAAAAGTTTGACAGCATTCTACATGGATGAGGTTGTGGAGGGAAAGGTCACTTTTTACCTTGAATGAGCAAAATGAAAAAGTCAAAGGGATATGGCAGAATAGGTAACCACTCTTTATATCCATTTATCAATTGAACCAGCAATCCCACTTCTAGAACTCTACCATTGAGCCAGCAATCCCACTTCTAGAAATCTAGCCCCAAAACACAGGGAAAAATATGAAAATCTTTATGCACATGATTGTTAATTGTCACATTATTTGTTAGCAAAAGAATGGAAAGAACCCTAGTATCCATCAGAAATATATTATAAAAACAAATTTAATTAGAAGGAAATTGTGAATTCTACTGAGTAGTCTTATTAGTGAAAATATGACAAGAAGCTTCACCACAGCTGCCAGCCTCCTGCCTCAAGTGTAAGTCCACACCTTAAGTCTTCTCCTAAGCAAAAGGACTGCAAAACCAGCACATCACACTGCCTGGAAGCCATCATATGAGTGGGTGTTAAAATCACCAGAAGCAAGCCTCAACTGGAACACATATCAGGAACCCATGGATAAATGCCTTAGTGTCTCTATATTTCAATATCATATTGAGTGCATTCTGTGTACTTTTCAGGTGTCCTGCAGAATCCAACTCCTTTCTCCACCACAGCAACGCTGATAATGGCCCTTATTTTGACTTTTCTTCCTTGCTTATCTCACTTTCCCTTTTCTCTCACTCCGGTTCCCTTAGATCATCTCCCAAATAAACTACCAGAACCCAAATCATTGTCTCAGATTCTGAAGTGGAGCTAATCCAAACTAAGGTAATAGGAAAATTTACAATGGAGGTATAAGGCTACGACCACCTGAATATACTTACCATATTTACCATCACTAAATATGAGATGGTCAAATACCAAATATGTGTGATACAATATTCATTTCACAACAATATCAGTAAGGATTCCTTCCCAATCTACCCCTCCCAAACAAAGTACACTTAAGCCTGTAGCACTGCGGTCTGCAACCTTTTTGGCACGAGGGACCGGTTTTGTGGAAGACAATTTTTCCACAGATGGTGGGGAGGAATGTGAGCGATGGGGAGCGGAGCGATGGGGAGCAGCAGATGAAGCTTCTCTCTCTTGCCCGCTGCTCATCTCCTGCTGTGCGGACCTGTTCCTAACATGGACAGGTACCAGTCTGTGGCCTGGGGGTTGGGGACTCCTGTGTTAGAACTTATTTGCATATTAGAACAATGCAAACAAGATCACAGTGCAAGAAGCCAACAGCTTAATAAGGTGAGACATTTTATAAGACAGCTGGCCTGACTTCTTCAATGTCATGAAAAAAAGTGAAGACAGACTGCCCTAGATTGAAAAAATTTTAGAGATAACAAAATTCAATGAGTGAATCATTTTGATTCTCATTCAAACAGCCTACAATAAAAAGACATTTTTGAAATAAAGGATGTTTTAGTCTGTTCCAAATGCTATAACAAAATAACACAGACTGGCTACTTTATAAAAAACAGAAACTTAATTCTCACAGTTCTAACAATACAAACGATGGTCCTCTCTTCAAAGAACTTGTATGTGACCAAAATAATAAGAATTTCAAGGAAATATAAGGGCCAATAAATAAATTAAATAAGAAACATTATAAAGAGTAAATAAGGTGGAGCAGGCAGCTGGTAGATTTCATCCAGGCCGACCAAGCAAAGGCACTTGGAGGAGTTATAATTTGTATGAGATATGAGAGGTGATAAAACAATCAGGAGAAAATTTGGTGAGAGAATATTCAGAAGAGACAACAACTAAAAAGAAAAAGAAAAGTTTCTGAAATGGAAGTAAGTTTAGTCTGTTCTAGAAATATGCTGTCCACTAGAAATAATAGAATATGCAAAATAATAGAAATAATGTGACACATAATTTTAAATTTTCTAGAAGCCACGTTTAAAAAGTAAAAATAAAGTGGTTAATTACATTATTTAATTTTGCTTTAGTTTATCTAATATATCCAAAATAATAGCATTATGAATATTAGCAATGACAAAATTAATGAGATATTTTACATTAATTTTTATACTGCCTTTGAAATAGGGTATGTATTTTACACTTACAGAACAAGTGCATGTAGATTAGAATATGGTGAATATGGTATTATAGTTTAAGTGATCAGTAGTCATGTGTGATTGGTAGCTACCATACTGGACAATGCAGCTCTAGAGACTGAGGGGTGACCACTGTTTCTGAAGGTGCCTAAGGAAGAGAATGGGTCAAGGTGAATTTGGAGAGAGAGATAATATACAGATCAAATAGTGCTTTCTAGACAGTGGCAGGAAATTTGGACCATATTCCAAACTACAGTAGGAGTCACTGTGGGGTTTTCAGCAGATTGAGCTGATGTGATCCCTTCTAGTCCAGCTGGGCTGTTATATCAAAACACCACAGAGTGGGTGGCTTATAAACAACAGAAATTTATCCCCACAATCTGAAGCTGAAGCCCACGATCATGGTGTCAGTGTGGTCAGGTGAGGTCTCTCTTCCCAGTCACAGACCTCTCATTGTATCCTCACGTGAGGGAAAAAGGTAGGGAGCTCTATAGGATCACTTGTTAGAAAAGCACTAATCCCATCGGGAGAGCTCCACCCTCATGACCTAGTGACCTCCCAATGGCCCCACCTACTACCATCTCCTTTGAAGGTTAGCATTTTAACATGAATTTTGGAAGGACACAAACATTCAGACCACAGCAGAGAGAAAATTTGAATAATATCTAGACACTGTTAGGTAGGTTACCAGCACTGTGGTTATATAAGAAAATGTTCATGGGCTTTGAAGACATTGAAATGGCCATATGTTTCAAAGATGTATACTGAAGTGCATAGGGTATAGTTCTGTGTCTTGGATTTGTTTCAAAATACTTCAACAGGGTTAAACTCAAACACGCTAGTAATGAAAGGATGAAATAGATAAATCAAATATGGCAAAATATCGATCTATCCTGGAACATGGGTGATGAGGATAAGGAGTTATATTGTTCTCCTTAATTTTACATTCATTTGAAAATTTTTCATAATAAGGTAAATAAATAAATGACGTGTTTGCTTCTGAGAAAGAATAGCCAAGCAGAGATGGGCAGACAACATGAATGGAAAGAAGTCCTACACATCAAGAAGGAAGACCTTCCTTTCCACTTGTACAACACACACCAAGAGTGAAGAATAAAAGGAAACTACAGGACTGGTCCAGCAGGAGGGCACCAATACACTGTAAGTCCTCCTAATGGAGGACAAGAGGTGAAAGCTGTTCTGCAGGGGAATTAAGCTGACAACGTAGAGGAAAAGCAATTTAGAAAATAATAATTCTAATAATTCTAATATATTAGAATGATAATGTATTAGGCTGGTTGGTAGCCAGAGTAAGAGGAAAGGACCAAAGAAACGTCTTTTAAAAAATGATAATAATACCCATTTCATAGTATTTGAAACATTGAGGAATATATTTACCTTTTTAAAATTCCATAAAATATACTAAAATATCTCTATTTTATATATCTATATATCTACACTCTATATGTTTATATCTATATACTAGTGTGTATTTATATACATATATGTATGATTCTATATATAGTATATGTCTAGGCTATAAATACTCTGAGAAAAACTTAGTTATCTTACCCCTAAATCATTTATCATGTTTTCCATAAAGCAGAGACACATATATACCTTAATGAGAAGCACCAGGCTGTGAGCTATGAAAACCGGAGGTTTAAATGATCCAAGAGACCTTAGGCAAATTAATCTTTTTGAGCAGTGATCTTTTTCACTTATAAAATGGACTTGTAGATATAGACAAGATATAGATGTAAAGATGTTTTGTCAATTGTACAGAAATTTCCCTGAAATACAGAAAATATACAAAGAACCCATAGCATCTAAATGTCATCATTACATTATGGATCAGGTAAGGTTAATAAGAATAATAATAAAAGTAGTGGTAACAGGTACAATATTCTGAGTGACTTTATATAGACATTTTAGTTTGCTATCTAATATACTTTATAACAGCTTGATAAGATGGTACTAAGCTACCGATGGACATTAGTACATTATCGTGATCATAGCATAGTTACTTATGAAATAATTTACCAAATAACCTTGGTACAGCATCTTGCAGAGATGAGTTGGCCGTCACTTTATTGGTGAATGTAGAGAACATAAGCTGCATTCACTGAAAGCTGTGCTGAAGATGGTCAAGGTATTGTTCAGGGAAAGCATGTAAATATGTAGGTCTGTATACCTTCAAAGAAACTAGGTCAACCTATTGAGTAATTCTTCCTTTTGAATTTATGATCACCCTATTGAGTTTGAGAAATGTAGGTAAGCACTTTAGGAAATATTGTTATCACTTATTTATTTTACAAAAATGCAGAACAAAATGTTAATTTCTGAAATGTCACATTGATGAAATTAACTTAAAAATTCTGCTTCTAGTAATTTATTATAGACAAATAATCATTCTTGTACAAACACATAGATGCAAGATAGTGAATGGCTTCATTCTTTATATTGGGGGAAATGTGCAAACATATAAATATCTATTATTAATAAGTAATAAGGAACACAAGTTTAAAGATTAGTCCACTTGGGTTCAACTATTGGCTCTTACAATTGCTACCTAAATGATTTTTGACAATATATGTGATCTTTCTGTGCTCATAATCCTCTTTATAAAATGGGAAATGTGCTCTTTATATCATAGGGTTGTTGTGAGTATTTGAAAAGTGTTTAGATAATAGAAAGTATTCAGTAAAAGCAGTCACTCATTATTATTCCTTACCACAGAGGGCCGTGACATGGAAATAATGAAGACATTAAAAATAACCTTGTACATGGCAACCAAATGCAAGGTGGAACTTCAGATTTGACTTTGGAACGGAAAAAGAGTGTTAGTGAGAAAAACTGGTAAAATCTAAAAAAAACAGCCTGTTGTTTAGTTAATGGTATTGGTCAACATTAATTCATTAGTATCAATAATTTTACTGTAGCTATACATGATGTTAACATTGAGGAAGTATATATGCGAATTTTCTGTACTACTTTTGCAAATTTTCAGTAAGACAAATATTAGTTAAAAATAAAAATTTCTTTAAATCTTATAGAAAAATATATAATGATATGGAAATATGCTCAAGATATAGATTTTTAAATGAATTGTGCAGGTTATAGAATATATGTATGATTATGCTGTATTTGTTTAAAAAATAAATCTATGTTTTAAAAAGCCATAAATAGAACAATAGGTTCACAATAGTTCTCTTGATAGAATGGGAATGTGAGTGATTTTTTTTAATCCCTCATTTTGTCTGTATTTTCTAAGTATTCTACAATATTTTTTTTTCTTTATAATAAGTAAAAGGTGTTGACTAAAAGTAATTATTTTAACTGATGAGATTTCCCTTTCATGAATTTAGTAGAATTATTTGGTTTCAATTTTGTTGCGTTCAGATTAGATTTCTTTATATGCATAATATTTTTTTAACATTTTTACTGGAGTAAAATTGCTTTACAGTGGTGAGTTAGTTTCTGCTTTATAACAAAGTGAAACAGCTATACATACACATATGTCCCCATACCTTTTCCCTCTTGCATCTCCATCCCTCCCACCCTCCCTATCCCACCCCTCTAGGTGGTCACATAGCACCGAGCTGATCGCCCTGGGCTGTGCAGCTGCTTCCCATTAGCTATCTATTTTATGCTTGGTTGTGTATATATGTCCATGCCACTCTCTCACTTTGTCTACGCTTACCCTTCCTCCTCCCCATATCCTCAACCCTATTCTCTAGTAGGTCTGCATCTTTATTCCCATCTTGCCCCTAGGATCTTCATGACCTTTTTTTTTTTTTTTTAGATTACATATATATGTGTTAGCATACGGTATATGTTTTTCTCTTTCTGGCTTATTTCACTCTGTATGACAGTCTCTAGTTCCATCCACCTCACTAAAAATAATTCAGTTTTGTTCATTTTTATGGCTGAGTAATATACCTTTGTATATATGTGCCACATATTATTTATCCATTCATCTGTTGATGGACACTTCAGTTGCTTCCATGTCCTGGCTATTGTAAATAGAGATGCAATGAACATTTTGGTACATGACCCTTTTTGAATTATGGTTTTCTCATGGTATATGTCCAGTAGTGGGATTGCTGGGTTGTGTGGTAGTTCTATTTGTAGTTTTTAAGGAACGTCCATACTGTTCTCCATAGTGGCTGTATCAATCTTCATTCCCACCAACAGTGCAAGAGGGTTCCCTTTTCTCCACGCCCTCTCCAGCATTTATTGTTTGTAGAATTTTGGACAATGGCCATTCTGACTGGTGGGAGATGATATCTCATTGCAGTTTTGATTTTATTTCTCTAATGATTAATGATGTTTAGCATTCTTTCATGTGTTTGTTGGCAGTCTGTATATCTTCTTTGGAGAAATGTCTATTTAGGTCTTCTGCCCATTTTTGTATTGGGTTGTTTGTTTGTTTAACATTGAGCTGCATGAAGTGCTTGTAATTTTGGGAGATTAGCCCTTTGTCAGTTTCTTCATTTGCAAATATTTTCTCCCATTCTGAGGGTTGTCTTTTCATCTTGCTTATGGTTTCCTTTGCTCTGCAAAAGCTTTTAATTTCATTAGGTCCCATTTGCTTATTTTTTTATTATTTTTAATGGTATTTATTTTTATTTCAACATGTCAACTGTGCATTTCCAAAACAGCAGGCTTTTCAGAGGAATAAATCAGAACTGTAAACACAAGACACAGTAGAAGTTTTTTGACTTCTTACAGTCAGTTTCACAAATCCACATACTGTACATTCATAGGTGAGGTTCAGCCTTATTTTTGTTTTTATTTCCATTTCTCTAGGAGGTGGGTCAAAAAGGATCTTGCTGTTATTTGTGTCATAGTGTGTTCTGCCTATGTTTCCGCTAAGAGTTTGATGGTGTCTGGCCTTACATTTAGGTCTTTAATCCATTTTGAGTTTATTTTTCTGTATGGTGTTAGGGAGTGTGCTAATTTCATTCTTTAACCTGTAGCTGTCCAGTTTTCCCAGCACCACTTATTGAAGAGGCTGTCATTTCTCCACTGTATATCCTTGACACCTTTATCAACCATAAGGTGACCATATGTGCATGGGTTTATCTCTGGGCTTTCTATCCTGTTCCATTGATCTATATTTCTGTTTCTGTGCCAGTACCATACTATCTTGATTACTGTAGCTTTGTAGTATAGTCTGAATTCTGGGAGCCTGATTCCTCCAGCTCCGTTATTCTTCCTCAAGATTGCTTGGGCTATTCAGGGTCTTTGTGTTTCCATACAAATTGTGAGGTTTTTTTGTTCTAGTTCCATGAAAAATGCCAGTTTTAGTTTGAAATAGATTGCATTGAATCTGTAGATTGCTTTGGGTAGAAGAGGCATTTTCACAATGTTGATTTTTCCAATCCAAGAACATGGTATATCTCTCCATCTATTTGTCTCATCTTTAATTTCTTTCATCGGTGTCTTATAATTTCCTGCATATAGGTCTTTTGTCTTAATAGGTACGTTTATTCCTAGATAATTTATTCTTTATGTTTCAGTGGTAAATGACAGTGTTTTCTTAATTTCACTTTCAAATTTGTCATCATTAATGTATAGGAATGCCAGAGATTCCTGTGCATTAATTTTGTATCCTGCTACATTGCCAAATTCATTGATTAGCTCTAGTTGTTTTCTGGTAGCATCTTTAGGACTATCAATGTATAGTATCATGTCATCTGCAAACAGTGACAGCTTTACAACTTCTTTTCCAATTTGGATTCATTTTATTTGTTATTTATTTTTGTTCTCTGATTGCTGTAGCTAAAACTTCCAAAACTATGTTGAATAATAATGGTGAGAGTGGGCAACCTTATCTTGTTCTTGATCTTAGTGGAAATGGTTTCAGGTTTTCACCATTGACAATGGTGTTGTCTGTGGGTTTGTCATATATGGCCTTCAATATGTTGAGGAAAGTTCCCTCTATGCCTACTTTCTGGAGTGTTTTTATCATAAATTGGTGTTGAATTTTGTCAAAAGCTTTCTCTGCATCTATTGAGATGATCATATATTTTTTCTCATTCAATTTGTTAATATGGTGTATCACATTGATTGGTTTGCATATAATGAAGAAGCCTTGCATTCCAGGGATAAAACCCACTTGATCATAGTGTATGAACCTTTTAATGTGCTGTTGGATTCTGTTTGTTAGTATTTTGTTGAGGACTTTTGCATCTATGTTCATCAGAGATATCGGCCTGTAGTTTTCTTTCTTTGTGACATCTTCGTCTGGTTTTGATATCAGACTGATGATGGCCTTGTAGAATGAGTTTGGGAGTGTTCCTCCCTCTGCTATATTTTGGAAGCATTTGAGAAGGGTAGGTGTTAGCTCTTCTCTAAATATTTGAGAGAATTCGCCTGTGAAGACCTCTGGTCCTGGGATTTTGTTTGTTGCAAGATTTTTAATCGCAGTTTCAATTTCAGTACTTGTCTTTGGTCTGTTCATATTTTCTATTTCTTCCTTATTCAGTCTCAGAAAGTTATGCATTTCTAAGAATTTGTAAATTTCTTCCTGGTTTTCCATTTAATTGACATATTATTGCTTGTAGTAATCTCTCATGATCTTTTGTATTTCTGAAGTGTCAGTTGTTACTTCTCCTTTTTCATTTCTAATTCTATTGATTTGAGTCTTCTCCCTTTTTTTCTTGATAAGTTTTGCTAATGGTTGATCAATTTTGTTTATCTTCTCAAAAAACCAGCTTTTAGTTTTATTATCTTTGTTATCATTTCCTTCATTTCTTTTTCTTTTATTTCTGATCTGATCTTTATGATTTCTTTCCTTCTGCTAACTTTGGGTTTTGTTTTCCTTCTTTTTCTAATTGTTTTAGGTATAAGATTAGGTTGTTTATTTGAGTTGTTTCTTGTTTCTTAAGGTAGGATTGTATTGCTATAAACTTCCCTCTTAGAACTGCTTTTGCTGAATCCCATAGGTTTTGGCTCAGTGTGTTTTCATTGCATTTGGTTCTAGGTATTTTTTGATTTCCTCTTTGATTTCTTCAGTGTTCTCTTGGTTATTAAGTAGTGTGTTGTTTAGCCTCCATGTGTTTTTATTTCTTACATAATTTTTCCTGTAATTGATATCTAGTCTTATAGCATTGTGCTCGGAAAAGATACTTGATACAATTTCAATTTTCTTAAATTTACCAAGGCTTGAGTTGTGATCCAAGATATGATCTAACCTGGAGAATGTTCCATGAACACTTGAGAAGAATATGTATTCTGTTGTTTTTGGATGAAATGTCCTATAAATATTAATTAAGTCCATCTTCTTTAATGTATCATTTATAGCTTGTTTTCCCTTATTTATTTTCATTTTGGTTGATCTGTCCATTTGTGAAAGTGGGATGTTAAAGTCCCCTACTATGATTGTGCTACTCTTTATTTCCCCTTTTATGGCTGTTAGTATTTGCCTTATGCATTGGGGTGTTCCGAATGTTGGGTGCATAAATATTTACAATTGTTTTATCTTCTCCTTGGAATGATCCCCTGATTATTATGTAGTGTCTCTTGCCTCTTTGGCAGCTCCAGACTTTTCCCCAGACTCCCTCCCAGGCAGCCGTGGAGCACTAACCCCTTTCAGGCTGTGTTCATGCCGCCAACTCCAGTCCTCTCCCTGAGCTCCGACTGAAGCCAGAGCCTCAGCTCCCAGCCCCGCTCACCCCAGCGGGTGAGCAGACAAGCCTCTCGGGCTGGTGAGTGCTGGTTGGCACCGATCCTCTGTGTGGGAATCTCTCCACTTTGCCCTCCGCACCCCTGTCGCTGCACTCTCCTCCGTGGCCCTGAATCTTCCCGCCTCGTCTACCCGCAGTCTCCACCTGTGAAGGGGCTTCTAGTGTGTGGAGACCTTTCCTCCTTCATGGCTCCCTCCCACTGGTGCAGGTCCCATCCCTATCCTTTTGTCTCTGTTTATTCTTTTTTATTTTGCCCACCCTGGTACGTGGGGAGTTTCTTTCCTTTTGGGAGGTCTGAGGTTTTCTGACAGAATTCAGTAGGTGTTCTGTAGGAGTTGTTCCATGTGTAGATGTATTACTGATGTATTTGTGGGGAGGAAGGTGATCTCCACTTCTTACTCTTCCACCGTCTTGAAGCTCCTTTCTATGCATAATATTTTGAACAAAAACTAAAAATTACTGAATATAGTTTTGTCATTTTATTTCAACTCATGTGTATTATTTTTTTAAAAATTGAGTTATTGCTCAAAATGCTGAAAAATTTAAAAACATATGAATGTCTAAACTACATACAAGTTTCAGTGTTCATTAAGGTCTAAGAAATAGAAAGACATCAAGATTCAAGTTATCATTTAAAAATATTGAATATAATTATATAGTTGATTTTGCTTTAAAGTTGAAAGTCTACATAAGTCTCATAATAAAAACAATATACTTTTAATCAATGATAGGCGATAACTTTTTGGTTTTTTTAATATTTTATTATTATTTGTTTTGGCTGTGCTGGGTCTTTGTTGCTGCCCACAAGCTTTCTCTATTTGCGGCAAGTGGGGGCTACTCTTTGTTGTGGTGCACAGGCTTCTCATTGTCGTGGCTTCCCTTGTTATGGAGCACAGGCTCTAGGCTTCAGGAGTTTCAGAAAGTGGGCTCAGTAATTGAAGCTTCCGGGCTCTAGAGCACGGGCTAATTGTTGTGGTTCATGGGCTTAGTTACCCGTGACATGTGGGATCTTCCCAGACCAGAGATTGAACCCGTGTCCCCTGCATTGGCAGGTGGATTCTTAACCACTGGACCCCCAGAGATCTCCAGCAATAACATTTTTATACTACATTTTCTCCTATAAGAAATTATTCAAAAATGAATAAAATTGATTCCTACTTACAAAGAACTCTAATAAAATATATTTCCATGTAAATGAAAAATTAGAAAAGAGGCAAGTGTTGGTAAGAAATGATTCATTTCCCCAGTATTATAGGGGAATCTGGTAGAGTTTCACAGGGCTCTTGACAACTGAGTTGAATTTTAAAGTATAGATAAAATTTCTTAGGAAAGACAAATAGAATTGCATTCTAGGCAGAGAACATTACACCCATAAATTCACAGTCACAATGGTGCATGAATCATTTAGGAGTCCTTTCAGCTACAAATAACAGAAAGTCTGACTAACATAAATTTAAATCATGTGGTCATTCATTGTTTGAATAAAGAAGTATAAGCAGTTGTACAGTTGGTTCAGCAACTCCACAAATTTATGGTGTTGGATTAGTATATTTATTGTTGTTTTTGTGTTCCTCTCTTGGTTGTAAGATGGCTACTGTTTCCCCAGACACCATATCCAATTCTTCCCATGAACCTTTGTCTCTTACTAGGAAATAAACATCTTTCACATAAGCCTCAGTAAAGTTCCAATTAAGAGTGTAAGATGTATCAGGAGGATATTGTTATTTTTATGTTCAAAGGAATTTAGGAATAAAAATAACTTTTTTTCAGCCTCTAACTAATGATACGAGAAAGAGAAAGATGTTTGTATCATTTCAGAGAGTCTCCTAACAGTGCATTAAGGAAAATTAAATAAATCAGTACTGCCGGGCAATAAACTATTAAGCGGAGAGTATCAGAGGGTGATGTTGGAGAGCTCAATGAATTTCAGTGTTTGAACTTTTCTCAAATGGGGATATCCCAGAAGGAACTTAAAATTATATCATCATATATAAATTTTCAGAGACACACTGAGATATTAGTGTGAAGAATGAAAACAGAGAAATCAAGGATATTTTAAATAAATGGAGAGCTATTCCATGTTCATGGATAGGAAGACTTAACAATAGCATTAAGACATCATTCTTCCCAACTTGATCTGTAGATTCAATGCAACTTCAATCAAAATCTCAGCAAATTACTGTTGATACAGTTTATATGGAAAAGCAACAGATCCAAAATAGTCAACATGATACTAAAGCAGAACAGTCGGAGGACTGACACTACCTGATTCCAAGGCTTACTATAAAGCTACAGTAATTCAGACAGTCAGTGTTGTTACTGGTGAAAGAATAGATCTATGGAACAGAATAAAGAGCACAGAAATAGACCCACACAAATATCTCCAACTGATTTTTGACAAGGAAAGGCAATAAAATGGAAAATGATACTTTTCAAAAAATGATGCTGGAACAATTGGGCATCCACATGCAAAAAAATCTAGACACAGACCATATGCCTTTCATGATAATTAACTACAAATGAATCATAAAATTTGTTGTAAAATGGAAAACTATGAAACTTCTAGAATATAACGGTTTGGCAACATTGGCTTTGGCAATTCTTTTTTAAACACACCAATAGCAAGATTCATATAAGAAACTATTGATAAATGGAACTTCTCTAAACTGAAAAACTCTGCTCTATAAAAGACACTGCTAAGAGAATGAAAAGACCAGTCACAAACTGTGAATAAATATTTGGAACATTTGGTATATCTGATAAAGGGCTTGTATCCAAAATATAGAAAGAACACTTAAAACTCAAAATAAGGAAACATATAAAAAGTGGATAGAAGTCTTAACAAATCTCACCAAAGAAGTTATACAGATAGTCGTTGAACATATGAAATGATACTCAATGTCATATCTTATTAGGGAATCAAAAATTAAAACAAGGAGATACTAATACACTATAATGGCTAATATCCAAATCATTGACAACATGAAATGCTGATGAGGATGTAGTATATTCATTGCTGGTGGGAATGTACAATTGGACAGCCAATTTGGAAGACAGCTTGGAAGTTTCTTAACAAACTCAACTTACTATTACCACAGGATCTAACAATCACACTCTAGGTATTTACACAAACTAGCTGAAAACTTACATTCAAGTAAAGCCTGCACTCAAGCATTTATAGCAGCTTCAGTCATAATACCCAAAACTTGGAAGCAACCAACATGTCCTTCATTGGTGGATGGACAAACAAATAATGGTACATTTGTACAATGGAATATTATTCAGTGTTATAAAGAAAGAAGCTATCAAGTCACAAAAATACATGGAGGAACCTTAAAATGCACATTGATGAGCCAAAGAAGCCAATCTGAAAAAGCAACATACTGTATGATTTCAACTATCTAACATTGTAGAAAAAGCAAAACTATAAAGATAGTAAAAACATCAGTGGTTGCCAGGGGCTGGGAAGGGAGTGAGGGAGAGATGAATAAATAGAGCACAGAGGATATTTAGGGCAGTGAAAATACTCATTAGGATACTGTAATGGAGGATACATGACATTGTGAATTTGTCAAAACCCAAAAAACTTTTCAACACAAAGAGTGAGCACTAATGTAAACTAAGGGGTTTAGTTAATAATAATAGGTCAGTATTGGTTCATCAATTGTGTCAAATATGACACAGAAGTGCAAGATGTAACCAACAGAGGAAACAGGCCCGGGAGGAGTATATGAGAACTCTGTACTTTTTTGCTGAATTTTTTTTGTGTGTGTGAATCTAAACCCCCCAAAACAAAGTTTATTAGTTGAAAAAAACTAGAATGTTGGCAAGATTGAAGGACACGATAGCAGTTGGAAGTACTAATGTAAATCAATAATAAAGTTCAAACTAGGGCAAAGGTAATGAAAATGGAAAAATGGGAATGACTTGGAATATACTTAAATGTAGAATCAGTGTCACTTAGGGTTAGATTGGATCATAGGGTTTGAGGACAATGAGGGAAAGGGAAGAAACTAGACTAACTTTCACAAGTTTGAGTTGGGTGCCTGGGTGATGTCAATCATGGTCTGGAATAGTAAAGTATTGTGGAGATCAAGTCCTGATTTTATCTTTGACTTATTGAGTTTTACATGATAGTGGCAAATAATAAAGGAGTTGACCTATAAAAAATAATATGACTGAAAATTTAAAACTTAAAGATGCTGTCTTTTCAAAGGTTTGGAAGTGCTGTGTTTTTAGAATAGACTTTCTCTCTTTACTAATGTCTATATTCTGTAAGCCAGTTTTAGAATGGAATGAGAAAAGAAGATTTTAAAACCTGCTTAGACCATGCTAATGAGCACAGAAGTTAACGGGGGCTGAATAAAAAGAGTCAGATACTGTGAAAGAGCAAGTACTAAGAATTATTTCCAAAGTATTAGGCAATCCATTTTTGCATGACATCTACTGTGGAGGGAAGCTGACTTAGATATGAAAACATTACAAACCCCTTAGCATGAGAGGCTTCAACTGTGTCTCTGAAAATGTTTTGATTTCTTTGTGTAAGTGCTTCTGCATATCATTGCCTCTAACTACACACTTACTCTGAAAACTGAGCTGGTAATTTAGATAGCATATCACAACAAGTGTGGCAAAGCAGGAGAATATTAAATGGATATGCAAATTGACTCATGAATATGAATAGCATCTGAAGTGACAGATACTGTCATAGCATCATAAAATTAAAAATAAGATTTGATTATAAAGACTCAGGTTCTGTAGAATAAATTACAAGTGCCTCACTTTCCTTAGGATTCTTAGTTTCTTGAATGGCAGACAGCTTTCTCCTATGCCTTTTTTTTTTTTGTAAATAAGAAAATGAAGAGTATGCTAAACACTGATAGAGCTGCCTGAGGTAGAATATAGAGTACTGACTTGGTTTGTAATATCTAATATTAGTGTTAATTCCTTTATTAGTAATGATATCTAATATTTTTGATAATCTATGTTTTCTCCCCAAGAACTTTCATAGAAATGTGTCGTGGGCTACTTGCATTGTAAGTAGAGCAGCAAGTAATCTCTTTATTTATAGAGAAGTAAACTGTGGCTCAGAGAATTTTAAAAAGTTGTTCCAGTCAAAAGCTACATTGAGTTCCAAGTCTGGTGACCAAAATCCAGAACATTTTATACCAGATGAGTTTCTTAGAGTCTGCCAGAGTTGAAACATGTGGTTGCCATTTTGGTTTTATCTACTTTTGTTTCACTGTACGTGAGGAAAACTCTCTAGTGATCTGGAAGCGGGCAAACCACTTTGGAGTTTTTGCAGTGTCTTCTTTCTGAAGGGGAAGTGTAGGCATCCTTGAGGTATTGAGGAGAGCTGCCTAAGGAGAAGTGAGTAGATCTGAAATCATGGGTTGCAATACTTAGAATTGGTAAGTTTACCAGATTTGTCACATTATAAACTTCACTCTATCATCACTGTTCGGAGAAGGCCTATCTGACTTGAAGTCAACAAAATGTCAGAATAAGGAGAGCCACAGTCCCATTAAATAACAGGATTAATAAAAGGAACTCCAAGTAATTTTGATTTTGTTTTATTCTTGGTTATAAGTATCAGATTGCTTAGCTCTCTTGGAGGGATGAGAGACAACCTGGGAAAACTTCTCTGGAGATAAACTTTCAGTAGCTTTATTCCTTTTCTCATGCTTCTCACCAGCTCTTAAACTGTCCCATTCCCTGATTTCCATAAGGAAGATCAGCTCCAAATTATACTGCAGCCCCTCCTCTACACAATGCAAGCTACACGTTTCTCTGCTCTACGTATCTGTGTATCAGTAGATTTGTTTTCCGTTACTTTCTCACTACTAGAAAACTGCCAACATAGATTTATCTCTTGTGATTCACCACACTATCATCCCAGTGAAGGATGTTGAGAAAAACATATGTGTTCTGCCCACAGTTTTCAAGAAGAAATAAAAAGCCTAGCCTACAGGATTTAACAAGCTGTGTAATTTTACTTACTATCATCAGAGTTCATGTCACTGCAATAGTGAAGACAGTTTTTCTATAATGAAATTGCATCAAAATTTATTGAAATTACACTTTTAGATAAATTATTTCATTTATCTCGGCCAATTTTCGTATCTCCTAAAGTAGGTAGAAATCATAGTACTTACTTCATAGAGAGGTGGATAAGATTAGATTAAATGAGATATATGAAGAAATTTAACCTTCTGCCTGGCACTTACTAAGACTTCAATAAGTTTTAAGCATAAATGTTATTACCCCTTACCTCTCTCATCCCTTTGCAAATTCTGTGGGATGCAGCACGCTTTGAAATGCACACTTGGCCTATTCCTCAATGACTTCCTTATCCCAATGTATGCATGGGGGCAATAATTCATTGATAATCATGTTGCTATTTATCACCCATTCATCTATTCTAAACTTGAAGTCAATAATCCACTTTAAGGATAGTCCCAATTTAACAGTGATTCACTGTTTTGTACTGCTCAGCTACTTTGTAATGATTTATCTAGTTTGCTATTTCTGGCTTCCAACTGTATTTCAAAAATTGAAGTGAAACATCTTATTATACAACATTGAATTCTCCAAGTATCTCCCATTTGTCCCATCCTAAATCCACTCCAAACTTCCTGCTACATAATAAGAATAACATACCATGTCATATGCATCACAAGAATAATTTTGTCAATGGTGAATGACTCTCAATTGACAGTCATACTTAAGCTATAATTGAAAACATTCTCCACACTACAATTTGGTTAATTTGTTTGTTCCTGAGTATAATTTATAATTCCTGCTGTATTCTGCTCCTGAAGTATAATCAAGAGGCAAATCTGTTTCCAGTTACTGTAACAAATAGAAATAATTAACTCAATGTTAAATGGCAAGGATTATGTTAGGTTTTGTGATGAAAATAGTTCTAATATCTGAAATACAAATGTCATGTCTTCAGTATTTCATAACCTAAACACTGAGCTACCCAAACTACTGCCATCTGAGAACTAACATAAGGTTTGAACTAAAAAATACCCTAGAGATTTTCTAATGGAATTTCATTTTTCATTTTGAATATAATATATGCTTGTTAAATATAACGTTGAAAAGCAAAGTAAAATCACTTGTAATTCGTTATTGAAGGCAAAAAATTCAAATGAATCAAGTGAAAAAGAAAATAAACTTAATAAAGCTCAATGTAGCGTTCCTACTATAACAAATTAGAGACAGACTAGACAAAAAGATTCAATTCACAATAGATAGAAACCCATAAATAATCTAGCCACAAGAGTATAAATATATAGGACCTTCATGAAAATAAACAATAATGATTTAATTCATTGAAAGCCATTACAACTTGCTAAATAGAGAATCTTTCATGTTTTTTTATTCTGACAAAATGTCAGAAAATGTTTAAATAATGGTGGTAGTAGCCACCCATATTTTGTTTTGATTTCAATAAGAATTCATCTAAAATTTCTTGTTTTACGTTTGATAACTTTTTGCATGAAAAACATTTTAACAAATATTAAGGGACTTATGAGTTTTTTTCTCTTAAAAATATTTTCTGGTGTTCTTGTTGGTGTGTTTTTATTTTGGAAATAGTGTGGTAGATTGTATTATGGTTCCCAGGTATATTCTCTACTTCCTGTTGGAGGATTTGTCCCAGCTCCTCACCACATGATATTCAGTACTCTTGTGGGAAGGGTACACTGTCCCATTAATGATACTCATGGATTTGTGATGTACCAGATCAATGGTATCTGAGAAAACATGGTATATGCTACTTATGGGCAAAGCTTTTAAAAATATCACAAATTTCCATCAGTTCTTTCTCTGTCTCTCTCTCTCTCTTTTTTTTTTTTTTCCCTCTGCCAAGAGAATGTCCCAAATAGGACTGCTTCTCCAGCCTGGGTTCTGGGAAAGGGAGACCCAAGGAGCAAATCTGAGCAACCTCTAGTTGTTGACATAAAACATGAAAAGGACAGATATTAAATATGTTGTCAGCCCCTAAGATTTTGGAGTGGTTAGTCATCACAGCAGTATGGTATTCATCTTAAGCCTCTTACCATCAATGAAGATGGAAATAAACTTGTATCTTTTCTGAACAATGATCAGCATGATAGTCATCATTTCCTAAATCAAACCACCTTCACATTCCAAGGTTAAATGATAATTTGGCATAATAACATATTCTTATATGTCAACATTGTTGACTTCAGTTTGTTAGTAGTGAGTTTTATTTAGACTCTCCTCACCCCCATAGGTTTTTAATCTGGGTTTATTACTTTTTTAATAATTATTTATGTTTACAATTAATTGCCAGACTTTCCATATTTTTCTCTGTTCCAAGGGAGTTTATACATCCTAATATTGTGCGTTAATTAAAGTTTAAAAGAGGTATCCTTGAAAATTTACTTTGCCTTCACTATATTTAATTTTTCTTAAACTGTTGATAATTCAAAAGTTTGTGTTAGTGATATTTAAAACTCTTTATAAAAATATATTTTCTAATTTTTAGTGTAGTAGCCTCATAAAATTGTAACCTTATACTCACCTTATGGTGCAAAACTACACTTCTCATTGGCACCCTCCTCTGCAGGTCCTTGTCATTTAACTTTCTTTGTCTACCATTTCCTTCAGGTGCTTCTCATGGCATAAAAATCTGTTTATATCCCCTATCTGCCATTGTTTCTTCTCTAATTCTCCTTATTTATTTTTGTTATGGGTGGTATATATTTCATTCATTATTTTCTTATAATTTTACCAAGTATATAAGTGGGATTAAAAATGTTTACACGTGTATTCAATTTGCCAAATTTACTAACGTTCCTTTCATAAGTTTCTATTCCTCCCTTTCAAGGCTCAGCTTAAATGACACATTTTCTGTGTCAGATCCCTTGAAATTCTGAAGTAGAACAATTACTCCTGCTCTGTGCTCTTCTAGAACTTTGCTCATCATGGTAATATAGCAATAGTTATATTATATTTCAGCTACATTTGGACATATTTACCCTTTTTATAAACTGTTTTACTTTGTAGCATTTTATTCATTACAGAAATCCATCTGGCATATGGCGGATGCTCAGTCAATTTTTGCTGAATTTAATTGAAATTCAAGAAATTGGCATCCATCATATTCATCCTCCCTAAATTACTAGGTATGAATTGGCTCCATTTGAAACTCATATGAGTAGAGGGGGTAGGATAACTTTTGTCAAATTTCCAAGAGTTATTTTTTTTTCTTTTCATTGAAGTGAAGATGTGAATTAATATTTAAGAGAAATGTTTCCCTCTGCTTGGATTTCTGGTTATATAAATGTAAAGCAGATGTCCTATACCAGAATGCAAACTATTAAATAAAGAAAAGTTCTCTGTTTTAAATAATAAAATAGTTATGCCTACAACCTTAAGAGTGTTTATATTGCAAAGGACTTACATTTCTGAGACCGTGATTCCAATATGGAGGAAGAATTGGAGAATCCCAGACCTTATCCAGGTCCTTTTCCTGGGGTGAAGATAAGAGAGAGGTGAACAAGTTGTCCTTGGTAACAGGTCTCCAGGCTTAATTAGGAAGGGTTACTGCAAAGAACCTTACACTATGTACTTTGGGGGTAGTCATATATATTATGGCTTTTCTCCTTTCTGTATTGTTTTTCCCTACTGTTAACTCCATGCCTTCTGTAAAGCTTGGTTAAATGTCACTTGGCTTGGGAAATGAAAGTATACAGTAAGACCCCAGGGGAATAGGGACAGTGGCAGCCATGTGGAGATGATTGTAAGATATCATTCATTTAATCAATCAATCAAAAATATTTATCTAGCACCTAATATGAGCCAGGCAATGGAGATAAGGCATTGAACCAGACAGACATGATTCTTATTTATAATATACTGCAACAAATAGAAATTAAACATGCAGTGTTAATATCTAATATTTTTTTCCAATTTTTAAGGTTTTCTTTTACTAATTCAACTCATGAGTCAGCATGCTGCTGCTATTGGGATTGCTATAACTTTAGTACAGAAATTGTCATAAAATACAGAATTGAATTCTAAAGTAA
This sequence comes from Mesoplodon mirus, assembly GCF_964341445.2. NCBI lineage: Eukaryota > Metazoa > Chordata > Mammalia > Artiodactyla > Ziphiidae > Mesoplodon > Mesoplodon mirus. The sequence goes on from NC_138986.1 coordinate 85,641,989, forward strand.
GATACCTTGCCAAACTCCTGTAACCCTAGATTTATGCAACACTTAAAATAAATACCTATCAATGAAATTAATCGTTTTACTTCCTTTTGGGACCAGCATTTATATTGGAGGTAGTCTCTTGATGGTTATGGCACACATCTTCTGACTTTACACTTTACTATGATCAACTGCCCAAGCCCTGAATGTGCCTCAGTGATAGTCCTTCAAAAATTAGGGAGCTAGCCACTTACCAACACTCAGCAAATATTAAAACTAGCACTTGAAATGAGTGAGAGAATACAATATAAAAGACAAGTTTCTGAGAAGATAAGTAAGTAATTTCCCATGAGGTTTATCATACAAAGAAGGAGAAAGAGACAGAGAAAAAAGACAGAAGAGGGAGGTATGAGCAATATTAAATACAACTACAAATGTATAACTTGGAATCTAAGGAAACCACTGCAAATCAAAATAAAGGGAAAATAATGTTTGCTGTTGATTGTTTTGCGTTTTTCATGTATAAAACTTCCAAATGTGAAAGCTGACATTATTAGTTTACCAAAAATGTACTAACATCACACTTATGACTGCTCCTCTATTCCATGGACAAGTACACATGTAGTTTAATGGAATTACTCACTGTTATGTTTTTAATCTTAATCCCTGATAATATATTTCTTTTTTGAGCTTCATGTTTACCACTGTCTGACTCATCACCGTTTGAAAGTTCAAGTTCTTTCCAACTTAATTAAAATGAAAACAGTGAGGACATTTTTATAACTCCATGAGATTACTGATTCAACTGGTATTTTGATTCAACTGGTATTACTGATTACTTGTATTTTGCCCTAGGTAACAGAGACTACAAATGGAGATTATCCAGAGGGACAGAATGACCCAGGAGAGTACCTCTCACTTCTGTGTCAATAGTTAAAATCCAGTGCAAAGCTGTAGTGACTAAAGCTGCTTCCACCTGGGTGCCCACAGAAGCTGGTAAGAAAATGAGGGAAGGGGCTTCTCAAGGTTTGATAAGACTTGTTGACCGGTAAGTCCCGCTGGAAGTTCCTGACAGGACGGTTGATGCAGGAGCTACACAGGGGAGACTGAAGAGGCGAGACTAGTCTTCCTCCATGTGGCTCTTCCTTCCAGATGTGGAGAAATTGTTTCCATGTTTTTTAATACCTCATATAAGAATTGTCTCAATGTTATTTGGCAATATTAAAAATTGTTTTGTACTTTCAAAAAGAGCAAGTATTTTACAGGCTTTCCTGGTGGTGCAGTGGTTGAGAGTCCACCTGCCGATGCAGGGGAGACGGATTCATGCTCCCAGCCGGGAAGATCCCACATGCCATGGAGCGGCTAGGCCCGTGAGGCATGGCCGCTCAGCCTGTGCGTCTGGAGCCTGTGCTCCACAATGGGAGAGGCCACAAGGGTGAGAGGTCCGCGTACCACACACACACACAAAAAAAAAAAAAAAAAAGAAAAAAAAAAAGAAAAAGAAAAAAAGAGAAAGTATTTTAGAATCTCCTTCAGATATAGTTCAAATGATGAGAGTCAAGAAAAGCCCAATGGATGTTAGTTGAGTTTACATTGTCCACAGTCTATAAAACACAGATAACGATGAAGGAAGATGTTTAGCTTCTTCTATTTGGAAGTCAATGTGTGAACCCATTCTGTACATCTGAAATATCTTTATAAATAGGACATCTCTCATTATTTAAAATTAAATGGATAATTCAGAACTGTTCTCTTACATTTATATTCTTAAGCAAAAGGTAATCCACTAAACCAGTATTTTTTTAATAAAGGACATGAGATACAGGGAAGAAAAAGGGTTTTTCCTAGTCATATTTTACTTGAATTTTATAACTTTTATATTTTTAAATTTTAATTTATTTTCTACAAAATCTTATTATAGTAAATTCAAGTGGGAGAACATGACACACTCCTGTGATCATTGCCACTTCAACTATATGTATATAACATACACGTATACACACCTACATGCATTAAATAGCGAATGTAAATAAATAAATGCTGTTTTCTAGGCCATAGTTTTGACCCAGCCCTTTAAGCAATCAGCATCTCCAATTATTGTTGATTCTTAATAGTCTGTCTTTTTAATAAGCACTCTTAGAGAATGTGAGAGAAGTAAAAAATAACCAAGATCACCTCAGTTTTCAAATGAGAAAATTAAATGTCAGATGGCTTCAGTGAGGTTCTCAAAAGCAGATAGGTGGGTAGATAGCTGACAGAAGATAGATGATAGATAGATAGATAGATAATAGATAGATAGATAGGTCGATAGATGTAGAGATATTTCTTCTGACTCAAATTTACGTGTATTTTTGCCACACAGGGTTGTGTGGTTGCGTTTGCTAAGGTTCTTCTAGTTGACACTCTAGAAGGCATAAGCAAAATAAATGTATTGAAAGTTTCCTTGGGAAACCCGGGGAAAGAAACAAAGTGAAACATGTAGTTCTTGGTCAGGACAAGAGCCAGAGCAGGACTGAGACCTCAGCTGCAAGAGTTTACAGGAATTATCTCTAAGGTGTCAACTTATCTCTAAGGTATTTGATCCCAGGAGTCCCAATCTTTCCATTGCTGGTCAAGTTTCAAACTCTGGAAAAGAAAATCTGATTTGCCTAAACTGGATCGGGTTATATTCCCCTGGTTGGAAACCATGGCCAAGTAAGTAGATCTTAGAGCATAGCTATAGCCCGTGGAGAAACTTATGTGTATTGAAACCTTTTCCAACAAAAGCAGAATTATTTTGAGTGGTGATACCCAATGTTAATATTGTGGGCAGAATTTTGGATCTTCAAGGACAATTGAGATAGAATATCCCGCCTTAGGAGGCCAATATAGAAGAATCCAATAATGAGATTAAGTCAGAAATACTTAGAGAACAGATATGATATAGCTTAACAGAAAGAAACAAATACAAAATTCTTTGTACAAGAACAAAGGATAGAGGTGAGGTCAAATGTGCCACAAATTCAAGATTCAGGATCTGAACTTAAATGGAAGGGCAGTGAGACCTGACATAGGATAGAGGATATGGGATGATTGCTGTAGGTGGAATGAAAGCATCTTAGGTTTGATTTATTGGATGTAACTGCCCTATGCCTGAATGGATCCTGCTGGTTTAAGTGTGTTTGCAGAACAAGATTTCTTAACAACTTAGATTGTAAGAAAGTTGTTAGTCCCAGTGATGACTAGAGTTTTTATCCCAGAGAATATGCATGGTGAATATCAAAAAAATATCTTGCAGTCTCACTTACTGCTAAAGCTTCAGATTTTCATTTCCCTTTGTTATCTCATGACACTACTGATTCTATTAAACCGGGAACTAAAACATTTTCTTCAAAATGTTCTCTTTTCCTTCTCACATTCATAGTTCATAGTTCATTAATAGCATCACACTATTTGTCACCTAGGGGTTCAAATATATATCAAATTGATTGTATCAGAAATTCTTCTACATGCAAGTTCATCTCACCAGCATCCTACACAGGTAATCTGGGGCTTTTCTTTCCAGTTTATCATTGTAATTCAGACAGTCTTGCTCTTAGTCTTTGTCTTGATTACTAAACTTTATAGAAATAGTCAAATTCTCACTACAGTTAATATTTCATCTGGCCTGTTGTCCAGCTCACTTCTTTGACTGTTGCATGTGCCTTAGAGCTTGCATTTTATATGCTCGACTCTGAGGAATCTCTCATATTTTACACCAAACAAACCCTGTGTTCTCTCCCTCTCTTTGATCATGTACCACTGTGTACTCTCAGAGAGTATGTGACAAATTAAATCTACTTAAAAACATTTTTACTTTAAGATAGATATTAATTCTTCCCCAAAGATCTAAGTCCCATTAAATATAATTGTGCAGGCAATAAGACTATTTTTAAACTTGTTTCTGGGTCTTTGGATGAAAAACCTCAAGAGACAGAATTATAGCAGTGGAATGCCTTTCAGAGATTATTTACCATTCATTTTTGCAAATAAGAAAGCAAAACCTAAGGCAGTCATTTGATTTTCCCAAAGACACACTATTAGCTGATACCAGAACTGGAATGTTTCTCCTCAGGCTTCCAGTGTATTGTTGTTTTTGTTGTTGTTTTTTACTATATTGCAACTCACATCAATCTGTGCAACCTTACTAGGTGCTTAATTTAATTATTAATAGTTGTTCATATTATCACATACTTTGCACATATAATGGATTAATGAGGCCTTATAGCAGTTGATCATTCTTTCCTCTAAAATAAAAGTAGATTGTGTAAAAGTCTTAGTCTGAAAATTATTTTCTTAGGCTATATTTGGAAATGAAGTGGAAAAGTCAAACAATTTTAATACCTTAAGAAACTTTGTTCATATTACCCACTTTATTTCTAATACAGTATCAAAGTACGCTTGCATAATAATTTTATTAGAGAGATATTCTTACCAAACCATGGTCAACACTATTATATTTTTTAATCTTTGTTAATTTTATGAGAGAACAATGAGGTATTATTTCAACAAAATAATATAATTTCCTAATAATATCAATAAATACCCTAAGATTGTGCTGAACAATATGGTAACAACTAGCCATAAGACCATATAAATTTAAATGAAATGGAGTTAAGAATTCAGTTCTTCAGTAGCACTAGTCACACTTAAAGTATTCAATAATCACATCTGCATACTGGTTACTGTATCAGACAGGGCTGATACAGAATATTTCCAACATCACAGAAAGGTGTATTGAGCAATGACATTCTAAGGTATTATTAACCCTAACTTACAGAGGAAGAAACTGGGGCTTAGCGACACATCCATCCTCCTATATGTAATAAGTGGAGAAGTCATGTTTTGAATAAAGCATCTAATTCTGTATAACTTTTGTGTTTAATATATTTACCTTTGAAGAATAATTCTTTTTTACTGCTAGTGAAGGTAAACATAGACCTTTATTCAGCCATTTATCTTTCCTGTGTTTTAAATTGTTCATTTGCATGCAATAGTCTGTTGAGTAAATGAACACCCCTTAAAATTTCTATCATCAATTTAGTAGTCTTTTTATTTTGTTTTTAGACTAATTCTACATTATTTCAAAGCAAATACAGTATCATATAAAATTGGATAAAATTATATTAATATTGTCCTTACAGTTTCTTTCCCATTATCCACTAAGGAGGATTTCGTGTTGACCCATTCATTTCTTCTCTCCTGTAAGTTTCTTCCCTGCCAAACCATTCTTTGTTCTTCTGGGAAAATTTTTTTTAAAAAGATAATAGAGAAGTCATATGAGAGATGATAATGAAAAGAAGACATCAGAGGTGTCTGTTCCAAAGTTCACCATAAAATGTGCAGAGGATCAGCAGAAGAGCTGCAGTGTTTAAAGATACTTGAAGAGGGATTAAATTTGAAGGGTTTAAAAGAATTGTTGTAGCTTAGGTTTACCTTCACATTGTCCTTTAAAAATAGATGGTGAAAAATTGAGTGACACTGAATGCTAGTTTTGGGGTTTTGGGTGCTAAACTGTACTTGACTACAGTCTGAGACTGGTTACTTTGGATAATGGTGTTTTAATTTCTAAGCATAGTGATATACTTTGACAATAGAAAATTTACAAAAAATACTATACTGCCACATATATGCCATACTGAACTGAAAGAGCAAGGAAGTATGATGTGAAATACTTTATTTCATCAGTGTTAGTGTTTTTATTAACAGGAGCATTTTTTAAAAAAATTTTTTGGTCGCACCATGCGGCATGTGGGATCTTAATTCCCTGACCAGAGATCTAACCCGCATCCCCTGCATTGGAAGAATAGAGTCTTAACCACTGGACTTCCAGGAAAGCCCAACAGGAGCCTATTTTTTTCTTTTTCATTTCTAAGAAATCCATTTATCTGAGGTATTTAGGACTCCACAATCATATTTTTCTTTTTAGAAAACCACAAATATTGTTAGTGATTAATAATGTTTGTGCAATAAAAGATATATCTAGATGGATAGATAAATAGGTAGTAACCATTAGGAATTTGTAAGAAGAATGGTAGATTAGAACCCTCTGATTAAGAATACATATCTGTGCTTGTGTAAAAATATTCTCCTTCTAACTTAAATGAGTGATTTCACATTATAACAGTGACAACAAATACAAGCAAGTTTCTTAAATAAAACATTATTTTAATTAAAATTTAAAAGTCTGATTTTGGGACTTCCCTGGTGGTGTAGTGGTTAAGAATACTCCTGCCAATGCAGGGGACACAGGTTCCATCCCTGGTCTGGGAAGATCCCACATGCCGCAGAACAACTAAGCCCATGCATCACAAATACTGAAGCCTGCACACCTAGAGCCTGTGTTCTGCAACACCACAATGAAGAGCAGCCCCCTGCTCACCACAACTAGAGAAAGCCCACGCACAGCAACAAAACCCAATGCGGGCCTCTCACTGTTGTGGTCTCTACCGTTGCGGAGCACAGGCTCCAGACACGCAGGCTCAGCGGCCATGGCTCACGGGTCCAGCCGCTCCGTGGCATGTAGGATCCTCCCAGACAGGGGCACGAACCCATGTCCCCTGTATCGGCAGGCGGACTCTCAACCACTACGCCACCAGGGAAGCCCAAGAAGTCCCATTTTAAAATACAAATTCCCAGGGCTTACCTGGTGGCACAGTGGTTGAGAGTCCGCCTGCCAATGCAGGGGACACGGGTTCGTGCTCGAGTCCGGGAGGATCCCACATGCCGCAGAGTGACTGGGCCCGTGAGCCATGGCCACTGAACCTGCGCATCCTGAGCCTGCACGTCCAGAGCCTGTGCTCCACAATGGGAGAGGCCAAAACAGTGAGAGGTCCGTGTACCACAAAAAAAAAAAAAAAAAAAAATCCCCAGTGACTATTTTCTCGAGATACATTATACCCTTTTACTTCCTTTCCCATATTTTAGTTGGTTGTGCTTGGAGCTCTCTGGTAGCCTTGACAAGATAATTATACAGGGAGTAACTTCTAAATATCATTAATTATATTAAAATGACACAATAAAAGGTTGTTAAACATCAAAAGGTTCTTGGTGTCTTGCTTCTTCTGATTAATATTTACTTCTTAACAAATGGAAATAGAGTCTTTTTATCTCATAAAGTTCCATTCTTTTCCCACATGCCTCCTTCCCAGCACAGATTTTATATTTAAATTCATTAAAACAGAATTTATAGGAATTTGAAAAGTTAGAAGAAGCTCAAGACAAAGTTGCCGGAAATGTTGTTGTTAATTTAGCCTGAAGCAAGGCCGTGTTGCACATGTGTATTTCTGTACCCTGTAAAAATCTATGGTTTTGTTTGAACAGAAGAGTAGATACACAAAAGTGTACAATCCTCCTTTGTAGACAATCTACTGAAAATCTCTTTTGACTTGCATAGTTGATGCATACTTAGGGCAGGTATACTTCCAAGTTGAAATGCTCCAGAGATTAACAGTAACAACTGCTTTGAGGTGTTCCTGGTTCCATTTCACCACTTCGTCATCTGGGTAGACATATGAGGATCAAGTCAGCAGATTTTGGAAATGATTATCATGGAATTTATTCTTTTTAGCAGATGATTTTTTGTTTTGATGCTCCCACATAAATGTAAAACACGAACGATGTTCTCAGCAGAGACAAATATGAAGCATGCATATTTCAAGTTTCCTCCCCATCAGATAAAACCACTGCAAACTGAGCTTGACAATGTCCAGCTGCCTGTCCAGAGTAAATTTGAAATTGAGTGTGCATTAATGTGATATATTGTTATTTTTGCCCCCCAAATAAACTACCTTCTTTCAAGGTAAATGTAAATATGAGAATAAGCTGTAATGTGACTTGATAATGAATTCTCCTTCAATGTATCCTTGAAACTTGTAACAAAGCTGTACAATGTTTTAGAAGGAATTAAAGCATAAAGTATCAAAGTACTCCAAGATTCCAATAGGTTTTCAAAATTAGACATTCATTCTAAAATATTTTAAAGTTAATGTTCTTTGGTAACATTTCCTTTGTGCATGGAAGTAACACTATGCAATGTGCATATGTCTCTAGCCTTTAAAATTCTAATACAGAGTGTGAACGTTATTGTTATATAGTTTATACCCTTCTTTGCAGATGATTAATCACTACACAATTATTGCAGTCTTCTCATGAATTTAAGTAGAATTTTCAAAGTATAAGAATATAGTAATTGCTTTGATCTTATCCTTCTATCCAGATTTTATTAAATAAATCATCATACTTCTCAAGTTGAACTCTGGCCATAGAAGAAAAAAATATATTTAAACAATATAGCAAAATATAAAATTGAAATTATATTACATGTTTACAAAAGATCTGTGTATGCTGAATCAGAGTATCTGCAAGTTTATTTTATTGGATTATTTCCTCCAAGCAGTGGTTCTTAACTGGAGGCATTTTATCCCTCAGGGAACATTTGGCAATGTCTGGGGAAGTATTTAGTTTTCACAACTGGGAGGTTGACTACAGCTGGTATCTACGGGTAGAGTCCAGGATGTGGCTAAACATCCCCACAACAAAGATTTATGTAGTCCATAATATTGAGAACCCTGCTCCAAAACATAGGTAAAGATCTACATACTACCAGAATTTGACAAGTAAATGCAATAAATTATGTACAGATAAATATTGTAGAATCTCAAAATCTTAGGAAAATGGGCCATCTGCTATGACTTGTTTGCACACACACGCACAAACATGACATGCATACATTGTACATATGTATCATATGTATTTATATGTGTGTGTGTATATATATATAGTCAAACACACATATGTCAACTGGTTCTCAAATTATATTTGTCTCTGAATAATGTTTTGGAGCAACTGATCTTTTCCTTAGTTACTAAGTTGCTATCCAGTCTAGATTCTTTATGTATCAAGTGATCAAAGACACAATTTTGAGTAGGCATACATAGACTTTCTCCTCCTGGTTTACTGCAACTATATAGGAGCAGGGCTTTTCTATTGTGGGGCTCATATTTTGAAAACCATCTCTTTTTGTGTCTATCCAATTTCTGGTTTGTTAATGTTCAGCCTCTCTGACAGATTCATCTTCTAAATTAGACATTTTTCATCTTCAAGATGAAATGTTATGTTCAATCACTTACTAAAATATAATTGTTGCTCTTGATATCGCTCAGCATATATTCAATCTGATTATCTAAACTGTGACTAAGAGACTGAGCTATCATAATTTTGGAGAGGGAAGAGAATTATGGTCCCTGTCTTCTCCTTCAATCCAATTCCTGCCTCTACATAGAAAAGAGGCAAAACTCCATAGCTCAGTTCCTGCATTTGGAAGGAAGCAAATACACCCTGAACACTAGTCAGTCAGTCAAACAAAATTTCCTAATTGAAGACTGAAAATAATTCAATTCCATCTTGAAGATCCTCTGAAAATTCTCACTGGTGGGTAGCACCTAGACATCTGGAGGGAAATTTAAGGAGATTCCTCTCCCATTTATATAATGCAAAGTAGGTTACACTTAGCTGCTGAAGAACTCCTGCAATATAGGAAGTACAAAAAAAAGGATGTATACAGTACATCAGTTAGAGAACCTGACATTTATGTTATAGAATGTGTGTGTGTGTGCATGTGTGTGTTGCTAACCATGTCTAATGTGTGGACCATATACACTATGTAATACACTATCAGTCTAATCTATTTCAACAACTGTGAAGTCAGTCTCCACTCAGCATCAAGTTATACATCTGTCACTTGGAGTACACTCACCCTCCGATGTTTATTCCTTAGTTCCTTGTCATTAGTTTGAGACTGCTTTTCTATTTCTTTACATGATGTTTAAGCAAAGTCTCACTGATACAGTAATCTAAGACACTAGAATTTATGCTACATAAACATATTTAAATTGTGAACTGTCTCTGAAAAAAATCATATCTTTGCCATATAAAATAACAAAACTAGAGTATAGAAGCAGGGGTAAAAACACTATTATTATTTTATTTTAAAAGAAGCCAACAAGGGTCATACCTGTTAAAAGTATAGGAAAACAATTGATATAAAATGGGCAAATACAGGCACCAGAATTCTGTAGCAATACTCGATTATAACATGATTATCTTTGATAATATTTTATAGTATTTTCCTTGTCATTAAGATGAAAAGAAAAACTAAAAAAATATATATATTATAAAGAATTCTCAGAACTCACACACTTTGACACAGGCAACATTTAGTGAAACCCTATGTTGGAGGAAGAAGGATTGTAATTGGCAGAAGTGATCTCAAATCTGGGTGTTTCAGGCAAAAGTACATGTACAGTTAATGGTGTAATGGTGAAGAAAACCACCTTAATCTGTGGAAGGGTTACCAGGAGATTAGGTTTAGACAAGGACTGGCAAGAGTTGGGAGTACTTTGAATGCTGAGAGGTTACTATAGATACAATTAGCCATGTCTTGATATGGAAACATTGTTTATTTTAACTAGGAAATAAGATTTTAAAAGATGGCTTTTAGGAAAGTAAATCAGACAGTAGTTCTTTTAGGTTCCTGAACCCAATTCCAGCATGTGTCTGTAGAGGCTTCCCCACTCCAATAAGAAATTATTGGACCCCAGTATGGTGTCTGAGAACTCAACTCAATTCTGACATTAATTGGAAATAGCAGATGCCACAGGTGAAGGGCTCAGTCCCCCAAAAATTACTCTCCACTTCAGATGCAAAGCACTAGTCCAGGTTGTTACTTCTGACAGACTGGCTATAATCAGAGGTTCCCATAATCCTTTCTTTGGGTTTTATTAACTTGCTGGATTGGCTACAGAACTTAGGAAACCTGTTGACTCACTACACTACCAGTTTATTACAAAAGATATTAAAGGATACAAATCAACAACCAGATGAAAAGGGTGAGATCCGGAACAAAGGAGCTGCTGTCCTTGTGGAACTTGGGGCCCAGCACAGTGTCCATGGAAGCGTTCTGTATTCCCATTCCAGAACCTCTCCAAACCTTCTCCTTCTGGGTTTTTATGGAGACTTCATTACATAGGCATGATTGATTAAATCATTGGCCATTGATGATTGATTCAACCTTTAAACCCCTTGTTCCCCTGGATATCAGGAGGTGGGACTGAAAGTTCCAACCCTTCATTCATGGTTGGTTCCCCTGGCAGCAGCTCCCATCCTTAAGTACTTTCCAAAATTACTGTCATTAACTTAAACCTAGTTGTGGTGGAAAGGGGCTTGTTATGAATAACAAGACACCAATTTCATCTTTGGCTCTGAAACCATTTCAGGAACTGAGGACAAGTAACCAAATTTTATAACAAAAGATACTGCCATTGCTCTTTTCACTCAGGAAATCCAAAGGGCTTTGGGACCTGTGAGCCAGGAACTTCAGTTAAAGACCAAATGTATATGAGAAATATATTTTGGTTATCTGAATGACCAAATACATATAGTTCATATAAATCACAGTATCACAGTAGTATAACAAATGTTTAAGGAGGTATATATTGAATTCTAAGAAACAAGTGAAATAGGTGTTGCCATTCTTTTTTTTTTTTTTGTCCTTTTTTTTTTTTTTTTTTTGCAGTACGTGGGGCCTCTCACTGTTGTGGCCTCTCCCATTGCGGAGCACAGGCTCAGTGGCCATGGCTCACGGGCCCAGCCACTCAAAGACATGTGGGATCTTCCCAGACCAGGGCACGAACCCGTGTCCCCTGCATCAGCAGGCGGACTCTCAACCACTGTGTCACCAGGGAAGCCCCGGTATTGCCATTCATAATGAGGAAGATTACATGAACTTGATCATAATATTATTGGAAGATTTCAATACAACCCTGTTAAAATGAAAAAAAAAATATTAGAAAGCATATGATAAATAATTTCAAACTAATATATTTACCCCATCAAGAAACATAAATATAAACATAGGCATATATGCATAAGTACATGTATAAAAATATCTCCTAAAAATAAAAACATTATTTTATGATGATGATGATGATGATGATGATGATGATGATAAGATGAGGTTTGCATAACTTTTATGAAAATAAGCCTGGGCATTGAAGGGAAGCAGAATTTGCCACCTCAGAATATGTCGGCTAAGGGTTACTTTGAGCTAGTTATTTCAGAGAAAGTGCAGACACAGAAGAAGCTTTGAAAACTAAGGAGAAGTTACCTTTCTTTTAAAGAAACATTTATATGTATATGGAAAATCTCCATTTGTAATGGTATCTCCTCTGTACCAGGAAGAGAAGAATGACTTTAAATCTCTAGAACTTCTTATCAATGAAGAAGGCAAGGACTTAAATCTGCATAACAACCTTACCCTTGTCTACAGTGCTTTTCCTGGTAACCTCCAGTAACTGCTCCCTGTTCCCACATACACACACCTGTACCAAACACTTTATTTTGTCTTTATCTGGAGTTGTTATTTAAGGCGGTGGCTTGGGCCATTTCTCAGAGTTACTCAACTTTCCTGGGCATTTCATATGTATACAGGAGGTTTACATGCCATTAAACTTCTGTTCATTTTTTTCCTGTTAATCTTTTTTTTTCATTATACAGGTGTCTCATCCAAGAACCTAAACTGGTTAAGGAAAAAATTATCTTTCCTCCCTCACAATATTAACAAAAAATAATCTCAACAAGTTGAAATTTTAAGAATGTTTGAAAGCTGAATGCTTGTAAACCATGAAATTAAATTTATTCAATAAAATTAAAAATAACTAAAAAGTAGATGAAAGTAAGTTTTGTAACTATAAGGGAATTATGAAATAAATTACTAAACATCTATGCAACAAAGATAAAATATAAAATAAAAGTACCATCTACTTAGAAAACAACAAAAAGAAGAATATTCTAAATAAAAACCAATGGGACAGAGATAACTGTATTTTCAAATATCTTAATTGCCTTCAATATTAAAAAATAAACATGGAAAGTAAAGGACACATTATTTATTAAGAAGTGAAATAATGAACATAAAAATCAATCATAAAACATATGAAGAAAAAAACAATAAAATCTGAAATTTCAGACATTTTTAGTGTAGAAACTATTAATACGTCTAAAATCTAATTCTTTTTTTTTTTCTTTTGTGGGAAGCAGTCATACTTTTTTTTAAACATCTTTATTGGAGTACAATTGCTTTGCAATGTTGTGTTAGTTTCTGATGTAACAAAGTGAATCAGCTATACCTATATATATATATCCCCATATCTCCTCCCTCTTGTGTCTCCCTCCTACCCTCCCTAAAATCTAATTCTTTTAAAATATTAATTGGTGATTTCCTCAAGATTAAGATGTTTTAAAATGGAGAAGATTAACTGTATAAATTTGGAACTAAAAAAGAAAACTCAGTAAGAGAAAAATGTAAAATAATCATAGGAGTAAGTTAAATGTAAATATATGGCAACAAATCTTAAAGTACCATTTAATATAAATATATAGCTAAATATAAATTACAAAAACTGATCAAAAAAGAGTAGAGAAGCTCTATAAAGATTGTCAAAGTATGAACATTCCAAAATACTTTTTAGAAATATACTTTGCAATTCAACTTAAATTAATCCAGATGAAAGAATTTGAATTTAGCACAACTTGTTTCAAATAAACAATGTAAAAAGTAAGGTCATAGAAACATTTTATTCATGAATGTGGAAATAAGCATTTTTTTTATTTTAAGTTTTAGAAAATCAAATCCAGCTGAATATCAAGAAAGATTGAATACAGAATACTCTGGAAATACAAAGGGGAGAAGAATTGTTTAAACTAAAATATGCCTTGGGACTTCCCTGGTGGCACAGTGGTTAAGAATCTGCCTGCCAATGCAGGGGACACGGGTTTGAGCCCTGGTCTGGGAAGATCCCACATGCCGCAGAGCAACTAAGCCCATGTGCCACAACTACTGAGCCTGCACTCTAGAACCCACGAGTCATAGCTACTGAGCCCGTGTCTCACAACTACTGAAGCCTGCATGCTTAGAGCCCATGCTCTGTAACAAGAGAAGCCACCGCCATTGGAAGCCCATGCATCACAACAAAGAGTGGCCCCTGCTCGCCGTAACTAGAGAAAGCCGGCACTCAGCAAGGAAGACCCAACACATCCAAAAATAAATAAATAAATTTTAAAATAAATAAATTATACCTTTTGGCATAAGATTATTTTAGGCTCATTATTTTTAAAAATAGCAGACATGAGAGAAGTTCTGAAAGCCAAGCTGAAGTTACCTTTTTATTAAAAATAATTGCATTTGTAAGAAAAATTTCCATTTTTAAGGATGTCTCCCTCTCTGTGCCAAGAAAAGAAGGATGACTCTAAAGCTGTAGAAACTCTTATCAATGGAGAAGACAGTGACTTAGATCTGCATAATGACCTCACCCTTGTATACCCTTGTGCATTTCCTGCAACCTCCAGTAACTCCCTCACCTCCCACCCACCCACACCCCCACCCCCGCCCCCACCCACTATCTGCAAACAGCTTTTGTCTTTATCTGGAGATGTTATTTAGGTGGTAGTGAGGCAGGAGATATACAGTCAGCCTCCTATGTACACTTCCAGATAAAAATAACAACAGGAGCAGGGTAAACATCTGAACTTTGTCTTCAGTGGACACTTTAAGATAACAGTAATGGCAAAGAGGAGCTGAGCCCTGCTCAGACAAAGGATAAAGAGACCACACATTCCTCATTCTCAAGGTCAAGGAGACCACCCCGACTACACATGTGCAGAAAGTATCTTTGGCAGTCAAAAGGGAGGGGGGCACCACTCCATAGTAGATGATGTCAACCTACCCTTAGGCCTCTTTGCTAGGATCCATCTTGGCTAAGAGATGCATGCATACACAAGGGAGGACCCTGAGTAATCCAAATACGGACTCAGAACCAGGCAAAACAATATGATTGGCCAAAGGAAACCTGGAAGAAATGGCCCATAAAAGTGATTCAAACTACCACAAGGGCACTACTCTCTCCCTGAGTCCACCTATGTGTCTATTCACATGTAGTCTTTTTTCCTACTAACAAACACTTGAGTTGTTTCACCACTTTCCTTCTCTTTGTGGAACTTAATTTCTCCAAAGCTAATGGGCCAGGGCCTTTTCACTGGCCACTGGTCTAGTGGCTAAGATTCAGTGCTCACATTGCTGTGGCCTGACTTCAGTCTCTGGCCAGGGAACCCGAATCCTGCTTCAAGCTGCTGAAGGCTGAGGCCATCTGAAAGCAGGAGTCTGGGCCATTTTGGGGGGATACTCAGTTTTCCTGGATCTCTCCCATGTATACAGGAGGTATATATGCTATTAAACTTGTTTGGTTTTCTCCTGTTAATCTGTCTTTTTTTATTATAGGAGTGTCTCAGCCAAGAACCCAAAACAGAGGAGGGTGTAAAAAATTTAATAAACAGAAACCTCAATTAGACTTGGGAAACCAGAAGGGAGAGCTCTCACACCCTGTGATGATATAAGGAAAGAGAAAGACTCCTATCCTTTCATGGTAAGGACTCAGCCAAGGAAAAACCATGGACTCCTTCCTCACTAAAGATCCCTCTGCTCCCAACTTCCTCTTCCCCTCTATAAGGGTGTTCTTCTTCTTTTGTCATGTGAGAACTTGCACATGCTCACCATGATGGTAGACCCCAAATTTCAATTTCTGAATAAACTCATCTTTGCTGGGGAAATATCTGACAGTGTATTTGTTTTAGGTCAACATTTTGGTGGTCGGTGTGGAGACCAGAGAGGTCCTGGAAGGCTCTGGTGCTGGTGAGCAAACAGGTGCTGCACCCAAAATTGAGCCTATTGTCACTCACTTGAATTATGACAATAAAATGTTATTGAATGAGATGAAATTAGATCTGAAAAAATTTAAAAACATGACGTATTCTTGGAATGTAGCACTCTCAAAATTAATATATAAATTTGATTAAATTTTAATGGGCTTTTCAGGGTGATGAAGATAAAATCATAGCAAAGTTCATATGGATATACAAATCACTGACAATAGCCAATAAAATTTAGAGCATTACAAAAGAAAAAAAAATGGGAAGGAAAATTTGTCAGCCAGATAATAAAATACATTATAAAGCCTCTTTAATTAAATGATTAAAACATAACCTTAGAAAGAGAAAATATACCAATGAATATTGAATTCCAAACTATGTTTTAGTATATATGTAAATGTAGTATACTGCAACAGAGTCATTTTATTCAATTTGGAAAAGGGTAGTTAATTTAATAGATGATGCCAGCACAAATAACTAGCCAATGAGGAACAAAATGAGGCCAGAACCCTACCTTCATTATATATAAAAATAAATTTCAAGTAGATTAAATGTTTAAATATAATTGTTGCTGTTGATAACTCAATATGTATTAAATCTGATTGGCAGATCTGATAAAAATAAATTTAAAATATATAATATAATTTTGGGGACTACATGTACAGTCTTAAGGTTCAGATGCATCAGTTTTAGTAAAGGGAAATTGAAGAAACTATTATGGGGAAGATTGGCAGAGATGACTCTGTAAAAATGAAAACTGCTCAGTCAAGATATCAGAAAGTCAAGAGAATACATTAAATATACAAATATATATATATATATATATATATATATATATATACATATATATATATATATAAATGAAAAACTGTAAAAAATAAAATAAATACAGAATTTCTTTAGAAAGATGATAAAATATATTATTGGGTATTTAAAAATATATCTATATCTTTTAATATCCAATAATATAATTAGGAAGAGAAAACAAAATAAAAATCAATAGACCTAATCAGCAGTTTTTAAAAATGGATTGTGGAATTGGGCAAAAGATGTAATTAAAAAGGCAGCTTAATGAGATTTGCATGGACATGTATAAAGAACAGTGTTTTCTCAAAGTAACGTGTACATGTTGAAGAGAAGGTAAAAGCACAGAACCTGCTGGATAGCAAGGGAAGTAGGAAAGCAATGATTCTTAAGATTTACTGTGCATCAGACTCCCCTGGAGGTTGTACAGGAAAATACAGATTGCTGGGCCCAGTCCCCAGAGTTTCAGATTCAGGGGGTCTGGGATGGACCTATGTGCATCTTTAAAAAAGATCATCAATACTGCTGCATACTAGAGTCATATGAGGAGATTTTTAAGAATACTAATGCCTGGCCACTATGTCAGACCCATCTCCACAGATAAACTAGAGTTGGGATTTTTTTCAATCTTCCCATGTCATTCTAACGAGCATACAAAGTTGAGAACTATTGTAGTAAAGAAAACCTCAAGTGGAATGGCACTGGTCATTCAATGAGGGCTATATGAAGGTATCTACCGGGGGAAAAGAGGGCTTGAGGTCACACTGAAGTTGTTTAACATTTCAGCATGACTTGAGACTCCTACTAAATTTTGCAATCTCATGTATAGGACTGGTTCTTTAGAATAGCTAGAGTCCAATAGAAATTTCTGCATTGATGAAAATCTTCCACATTTGTGCTGCCCAGTGCAATAGCCACTAGTCACACGAACCTCTTGAGCACTTGAAATGTGGCTAGTGCAAGTGAGGAAATTAATTTTTAATTTTCCTTAATTTTAATTAATTTAAATAGCCACACATAACTAGTAACTGTATATTGGACTGTGCAGATTTAAAATTTCAGCAAGTACTGAGCTGATCTCCCTGTTCTATGTGGCTGCTTCCCATCAGCATGGTCTTTTGCGACCACCTAGCGGGTTGGGATAGGGAGGGTGGGAGGGAGGGAGACGCAAGAGGAAGGAGATATGGGGATATATGTATACGTAGAGCTGATTCACTTTGTTATAAAGCAGAAACCAACACACCATTTTAAAGCAATTATACTACAATAAAGATGTTAAAAAATAAATTTTCAGCAAATAACTTAGCCACAAACTATCTTCCAAGGGAAGTAATTGAAAAGAACACAGAAGCCTAGCTGTCCTGATGTACTGCTGCCTAGACAGACAAAATACAGAAGATTGCTTCCACTGCAAATTAACAGCCAGAACAGAGACTGAATACTTCTCTCTGACCTGAAGTACTTGGTTGTCCTGACATGCCCGCACAGTGCAATTGTAGCTTCTTTGTTTTTCCTATATTGGCATTTTTCCTCAACTAATTCTGAAAGAGAACTCTCCCTCCTCCAGCATGTTTCCTAAGACACAAGTTTTTCTAATCCAGTTTCTCCAACTGGATTTGAAGGAGTGCAGATTTCTTAACTTTTTATATAACTTAAGTTCTTATACTACTGAAACAAACTCCTAAGTATTTTTCCCCTGAATTTGAACCAGCATCTTTCATAACTTTCTTTGCTTAATTCCCAGTAGAGCAATACTTAGGTCCATATTTCTCTACAACTAGTATTTTTGTAGAGTTACAACCAGTATCTCTAGAATTATAGAATATAATTGGTATTCTAAATTAATTTTTGAATAATATATTCAAATGTCTCAAAAATTAGAAATTATGAAAAGAAATGATAGTACAATATTCCACTCCCATTGCTATATCCTATACAACTAGTACAACTCAACAGGTATGAGTTTTATTTGTATTATTCTTGTTTTAAATATGTTTAATATTTAAATATAAATAGACAGAGAAAAACGTATATGCACATTATAATTTACACTTAATAGGGTATATAGAAAATCTTTCAATTAGCAATAAAATTTCAGTTGGAATTGTATCGACTATCTAGATAAACTTGGGGAAAGTTGACATCTTAATACTATTGAAACTTCCAACATATAAGTGTAGCATCTTTCTCCATTTCTTAAGGTCTTGTTTTAATTTCCCTTAGCTATCTTTTGTAGTTTCCATTGTAGAGGCTTTCCACCTCTTTTGTTCAATGTTTTTCTAAGTAATTGATTGTTTTCATATGATCATATGCTGTTTATTTTTATTGTGATCAATAATTGCACACCATAAAATCCACCCTTTGAAAAATTGTTAGTGTGAAGTACAGCATTGTTAACTATACCTGCATTGTTGCCCAGAAGGTCTCTAGAACTTTTTCATCTTGGCTGAGTGAAAGCCTATGCCCACTTGCACAGCAGCCTTCTGTTGCCCCCTCCCCACAAGCCCTAGCAAACATCCTTCTACTTTCCACCTCTGTAATTTTGGCTACTTTAGATATCTCATATAAGTGGTGTCATGAAATATTTGTCCTTCTGTAACTAGTTTATTTCACTTACTATAATGTCCTCAAGACTCATCCATGTAGTAGCGTATGGCAGGACTTCCTTTTTAAAAACAAATAATATTCCATTTTATGTGTATTTTATGTGTATAACACATTTTCTTTATTTGTTCACCTGTTGATGGACATATAGATTGTTTCTAACTCTTGGCTTTTGTGAACAATGATGCAATAAACATGGGAATCGAAATATCTCCTATTCTTTTAGATAAATACTCAGAAGTGGGATTGCTGACTCTTTTGATAGTTCTATTTATAATTTTGGTGAGAATCTCCATACTGTTCTCCACAGCAGCTTCACAAATTTACATTCCCACCAACAGTGCACAAGTGTTCCAATTTCTCCACATCTTCACCAACACTTGTTATCTCTTGTCTTTCTGATGATAGCCATCATAACAGATGTGCAGTTATATTTCACTGTGGTTTTCATTTGCATTTTGGGATGATTAGTGATGCTGAGCATCCTTTCATAGGCCTGTTGTCCAATTGATATTTGTGTATCTTCTTTGGAGAGTGGTCTACTCAAGTCCTTAGCTCATTTTTAAAACAGGTTATATGTTACCATTGTTGTTGTTTGTTATTGAGTTGTTAGAATTCCTTATATATTTTGAATATTAGCCCCTTATAAGAATTATGATATGCAAACATTTTCTACTATTCCATAGGTTGCCTTTTCACTCTCTTCATTTTTTCCTTTACTGCATAAAGCTTGTATTTGATGCAGTTCCATGTTTCTACTTTTGCTTTAGTTGATGGTATGTTTGATGTCATATCCAAGAAATAATTGCCAAAACAAATGTCCTGAAGAAATTCCTCTGTTTTCTTCTAAGAGTTTTACAGTTTCAGGTCTTATGTGTAAGTTTTTAATCCTCTTGTGTTGATTTTTGTGTGTGTTATAAGATAAGGATCCAATGTAATTCTTTTGCATTTGAATATCTAGTTTTACCAACACATTTGTTGAAGGAACAATACTTTCACCTTTGTGTGGTCTTGGCACCCTTGTCAAAGATCATTTGACCATATATGGCAGGATTTATTTCTGGTCTGGACTTTATCACTGTTCCATTGGACTATGTGCTTGTCTTTATTCCGGAACCATACTGTTTTGATTACTGTAGTGTGGTGATATGTCTTCAAGTCAAGAAGTGTGAGGTCATGCTTTGTTCTTCTTTCTCAAGATTGTTTTGGTTATTTGGGGTCCTTTATTTATTCCATATAAATATTAAATTTTGTTTCTGTTTCTTCAGAAATTATCATTAAAATTTTGACAGGCATTGCATTGAATCTGAGGATTACTTTGGGTAATATAGATGTCTTAATAATATTAAGTTTTCTAATTCAGGGACATGAGATATCTTGTCATGTATTTCTGTCTTCTTTCTTTTCTTTCAGCAGTGTTTTGTAGTTTTCAGTGTATAAGTCTTTCATCATCTTGGTTAAGTTTATCCCCTAGTATTTTTTTTTTGATGCTATTATAACTGAGATAGTGTTCCTAATGTCTTTTTCAGATTGTTTGTTGTTAGTATATAGAAAGGCAACTGATATATTTATGGTGATTTTGTGTCCTGCATCTTTGCTTAATTTGTTTATTAGTTCTAAAAGTCATGTGTGCATGTGTTTGTGTGTGTGCACGTGTGCATGTATAATATTTTGGGATTTCTATGTATAACATTATGTCATCCTCCACAAATAATGATAATTTCACATCTTCCTTTCCAATTTGGGTGACTTTTTTCTCTTTTTTTTTTTTTTTTTGCATGATTGCTAAGCTAGGACTTTCAGTACCATGTTGACTAGAAGTGGCAAGAGAAGACATTCATGTCTTGTTCCAGGTGTTAGTGGAAAAACTTTCAGTTTTTCACCATTGAGGATGCAGATAGCTGTGAGCTTTTTATATGTGAACTTTATTATGAGTGGGTCTCTTTTAGATGATATATGGTTGGATATTTTTTTATGGATCCATTCAGTCATTTCGTGTCCTTCAATTAGAGAGTTTAATCCATTTACCTCCAAAGGAATTACCAATAGGTAAAGACATACTATTACCATTTTCTTCATTATTTTTCCAACTTATAGCTTTTTTGTCTTTCTTTTCCATTCTTGCTGTCTTTCTTTTTGTTATATTGTTTTTGTTTTGTTTTGTTTTATTTTTTTAATGACATGCTTTAATTCCTTTCTCTTTTATTCTGGGTGTATCTTCTATAGGTATTTTCTTTATTGTCACCACATGGGTTACTTAAAATTTATTATATTTATAACATTTTATTTTTAATTGATAACTTTATTTCATTTGGACACAAAAATCTACTCTTTTGCTACTCCTTGCACACATATTTTATATTATTGATGTGAAAAATTACATCATTTATATTTATATATCTTTAATGTTTATATTATAATAATATATTTTATACTTATAGTTATTTTTAATACTTCTGTCTTTTAAATTCTATATTAGAGTTAAAGTGATTTATGTACCACCATTACAGTGTTACACTATTCTGTATTTGTCTATACATTTATATATATCAGTCAGCTTTATACTTTCATATGATTTTGTTTTGCTATCTAGTGTCCTTTTATTTCAACTTGAAGGACTCACTTTCACATTTCTTCTAAGACAGGTCTATTGGTGATGAACTCCATGAGCTTTTGTTCATCTAGGTAAGTCTTTTTCTCCTTCATTTTGAAGGACATTTTTGCTGGATATAGTATTCTTCATTAGCAGTATTCTTTGTTTGTTTGTTTTTTTTCTTTCAGCACAGGTGTTTTATTTGTGGTTGCTATAAGGCCTCCATAAAACATCTTATAAATATTGCATTCTATTTTAAGCTATTAACAACTTAACTTGAAATGCATACAAACACTCTACACTTTAACTGCTCCTCTCCACATATTTTTGTTATATGGGTTATGTCACAATTTATATCTTTTATATATATGTTGTATCTATTAACACATTGTAGCTATAGTTATTTTAATACGTCTGCCTTTTAACTTTTATTCCAGAGTTAAAAGTGATTTACATACCACCAGTACAGTATTAAAGTATTCTGAATTTGCCAATATTCTCACCTTTACAGTGAGTTTTATACTTTTATAAGTTTTCAAATTATTTCAACTTGAAGAACTATCTTTTGTATTTCACATAAGGCATGTCTAATGGTTACAAACTCCCATTGCTTTTTTTTTTTTTTTTCCCTCAGAAAAGTGTTAATCTCCTCTTCATTTCTGAAGAACATCCTTGTGGGGAAAATTATTATTTGTTGGCAGGATTGGGTTTTTTGTTTGTTTGTTTTGTTTTGTTTTCCCCAGCATTTTGAATATATCAAATATATTATCTTACTCTTTCCTTGTCTGTAAGGATTTTGCTGAGAAATCTGTTGATAAACTTATGGGGCTCCCTTTTATGTGAGGAATTATTTTATCTTGCTGCTTTTAAATATTTATTTTTGTCTTTGATTTTAGACAGTTTTAATGCATCATGAAGAGGATCTTTTTAGATCGAATATTTTGGGAGATATATGGACTTCATGAACTTAAATTTCTAGATATTTTCTTATATTTGGGAAGTTCTTAACCATTATTTATGTAAATAAGCTTTTTGCCCCTCTTTCCCTCTCTTTTCTTCTGGGGGTTCCAATAATGCATAGATTATTTATCTTAATTCACATAAGCTTTCTTCATTGTTTTTTTCTTTTTTCTTTTTTTTGTTGTTGTTATTGATCCTCTCACTGAATATTAAATGACTTATGTATGAGCTCACTGGTTCTGTCTTTGTTTGAGTCTGTTGTTGAAGTTCTCTACTGAATTATTCAGTTCAATCTTTGTGTTCTTCAATTCTAGAATCTCTATTTCTTGTTTTTTATGGTCCCTTGGTCCATGGAGAAAAGATTGGAGCCTGAGTCCACTGGAGAAGGCCTCGGTTTTGAATCTGTGGGTGGGCCTGGTACTTGAGTCCAAGGTGGTAGGCTTGGAACCAGAGTCTGCAAGTGCAGGCCTGGATCTTGTGTCACTGGGGGGCTGACCAGGTGCCAGGTACTCCTGGGGTAAACCTGGTTACTGGGTCTGTAGAGGCCAGCATGGCACTGGGTTGGTGCAGCCTGGAGTCTGGAGTCTAAACTGATACAGGGATGGGCAAGGAGACTGGGTCCATGGGAGCACACCTGGAGCCTGAGCCACAGATGTTGGCCTGGCACTGGGGCAGCTTTGTGCTGAAGTCTGCAATAATGTTAGTTGCTCACTTTACTCTCCCCCCCACCCATAGGGAAAGTGTCTCTCTCCATGCAGGGGGTGGGAAGAAAGTGGATAATATGAAACTGTCTTTCCTACACTCTTCAGTGTGTCTTCTCTTATTCCTGTGCTTCTCCCTGTAATCATTTACCTGGAATTCATAGCTTTTGTGAAGGTATTTTTGTACATGGATAGTTGTTCAAACTGATGTTTCCTCAAGGGGATGATCACTAGAAACTCCTATTCTACCAACTTGCTGAAGTTACTTGCCTCTCTATCCTTCGTTTTAAAAACTACATACAATGTAATATAAATACAATAAACACATAGGTCATTATTATATTAACCAATCAAAAATTAATTGTTTCAATTTTTAATATGTTCATTAACCATTCCAATTACAGCTATGTGTTATAGAACAGAGAAAGTCCTACAATAATTTATCTGATCAGTTTTATTCTCCTATATGAATGCTGGGATGTGGCATTCTTCTTTTACTGTGTTCCAATGAGTATACTAGAAATAAATAATTTATTTGGAAAGAGAAAAATTAGTTGAAGGATATTAAAAATTTGGGGGAATTACATTAAGAATACTCTGGACCAGTTTATAAGTTTAGCATGATATCTAGCCAACAGTCCCTGATACAAAAGTTCCAACTTCATATAAAATGTCTTTATAGACAGCAAAGAAGATATAAACACAATTATTTAAAATTAAAGTATTAATCTAAAATTTTCCTCATACTGATGGAATATTTGTTAATTATATTTTATCTAGAACACCACGGGTTTGAATTGTGTGGGTCCACTTATAGATAGATTTTTTTTCCTAAAGTAAATGCTACAGCACTACATGATTCACTGTTGATTGAATCATGGATGTGAAACCTCCCATATGGAGGAACTGCATATTTGGAGGGCTGACTATAAGTTATGCAGATTTTCAGCTCTAGAGGGTCAGTGCCCCACGCTTCATATTGCTTAAAGTTCAAATGTGCAATGAGAAAGACAACGGTTGGCTTATCCATACATATCAATAACCAATTATCAATTTATTGCCCCTCAAAATTCACCTTTCAGCATCTGGTCTCTAAAAATGTACTGGACTCTTTAAGCACTTCTTCTTTACAGTGAGCACAGTGTTAAGCTTTATCTACAGAGTGTACTAGAAGGATATAGTAGAAGGAAGGGTGTTTTTATTTCTCATTATGGTGTGTTGTGCGGTTTCTTAATTAATTAATTTTCTACTCCTGCTGCACAGTAAGAGGTGCAGCTATGTGGAGACATCTAGTGGTGACCTGTCCCAGCTGCTTGCCCAAAGCACACAGTCCCTCAACAACAATAGACCACCCAAATCTGGATTCAGTGACCACCTTCCCAAATCTTCCCCAAGCAGACACTGCCAGCTCCAGTCCTCGCATATGAAACAGTGCCCCAGTTCATTTTAGGCAACGGCACACCAGCCTTGGCTTGCTTGTATCTTAGATGGTTATTTCCTACTTGACTGATTATAGTAGACCAGCTCTGGCTCATGAAACCCAGAAAATATCTATGCCATCCACTGACTGCTCCACACCTTCTCCAATGAGGTTCTAAGTCCAGCTTTGAGAAGAGAATGCTTCTGTTTCTCAGTTTGTTCTCCCTCAGGTATGCTCCCTCAGATGTAGTGTGGATTTTAGATATAAATTTTATATCTTAATAATTAATCTCCTCTTTAACATAATCATTATTTATATCCCTTTTAAATAATTCTGTAGTTTGCCTCCTGATTAGACTCAGGCTTATACATCATGCATCTCTTTTTGAAAGAAGAGGTTGACCCATTTCAAAAAAGATGGAGTTTTTATTTTGTTTTTATATTTGTTTTTTGGGTTTTTTTTTAACCAAACTGACTCAGGTTCCAAGCCAGATAAGAATAGAAATTAGGCCACACCCCTGACCCTGCTGACACAATTTTTGATGAAGGAAAGTTTGTGTGATAAGAATAATAATCTTTCTTCACTCTACTATTGTTTTATATTTTTATTTATATTTCCAGAGGAGTGGGGTAGAAAATGAGACTAGATAAATGTTAAAATGTCATGGTGTATTGTGAAAATTATAATCCATGCTAGTAAACTGTAAAATAATTAGACAAACAAAAACAATATATAGTGCAAGAAAGACATTTGTCCCAAGGAAATATAAGACCAAATTGAGAACAAAGATTTTGGCTTAAGAATTACTTAAACTTTGATACGCCTCTGTATTCCTCTTACCTGGAGAATAGAGTAGTAAAAGTATGTATTTGGAAGAGGACATACAACTAACTTCTGATTCTTGACTTTATCTCTGAGGAAGAAAAAAACTTGTTTACTCAAAGAGTTTAGGGAACTTTGGATGAGATTTATGAGTCTTTGAAAAGATATATCACAGACAATCTATGACACATGGATTTCTGTGGTAAAGGTGGTAATTATTTGCTACATTTTATTGTGGCTTGCTTCATGTATTGATCTACTCATTTGGATATAGCCTTGATTTTCCGAGATACAAGAAGTATAGAGCCTCTGCTCTAACCCAGCTCTTAGGATGGACATTTCCACCCATCAACTTAGATACATGCATTCCCTGCTTTGATAAATTATTTTTCTTAAAATCATAGATTTTACTATATATATAAATTATATCTGAGCCCCCAACTTACATTTACAAGTTTTATATAAAATCATCTTCTGTGCTATAATCTTAGGCTCTCTAGACTTATAAAATTATACTACATGTGTTTTCACTAACACTATAAAACTGGTAGGGTTTGTGTCAGGTTTGCCACAAACCTTCAGTTTGTAAAAATGCAATATCTGCAAAGTGCAGTAAAGTGGAGTGCGATAAAATGAGGCATGTACAGGCATGCCTGTACACTCTTAGGCTGAAAATTATATCTTTAGAGGTTCTAGACAGAAAATATAGGAAGAGCAGAAAAGTGTGCAAGTCCTCTAAAACTTGAGAAATTTCCCTCATCCCATTTCTATTACATTTGAAATTTTTAATTTTAATGTACTAAATCTTATCTGAGTATCTATTAAACAGTGGAGGAAGAAATAAGTGTAACCTCTCCAACAGGGACTGCTCTAGGTCAAAGGTTGGCAAACTATGGTGTATGAGCCAAATCTGGCATATTGCCTGGTTTTGTAAACAAAGTTTCATTGGAAAAGAATCACATGTATTTATGTGCATTTACATGTTGTCTATTTGCTTACATATTCATGTCACTGAATTTTAGAATTGGAGAGGACCATAAAGATCATTCATTTTTATTCTCCCATTTTATAGATGAAGAACATGAGGTTTAGGGGAGTTATGTGACCAGTCCAGAATAATACCAGTAGCCAATTATGTAACAAGAGCCATAAGTAATCCACAGCTATTTACACTTTGTTGCTACATCTGCTACCTTTATTTTCTAGCACAGGAGTCCCCAACTCCCGGGCCATGGACTGGTACTGGTTAAGAACTGGGCTGCACAGCACGACGTGAGCAGTGAGCGAGTGAGCAAAGTTTCATCCGTGTTTACAGATGCTCCTCATCACTCGCATTACCACCTGAGCTTCTCCTCCTGTGAGATGAGTGGCGGCATTAGATTCTCATAGAAGCGTGAACCCTACTGTGAACTGCACATGCGAGGGATCTAGGTTGTGCAATCCTTATGAGAATCTAATGCCTGATGATCTGAGGTGGAGCTGATGTGGAGATGCTAGCACTGGGGAGCAGCTGCAAATACAGATTATCATTAGCAGAGAGGTTTGACTGCACAGAGACCATAATAAATCAATTGCTTGCCGACTCATATCAAAACCCCATCAGTGAGTGACAAGCAAAAACAAGCTCAGGGCTCCCACTGATGCTGCATTATGGTGAGTTGTATAATTATTTCATTATATATTACAATGTAATAATAATAGAAATAAAGTGCACAATAAATGTAATGTGCTTACATCATCCTGAAACCATACCCTACCCCCCACCCCAGTCAGTGGAAAAATTGTTTTCCATAAAACCAGTCCCTAGTGCCAAAAAGTTTGGTGACCACTGTTCTATCACACTTAGAGTTAGGCTAGGGCATTGTTAGCTTGGGCCACTGGTGTGTCTTGATACTGACATGTGTCACTCCAAGGGAAGTAGAGAAAACTCCATCTGTCTTTTTCCCTGTTATTGTGATCAGGGAGGCCATATAGTATATTAGGACCCTCCAACATCCTTGGTCCCTGAATGTCTCCATATAGTAGAACTCCAGTTGACTGGTTGGGGAATATGACATGAATTTGAAATAAACTGTACTTTGAGGAGTAGTCAAAGATGGTGATGTAGGAAGTCCCTGAGTTTACTTCCTCCAACAGAGACAATGAATCTATACCTACATATAGAGTAATCTCTCTTGAAGGCCTGAGGACTGATTGTACACATAGTGTACATAGAAGGACCACACAGGAAAGATGGAAAAACAGTATCCATGTTAACCCCATCCTCTATGTGGCAATCTGTAGTAGGAAGGGATATTGCTGAGGGTCATGAGCACAGACTTGCCCACCCAAGGTCACAATGAAAAATCAGTAGTTTAAAAAGCACCAAGACTATATGAGAAGTGAATTCATTTACTAGCTCTAGGGATTCTGCCAAACAGTCAGAGAATTGCTGGAGTTCTCTCCACGGTCAGAGGCACAAGCAAGCACCATTGTTTAGGGTTCCCCTTGGACTCCTTCTGGCCCATGCCTGCCTCAGCCCCAGCCAGATTACCAAGTTGGCCTTGGCCCAGGAACTGATCCCAGCCAGGGTCTGCTATAGCCCCAGCCAGCTGCCAAAGTTTCCAGGTGTAAACACTCTACCCACTGCCACTCCTTCAAGACCATGAGAAATAACTATTTAACCTAATTCATAAGAAAAATTAAACAAAATGAGGAGACAGATGAATGTGATCCAAATGAAAAGCAAATAAAACCACAGGAAACAAACCTTAATCAAATGAAGGTAAGTAATTTACCTGACAGAATTCAAAGAGACAGTCATAAGGAAGCTCACTGAACTTGGGAGATAAATGGAGAAAATCAGCAAGAATTTCAGCAAAGACTTAGAGAATATAAAAAATAACCAGTCAGAAAAATACAAAATATGATATAAAAGTACAATAGAAGGAATCACCAGCAGATTAGATGATACAGAAGAATGAATAAGCAATCTGGAAGATAGACTAGTGGAAATCATCAATTCAGAGCAGCAAAAAGAAAAAAAATAAAATAAGGATAGTTTAAGGGACTTCTAGATCAAGCATACTAACATTTGCACTATAGGCGTCCCAGAATGATGAGAGAGAGAAAAAGAAACAGAAAATTTATTTGAAAAAACAGTGAAAAGACACTTCTCTAACTTGGAAAAGGAAACCAGGCCTACAGGTTCAGGAAACACAGAGAGTCCCAAACAAGATGAATCCCCAAATATCTACACTTAGACATATAATAATTAAAATAGCAAAAGTTAAATATAAAGAGAGAATCTTTCAGGCAACAAGAGAAAAACAACTAGTCACATACAAAATGAAACCTCATAAGACTATCGCTGATTTTCAGCAGAAACTTTACAGGACAAAAGGGAGTGGCAAGATACATCTAAACAGCTGAAAGAAAATAAACAAACAAACATACAGCTTAGAATATTTTGTTAGGCAAGATTATCATTTAGAGTTGCAGGAGAGGTAAAGAGTTTTCCACAAAAGCAAAAACTGAAGGAATTCATCACCACTAGACTGACCTTACAAGAAATGTTAACGATTCTTCTTTAAGCCAAAAACAAAATGCCACAACTGGAAACAAGAAAATATATGAGAGGAAAAATCTCACTGATAAAGGCAAATATATAGTAAAGGCAGTGGATCAGCCACTTAAAAACCTAGTATGAAAGCTAAAAGAAAAAAGTAAGAAAATAAACTATAACTACAGTAAGTAATTAAGGGATACAAAAAATAAAAAAAGTAAAATACAACAACAAAAACATAAAGTGTGGGGGATTAAAAATATAGTGAACAAAGGTGAAGCCTAAAAGGTGAGAAGACTAGTTTGCATGTGTTTGTCACCCTTCCTAGTTCCCTGGTGAGGTGGTAGCTGCCACTTCAGAAAAAAGGGCTACACCCCCTTGGAGAGGAAATCTAACTGACTCATTCAAATGGCTGTTGTTTATGTGACTTGGTCTACTGAATGGAATTTGTGGAGGTTTTGTTTGTTCTTTCCGGAAGTGGAGAGGTGAGAGTTGAGTGGTAGCTACAGCCCATGCATAACCTTCATTTGGCCTAAAATTACATTTCCCAGGAAATTGGACTTTGGACATAAAACCATAAAAATTCAGCAGCATAAAGCATAAACCATGTCCAATTTTTAATCAATGTAAATTACACTGCTAACAGAGATGTATATATGCCACCAACAGCTGTATAATTTTTCAAAAGGTACTCTTTGAATAAACTCTTACAGTTAAAATTTAATGAATGAGATTTCAATGTACTTTTCAAATGAAACAGTTGAATGATTTATTAATATTCTGAGCTTATGTTTTATTTAATTGAATGACAGACCTGTTATTTTCACTTCATCTGGCCTTGGAAGCTTCTGGGGATATTGCTATCTTTGTCTGTTTCAAGCCCTATGAATACATTTTTTTTTCCTTGGGTATGTGGACCTTTCACTGCTGTGGCCTCTCCCGTTGTGGAGCACAGGCTTCGGACGCACAGGCTCAGCGGCCATGGCTCACGGGCTCAGCGGCTCTGCAGCATGTGGGATTCTCCTGGACCGGGGCACGAACCCGTGTCCCCTGCATCGTCAGGCGGACTCTCAACCACTGCGCCACCAGGGAAGCCCTGAATAAATGTTTATATCAAGAAAAAAAGACAGTATTAAAACCTAATTTTCAAGGTACTAGATCTCAACGTAAATATGATCATGGTAAAAACTGAAATTGTAAGCATAACAAAATTTAACCTCTGACAATGTTATTGCTAGCTGTTGAAATATAGTAATTTTCTTTATCATTATATTATCAAGCTATCATTCTTTGGTCCTAATAATTACTAATTAATAGGTGTTTACTCATAGTTTTATCACTGTTGCTAACTTTCCCTAATTTAATAATAATATCTTTAAATGTCATAATTCTGGTTCAGTATAATATACTGAAAATAAAGCTGCCTTTATTAGGTTCAGTTACTGTCCTAGAATTTCCTGAAGAGAGAAAAAAAATCTCTTTTACCTAATGAACAGTCTGAAAATAAAAAGCTTCTTCCCATATTTTACTTTTCACAATCACTAAAACCTTTTCCCACTGTAATTAGAACTGTATCAAGGTCCTGTTATTCCCTTGATTTTGCTTTTGCCAATGTGCACTATGTTCATCCTAATCATATAGGCTCTTCAATCAGGGAAAGCTAATGCTAATGTCTACTTCATGCCATCTCAAAGAAAATGCTCTATCGTTTCTTCCTCATATGCCAATCTAATGAAAATTACTGCAGAAAACAAAGGTGATACATGTAGCAGAGCACAGAGGTGTTTACATAGCAGTTTTCAGGTGTATAACAATACTGATTAAAGCACTAGATTGTTTATTTACTCACTATTAAGCAAATGAGCTCAGATGGATGGAAAGCAAAGATAGAAATTTTGTTTAAATTATTATGGGAGTTAAGTATCATTCAATAATGAATGGTGGAAGGAACAACTGAAATAATCCAGCTGCAAATTAAACGATTCAGTTATCTTGTACAGTGCCTTAGACAAGACCAAATGCCGATGTGATCTAAACATTGCTCTTGTATTTTCCCATTGTCTGGGAATGCAGAATTGTGCCCCTTGTATGTAATTTTAAAGAAAAACACACTGCTTTTAGTTCATTTATAAACAGGTACTGATACAGGAGGAACATTTTTTTATGTTATTCATCTGCTTATCTAATTATTTTCCTGACTATTTGTCTCTTTCTCTGACCATGAAATTGAAACGGCACACAATACCAGACCAAATTACCTGAGTATGGAATTAAAAATGCACAAATTGTGGAAAAATGCAGTAATTCTGACATTTACATTAACTAGGCTTTGCTATTAGAAAGAGGATAAGGCACATTCATGCAGTCTGAATCTATCTACCTACCAGGTTCCTTGTGGTTGACCAATAAATATTTACTGGTGACAATGAATAAGTTTGTCTACCCATCCTTGGAGGCGGAAGCAAGCCAGAACACAAGGCATAGCTGTGATGTCACATCACTGGGTATCAATCTCCTTTTACAAAATACGAGCCAAATTTCATAGTCTTACTTCCCACTCCCTTTAGAATGTGAGAAAATACTTTCATTTAAACATTATACTTCTATTATCTAAGTATCACCCCCAGTCTTTGCACCTGCTTCTGACTTTAATTCTTACTGACAGTATTCGAATACACTCTTGAAATGAGTAGAAGCATTTTCTAATAAAGCTGTGCTCTACACTGTGACAAACCAACTTAAACAAAATCATGTAAAGACAATTCCATAAAAGCAGTATTTGAGTTGCCTTAAATGTGCACATTAGTTCATTAA
Organism: Mesoplodon mirus; assembly: GCF_964341445.2. Lineage (NCBI taxonomy): Eukaryota > Metazoa > Chordata > Mammalia > Artiodactyla > Ziphiidae > Mesoplodon > Mesoplodon mirus. The sequence goes on from NC_138986.1 coordinate 85,674,007, forward strand.
TATTGATAATAGTCAAACTGTTCTTGTCGCGTTGTGCTATTGGTATGGTAGACATAGAAAATCTAAATAGGGTTTCTCTGGTGGCACAGTGGTTGAGAGTCTGCCTGCCGATGCAGGGGACACGGGTTCATGCCCTGGTCCAGGAGGATCCCACATGCCATGGAACGGCTGGGCCCGTGGAGCCATGGCCGCTGAGCCTGCGCTTCCGGAGCCTGTGCTCCGCAATGGGAGAGGCCACAACAGTGAGAGGTCCGTGTACCACAAAAAAAAAAAAAAAAAAAAAAAAAAAGCTTAATAAGCCCAGGAAATTATATAATAGATTGTCCATCCAAAAAGGAAAGAATGTGCATTCATCTTGAATCATCAAAATGATTTTTACTATATATTAGTATATGCCAGTGATAACAAACTCTCGTGTAGTGTATCAATTTTTCTCATTTTCTTAATCATCAGTTAATCAAACAATCAGCAGATATCTCTTCTCTGTGTGCCATATACCCTACTGGGATTTTTGGGGATATAAAGTAACTTATTCCAGTCTCTACTTCCTGAGCTGAGGAGATAAGCTATTTCAGTCTGGAAAAAGTAATATTATTACCAGGTAACACATAACAGAAATGAGAGGCGTATCACTCATTTATCACCTGAATAAATGCTCAGGAAAATTGGAAGCAGAGGGTAACAAACCAGAACCTTAAGACAAATGTTTCTTACAATGGTTTTAGGTCGGTTTAAAGAAACACAGGTAGAAAAAATATGTCAAAAGTGTGAGGTGGGCAAATTCAATAGCTTTCTTCTGTGTCACTTGTTTCATTTTCCTAAGGCACTCATCAAAATTCACATGCGATCCAGGTGTAGCCAAGATACCTTGGCAAGGTTTATGAGGGAGAGTGACTTTGATAATCAAGTTCAAGAGTATTTCAAGACTGGAGACAGACCTACAGAAATGCTACTGGTACAGCTGCTCTTTATTTAGCTGCCTGCTATGTCTCTAGCACCTACCCTGGGTCTCCTTGGGCCACCAGTTAATCACCAATTCTGTATGATGCCTTTGGTATTTTTCTCCCAAGAGTAATAATGTAGCTGTGGTATTTTTGAAATAGAGATGGAAAAATGTGGAGACTGTATTCACAGGCTGCCCCCAGCACTCCAAGGTTATATGTATATTTCAGCACAGCTTTTGTTTTCAGTGGAGTCTTTGTCTATTGCCCCGTGAACTACTCATAATGATCAAGCGTGAAAACATCTTGACTGACACCTGCCTGGAGCTCCATTTAATGGATGCCTTCAGTCCTCAGATACCAGGAATACATTAAAATGTGTATTTTGCGTGAAAACTTTCTGAGAATTTTTTTTCCTTCTGAATTGGTTGATTGCAAAGAAAATTAGTTTGGAATAAGAATGTACAGTGACAAGAAGAGACAACTGTGAAAGTGAAGGAGGGGGAAAAAAACTCAGGAAGTTTAATCTTTACATAAGATAGGGGCTGTCCAGGCTTAGTTGGCACTGTGAATGAGATATCTTTTTGCTAAAATTGTTAGGAAGAACACGTATTCCTCAAAAATACCCTTTACAAAGGAAAGCAAACCTAAACACCAATAAACTCTAATTGGATGGGAATAAGAGTTAGTAGATTAACCTTTAATTGTTTTACATCCATTATAACTTTTCTAATGTAAATTCTTCATGCTTAACTATACATCAGTTAATGACATCATTTTTTTAAAAAAAAATCATGTTTGTGGTTTTCTTGAACTATAAAAGTACTCAGCTTTTGTTGTAGAAAATTTGGAAAAAAACATAACCAAAATGTCAATAATTCCATCAACCTAAAATAGCTAATTTACAAGATTGTTATATTACTTTCAAACATACACACACACACACACACACACAATGACTAAGTTGTATGTGTCTGGATGTGTGTGTAAAATTATGTACATATAATAATTGATTTCTATTTTAGAATTTTCAAAATTCAACTCATTGGGCATCAAAAGCTGGTTATATATACAAAATATTTCCTCGGTGACACATATATCAGGGACTTGTGTGTGTATATATATATATATATATATATATATATATATATATATGGCATATGTGTACTGGTGTATATATATGATTATTTTTTATCATCTTTATTGGAGTATAGTTGCTTTACAATGGTGTGTTAGTTTCTGTTGTATAACAAAGTGAATCAGCTATACATATACATATATCCCCATATCTCCTCCCTCTTGCATCTCCCCCCCACCTTCCCTACCCCACCCCTCTAGGTGGTCACAAAGCACCAGGCTGATCTCCCTGTGCTATGTGGTTGCTTCCCACTAGCTATCTATTTTACGTTTGGTAGTGTATATATGTCCATGCCACTCTCTCACTTCGTCCCAGCTTCCCCTTCCCCTTCCCCATGTCCTCAGGTCCATTCTCTACGTCTGCATCTTTATTCCTGTCTTCCTGCCCCTAGGTTCTTCAGTACCACCTTTTTTTTTTTTTTTTTTAGATTCCATATATATGTTTTAGCATACGGTATTTGTTTTTCTCTTTCGGACTTACTTCACTCTGTATGACAGACTATAGGTCTATCCACTTCACTACAAATAATTCAATTTCCTTTCTGTTTTTTTTTAAGATGTTGGGGTTAGGAGTTTATTAATTAATTTATTTATTTTTTGCTGTGTTGGGTCTTCGTTTCTGTGTGAGGGCTTTCTCTAGTTGTGGCAAGCAGGGGCCACTCTTCATCGCGGTGTGCGGCCCTCTCACTATCGTGGCCTCTCTTGTTTCAGAGCACAGGCTCCAGACACGCAGGCTCAGTATCTGTGGCTCACAGGCCTAGTTGCTCTGTGGCATGTGGAATCCTCCCAGACCAGGGCTCGAACACGTGTTCCCTGCATTAGCAGGCAGATTCTCAACCACTGCGCGACCAGGGAAGCCCCCAATTTCCTTTCTTTTTATGGATGAATAATATTTCATTGTATATATGTGCCACATCTTCTTTATCCATTCATCTGTCGATGGACACTTGGGTTACTTCTATGTCCTGACTATTGTAAATAGAGCTGCAATGAACATTGTGGTACATGACTCTTTTTGAATTATGGTTTTCTCATGGTATGTGCCCAGTAGTGGGATTGCTGGGTTGTATAATAGTTCTATTTGTAGTTTTTTAAGGAACCTCCATACTGTTCTCCATAGTGGCTGTATCAATTTACATTCCCACCAACAGTGCAAGAGTGTTCCCTTTCCTCCACACCCTCTCCAGCATTTATTTTTTGTAGATATTTTGATGATGGCCATTCTGACTGGCGTGAGGTGATATTCACATTGTAGTTTTGATTTGCATTTCTCTAATGATTAATGATGTTGAGCATCCTTTCGTGTGTTTGTTGGCAATCTGTATATCTTATTTGGAGAAATGTGTATTTAGGTCCTCTGCCCATTTTTGGATTGGGTTTTTTGTTTTCTTGATATTGAGCTGCATGAGTTGCTTGTAAATTTTGGAGATTAATCCTTTGTCAGTTGCTTCATTGGAAAATATTTTCTCCCATTCCTAGAGTTGTCTTTTCATTTTGTTTATGTTTTCCTTTGCTGTGCAAAAGCTTTTAAGTTTCACTAGGTCCAATTTGTTTATTTTTGCTTCTTTTTCCATTATGCTAGGAGGTGGGTCCAAAAGGATCTTGCTGTGATTTATGTCATAGAGTGTTCTGCCTATATTTTCCTCTAAGAGTTTGATAGTGTCTAGCCTTACATTTAGGTCTTTAATCCATTTTGAGTTTATTTTTGTGTATGGTGTTAGGGAGTATTCTAATTTCATTCTTTTACATGTAGCTGTATGACTTTTGTTTAGAGTATTTTTTTGACATTTGTACATTTAAAAATTTTTGTGCTAGTCTGTCAACATTTTTCTTTGTATTTTCTTCTTTTGCATTTCAGTTATAAAGTTGATTATTGTTTCTGCCATATCACTTTGTTTTTTCTTAGGTATAAGTAACTTCTTAAAATATGAGTTTTCATATTGCACCATACAGAATTAATGATTTCTCACATTTTTCTCATTATTACATTAATTACAACTACATTATTGGAGATACCCTTTATTATTGATTTAAGTTTTTAGAATCAAATCTGGTTCTTTCTACATCCAATATAAGCTCGGATCTTATCTCTTTACTATTAAATTCCTTCTTATGTCATATACCTCTTTTTAAATATCAGTCCATTTTACTCTTGTGATTTTTAGCTCATTATTATTTTTTACTTTTCTTGAGGAATCTAAGAAATTCTCTGTCATCTTCTACGTCAGCCTTGAGGAGATTGTTTTCAGAAGTATTCCTTCTTCAGAAACACTCAGATATATCCCCATCCTCTTGTTTCACAGTAATTGTGTAGATACCAATATGATTCTTAAAAAAAGTATTTTCTTGCACTCACATAAATCAAGATATAATTAAATGCCGTATTTTTCAACGTTCATGTTCCACATATTATTTGTAACTCCTTGTTCACCTGGGAGATATTTCAGATCTTTTGTATATTCAGGTCTGGGACAAGTTAAAGTACATATCTCTTAGCCAGAAGAATCTTGAGAAAATTTTCCTCAATCCAACTTAATAAACCATATGCAAGTGATCATTCTTCCAAGATTCTGGTGTAACTGGAGATGAAAGAAGCTGAATTTCACTTGATATTCCTTATAACTAATCTAAGACTTTCCAGAAGTACTTGAGATGCTTGCCAGTTGGTAGCATCATGGTCACATCCTGTTTCTAATGCACCCAGAACAAGTGAGATACAGGAAAAGAATTGCAACCATAGAATATAAGTTAGAAATTACAACACAGGAGAACTTTGAATAGCATTACTGAGACTCTTAATACAAAAGACTGGAGTTTGCAACCAAATTTACAATAGAATAAAACTCTTCTCATCTAAAAAAAACTCTTCTTTTCTATCATTAACATTGGTGGGGAAAACAACAAGAATAACAACAAGAGTGATACTAGAAAGAACATAGAAGAGAATATCTGTGGCCATCCTCTAGTTTTCATAATAGATAAAAAAGTAGAAAATGTACATGAGTAGATTAAGCATATGGTGTGGAAAATTACAAATATGATGTGATTTTACTTGGGGATTTTGGTTTAGTCCCCAGATCTCAGCTTCCTTGTTAATGGAATTAGAACTTAACTGAAAATATAAGAATATTAATGTATATTCTTTAAAGTGCTTAGCAGATACATCAATAGCACAATATAATTTTTAAAAATGCTGTTCCTCAAAGTGTATATCAATTTTTAAAATACTTATTTTCCCTTGATAGAGAAAAGTCTCGAAATTTACTGAAACTTGAAAATTTAGGTTTCAAATATGGTAACTCTCTGAAAGCAACAGGGTGTCTATGAATACAAAATGGATGTTATTAACGATGAAAAAGTACCCCTTGAATCAAGTACTTACTCTAGTCAAATCTAGATTTTGAAATTTAACTTTTTAAGGTTGATTGATCTGATTATACATTATTGGGTCACATATTAACTGAGATATTTGTTACTTTCAACTCCTTTTCATCACTTTTACCAAATTATTTCAGCAAAAACTTCATATACATTAAACTTGATGAATATCCAAGATGTTTTGAAAACATGAGACTATCATTTGATATCATAACTCGTACTACTACTACTGTTAAAGGCATTCTTGTTTGACCTACCTCTTTTCAACATTTGTGTGAATCAGGGCTGCTTAAATGTTGCAGGTTTATTCAATATTTTAATTCACTAAAGCTATGCTCAAGAATTTAAGAACCAATCATAACTCAGTTTTACATGCTGTCTCTGGCTCAACGGGGAACTCTCCCAATTCAATAAGCTGTGATTCTGACCTAATGTACAGTTCTGGAAATCAGCATATACCAGTTGGCATTACCCTGAAAAGTATAATGTCAGGTAAGCCAAATTAAAATATTGTAACTGCATTCCTAAATTCTTTATTATTTAACATATTTTGAACCTACATATGTATATGGTTAAGGCAAAGGTGTTTTTATTACCAAATCAAAAGCAAATCAAAGTAAAATACTGAGATACCACTACACACTGATTAGAAAGGCCAAACTCCAGAATACAGACAACACTGAACGCTGGTGAGTATGTGGAACATTTACTGCTGGTGGAATGCATACTGGTGCAGCCACTTTGGAAGACAGTGTGAGACTTTCTTACAACACTAAACATACTTTTACCATACAATCTAGCAACTGCATGCCTTGGTATTGAAAGTTTACATCCAGTCAAGAGCTTGTATACAAACATTTTTAGCAGCTTTATTCATAATGGCGAAAACTTGGAAGCAACCAAGTTGTCCTTCAGAGCGTGAACAGATAAATAAACTAGGTGGCTCCAAACAATAGAATATTATTTGGCACTAAAAAGAAATGAGCTGAGGGACTTCCCTGGTGGTACAGTGTTTAAGACTCTGTCTTCCAATGCAGGGGGTGCAGGTTCGATCCCTGTTTGGAGAGCTAAGATTCCACGTGCCTTGTGTCCGAAAAACTAAAACATAAGACAGAAGCAATATTGTAACAAATTCAATAAAGACTTTAAAAATGGTCTACATCAAAACAATTAAAAAAAAAAAGAAAAAAAAAGAGCTACTAAGCCATAAAAATGCCCACCTGAAAAGGCTACATACTTTATGATTCCAACTGTATGACATTCTGGAGAAGACAGGACTATGGAGGCAGTAAAAAATCAGTCCTTGCCAGGGGTTGGGGGAGGGATGCACGAGTAGAGCACAAAGGCTTTTTTTTTTTTAACATCTTTATTGGAGTATAATTACCTTACAATGGTGTGTTAGTTTCTGCTGTATAACAAAGTGAATCAGTTATACATATACATATGTTCCCATATCTCTTCCCTCTTGCAACTCCCTCCCACTCTCCCTATCCCACCCCTCTAGGTGGTCACAAAGCACCAGGCTGATCTCCCTGTGCTATGCAGCTGCTTCCCACTAGCTATCTATTTTACATTTGGTAGTGTATCTATGTCCATGAAGATCTTTCACTTCGTCATAGCTTACCCTTCCCCCTCCCCGTATCCTCAAGTCCATTCTCTACATCTGCATCTTTATTCTTGTCCTGCCGCTAGGTTCCTCAGAAATCTTTTTTTTTTTTTTTTTTTTTTTTTTTTTTAGATTCCATATATTTGTGTTAGCGTACGGTATTTGTTTTTCTCTTTCTGACTTACTTCACTCTGTATGACAGACTCTAGGTCCACCCACCTCTCTAAAAATAACTCAATTTCATTTATTTTTTATGGCTGAGGAATAGTCCATTGTATATGTGTTCCACATCTTCTTTATCCATTCATCTGTCAGTGGACACTTAGGTTGATTCCATGTCCTGGCTAGCAAAAAGGCTTTTAAGGGCAGTTAAAATACTCTGTATAATTCTGTAAATGTGGATACATATCATTATAGAGTTTTTCAAACCCATAGAATGTACCACACCAAGAGTGAACCCTAATGCACACTCTGGACTTTGGTAACAGATGCACCACTCCGGAGGGGATGTTGATAATGGGGCCTATGTATTTCTGGGGCACATGGGAAATCCCTGTATATTCCTCTCAATTTTGCTGTGAGCCTAAAACTACTTTGAGAAAATATAGTCAAAAAAAAAAAAAAGAAAAAAAAAGAGGCAAACTGAGATCAGTTCAAAATGATAAGAAAATCCAATCACAGGGTTTTTCATGACCTTTGCTTAGAAGGCAAGGTGAAAACTATGTGACATTTAATCACTAACAGTGTCAAGGATCACAATCAGTTGCTTAATTAATTACTACAAAAAACGTACATTATAGTAAAGTGTACGTTACAAGTTGATTTTGTTATTATCCCCAATTCATTGATCATTATTTGGGACTCAGAACAGTGAAGTGACTTACCCAGGATCACATAGACTTAACTAATGTTACATCTGGTAGAGTTGTAACTGAAACCTATCTTTCACCTTAAATTCGTGTATCCTTTTTCTCTTTTTTTCTTTTATGCCTTCTACTCAATGGAGAGATTATGGAATTGAGATCCAGTTACCTGGGTTTTAGCTCTGAATCTGGCACTCTAAGCAAGTGTAATAGTCTGTTTTATTAAAATGACTAGAGAAACTTAAACACACTTCCTCAGGATTGCAGTTCATTCTTAGTGTACAATAACCCACCTATGCTTGCTGCCACACTGTTCTTTCCCAGTTAGAAAAAGAAAAGCTAATTTTATATGAATTAGTCCACAGTTATGGAAAATACAATGAGTATAAAGAGACAGCATGGAGGATGAATTTAATTTCTTTATCAGCTATGTAATTTTAGTATAAGAGCAGCCTGACCAGATGGAGATAAACCAGAGAAGGCCTTTAAGGGAAATTATACTAGGCAGAGACACACTAGTAGAATGCAAGCTGCATAAGGGCAACACCGGGAAAAATGCTGGAACACAGCTGGTGCTAAACACATATGTGTAGGATGTACCAATGTCCAAACTGCAGACTTAACTCTTTATTCAGTCTTAAAAATCTGAGTCTGTAGCTGGATTTTGTGCCATATTTTTGGTGTGATAGCACTGTCAGCTTGAGATACATGTACTTACATAAACACACAGATGCATATATACACAAACATACACATACACACAGGATATTTTCAATTCCTTAGAATATATGTTAGGACTGCATCAAAACAAGTAGGCAAAAACAATATGTCTGAATAATTCTACAGACATCCAATTCTAATTTGTGTTCCTTCTTCTACCTCTTAAAGCTTTGCTCCAACAGAAATTTTCATTGGGCAAGAGAGATTATGCATTGTTGAACCCACACTAGGGTTTATATAACCTGAGATAAAGTAAACTTATAGAAAGGTGAAAACCTGTCATTTCCTCTTATGCTCATAAGTTTCAACCTTACTTCTGGAAAAATTCACATCTTTCTGCCAGACAATTCTAGCTGAGGCCCTGCTGTGGAGAGCATGTCAAAACCCTTTGAGCTAAAAACTGCATCTTGCTTGATAAACAGAGTTGTATTTTTTTTCAATAAATATTATGCATTTGCCCAAGTTTGCATTTTTAAAGAAGTGTCCAAGGCCTGTTATTGCAAAAAAAGGCAAATTCATTCTCTATATTAAAATGTTTTTAAAAATACATCTTTATGCATATATTATTTGTGTTGAAGTCTTAAAATCCTTTATATATATATATATATATATATATATATATATATATATATATATATATATACACACACACACACACACACAAAGGCAATAGCATATAAAAGGAACATTGGTCTTTCAAGTACTGTGTTTCTCATCTGATTAGTTAGCAATTTGTACAATTACACCTAAATGGATGTAATGCTAATATCACTGCTTATTTTATTATAGCTGTAAAAGAAGTGCAGTGTTATCCGCCCTGCTTGTTCATAATATTAATTATAAACAATTTTGTGTACACTCTATTTCAATTTCCCAGCTTGATTAGCTAACAATCCGCACTAAAACATTCAAGGTAAAATGGAAAGCTAATTGCATAGAGATTTTTAAACTCATTTTCACGCAGCATGATTTATTAGTGTCAATGAAGGTAAAAAGCAGTAGGAATTCTCTCATACCTTCACTAACTCCCTCTGATAATTCAAAATATCCATGGAGAACTTAAATGGGATAGGATGAAGCAGTAGCATGTTTGGTAAGAGCAATATTTGAAGAGGAGAAAATATGCCTTGGGTCTATGTATAGATTATGAATTGCTTTTATTCTGGATTATTGCCTGAATTTTAGAATGTTGCATCAAATGATGGAGAGAAAGACAAAGCTGGTTTCTATTAAGGGCTGATTTCCACTCATTGCATTCTCTCACAATTTCCTATTTGGTGCCTTCTATCTTATTCCTCTTAACTGGGTGATACCAATTATAGGATTCCACAAAAGGAACCCAGGTGATAAAAGGCTCAAAATATATAACACGGAGTAGTAGCTAAAAATCTGTTCCCCTAGATTGGAAAATAGAAAATCGTAAACTGAAATTGTCTTACATAGTGTAAAGCAGGCCAAAATTGAATTTTTTAAACTATCAAAGCTTTTCAAAAAATGAATGTAAAATATAATATTTTAGTCCCCAATACTATTGATTTACAAAATTTTAAAGTTAGCTGTCACAAACATTTATGAACTTAGAGGTTAACAAATTCAAAGAACATTTAAAAGATAAACATTTTCTGGTAGATATTCCATAAGAGGAAGTCTGAAAGTTTTGTCAATGATCTAGTTAAAAGTTTGAAAACAAACAAAAACAACAATAATAAAAAAACCCACCAACATTTATTCTTAGCCTGAATGAAATTAATAATGCCATTGCCTTTAAAATTAAGCATATTTATCAGGTTGTTAAGATGTGATTTTTTTATTTACCCTGCTTGTTTGGTTAGAGACAATCATATTACTGCCCTTGCAAAGCTTCCTCCTGCATTCATTTTTCCTGTCCCTGGAAGAAATCTCAGTCTTTCTCCATTTTTTCAGAAGTAAATAAATTGTCTTTTAGATATATTAGAGAATGCTGACTCCAAGGGTAGCATCAAACCTGCAGACTTTTTTCCAATTTAAGACTCCTCTGCTGTCCTTCTCCAGTCCTCTGGTCTTGCACACAGGTGGGTGGAGTTGGTGCTGTAAGCCTTCAATCTCTACCTCTGTCAAGACCTGCAGTATTGGCCCAGCAGTGGTTTCTTCTGGGTGTGCAGATCCCAGTGTCTGACTCTGTCTAATGCTGGAGAAGGAAGGGATGTTTCTCTTGCAACTTTCCTCCCATTCCTGGGTTGCTACCACCTACAGTTCTTTGATGTAAATCATGCCTGTTCTGACCTCTCGCGATTTCTCTCTCTGCTACCTGATTTCTGAATTTCCCCTCTGGTGGACTCATCTTGCCCCTTCTACTTTCCTCTTGGGCAGAATTCCATGCCAGGTGGCCTGGTCCAGCTGCTTTCTCAGGGGTCACATTGTACTTATGTTGTATATGCACGTGACCTTGCATGACCTTTCATTCTGAAAGGGAAGGCATTCACAAATAGGCTTCTCTACTTTGTTGCCCCACAGTGGCTTGCTCACCATTGACTCTAGACCTCAGATTTTTCAGGATGTGTCAGATACCAGTCCCTCACACTTCCGAGGATATAAACCAAGATCTCCAAGTGATCCTCTTGGATTCGTGAGCTGAGGGTGAATTATTCCCATACCCATCATTTGAAAGTTTGGAAACTGTGCCCAAAAAGTATCTTCCTCCAAAGAAAGCCTTACTCTTAGCTCTTCAACTGATAAATTAATAATTTGCCTTCTTTTTTATAGACTCATGTTTGTGATGGGTTAATGATGACTAAACCAATTTCACAGTCTTTTATCAAGACCAGAATATATATTCTATGAAATCATGCCAGGATGTGGGTACCCTGTTCTTACTGTACTCTTCTTTGGAAACTCAGCCCTAACAATATAAGAAATGTTACATTGTTACATTTACCTTTCTCTTTCTGTTTCTCTCTCTCTGTTACACAGTCACAAAGTAGACATGATTCATTCATCATTAGGTTCTTATGAATTTTCAAACTTAACAGAAAGGCAATAGGGGCAGAATTGTGAACTTCTACCATTGATTTATAATTCTAAATCTTTAAAAGAGTTTACAATTTATCTTAAAGTTTCTTATAAGATTGCCATCTCCTGCTCTTTTTGTCTTTAACAGGCTGAAAATCCCTCGCACCTATTCATTTATACTAACACAATCACACATAAAATATGCCTATTTGAAATATAAGATAAATTATTCATACATTACAAAATTGTCCAATTGTTCTCTCTGGACAATCACTAAAAGTCTATTGTTAGAAATGAGGTTAAATTTTGAAGTTATTAGATGGTATTACATTCATGTACATAAAAATGCAATTCCTTTTCTGACAATCTCCCCTTCCCAACCTCCTGCAACTTTCCAAATAAGTCATCTCCATAAAATAAAAAGCTTAGTGGGATATGAAGCATTACTTCACCACATACTACACAAGTTAAATTTCAAAGTACCCCTTTCACAAGTTTGGCCTAGATTCAAGTCCTACTGGACCTAATCTAAATCTTGGGAATAATGTTTAAGCATCCTTTTGGGAACTGTGGGGGAGGGACAGATGAAATGACAGAGAGAGAGAGAGAGAGAGGAGGAGGAGACATACATTAGTTAGTATAGGACAGATTTTTTTTATCATAACAAGCATCCACACAGTTTCAGTGACTTAATATGAAGTTTACTTCTTGTTCACTCTACACTTCCAATGTGCATCAGCATGTGGGCTCCTTGTCAATATTCAGGAACTCAAGGCAGGAAAACAGAATGTAGCAAATTGCATATTGTCTCCTAAACTTGCATACTATCTCCCAGAAAGCAACATGCAGTACTCAGACTGAATGTTATTAGCCAAAGCAAATCGTATATCTAGACGTAACTTCAAAGGGGACGGAGTAATATGACTCTACCTGTGCCTGGATAGAGAAGAGAATCAGAGTATTTGAAAACATCCCTAATGACTTCCACAAGTCCATTAACCCAGTCAGCAGCAAGAATCAAAAGAGATAGATTAATGAGGTCATGCTTTTAAAGAATAATGACTGTGTACATTTTCAGAGCATGGTCTAATGCAGTCATTCTCAAAGCATGGTCCATGGAATCCTGGGTGCCTCCAAAACCTAAAACATTTTCATAAGAACACTGGGATGTTATTTGCCTTTTTCAGTTCCATTCTCTCATGAGTTTACAGTGGAAATTTCTAGAAATTATAAGACATGTCATATGGCAACAGTTGAATCCAGCTTCTCCCTATTGAACCAGAAATTAAAGAAATTTACAAAAATACAAACAAGGTTGCTCTTCTCAAAATCGTTGTCTTCAAAATAGTTACTTTTTACAAATTACATAGTTTAACATTAAATGGCTTTATTATTATTTAAAATTAATTAATAAATACCTGAACTAAGGGTCAGAGTTTCCCATAGGATGGGCTGGACCTTTGTTGTTGCTGTATTATAGTTTAATTTCTTCCTCTGCCCAGACTTCCATCTTTCAATATCTCAGAGGTGTTTTTTCCAAGAACACTTTCTGCCTCAAAATTCCTGCATCCAGATCTCTGTCTCAGAGTCTCTTTCCCAGACAGGCCATTTAAGACAGTTAGTGCAAGGAATGATTCAAGGAAACTAAACTTGGATTTTCGGGCTCTTCCATCTACTGGCCAGTGAACAATGAGGGCTCCCTCACTGGTGGTAAGTGGAACCCTGATCACACTTGCTAAGTGAAGTAGTAATAGTGAATATGTTAACACTTCCACTCATGGTGAATTGGATGAGACACCAAGAGTGTACTGATGGGTGCTGTGTATGACATTTGGAAAGAGTGGGATAAATAATAATAGGAGAAATAAAGAATTGAATGTCTCTTTCTGGAGCCAATGAATGATATGAAGAAAGAAAATTAAAGATTAAGACTGATTAATTACCAAGTAAACACAAGGGATGAAAGCAAGAGGGCCTGGAAGCTTCTAAAGAGAGTCACTTCTTACAGCAGGAAGTCAGAAAAAATTGATCAACCCTTAATGCAATCATCAGAGTAGCAGAGCCCTGGAAGAGGTTGAATTTTATTGTCAGGAAGCTCCTACCTCAATGTCAGGACCCTGAAGGGAAGAAGTGAGATCCTGAGATATTATGAACTTGAAAACCTTGAATCCTTAGATTTTCTTGAACTCTCTTATAGTAACCCAATTGCAGCTGCCTTGCTAGATGTAGTATCTCTACTAGAGCAAATTAGCACTATCTCAGGAAGATGCCATGTGACCACTGATGCGACAGAAACATTATTTTATATTCCTATAAAAAAAGAGGATTAGAAATATTTTACTTGAATTGGAATGGACTACAATGAACCCTTATGGTTTTGCTATATTAACATTCTGTCTAATACAGTCCCTAAGGATTTGGACCATCTGAACATTTCACTGAATATCATATTGATTCATAATACAGATATTAATAGGAAAAACTGAGCAAAAGTTTGTACAAACTGTAAAAAAGCAAGTTGACAAATTGGAGTTCATCAAAATCTTAAGAGTTTACTTTTTAAACATCAATATGTAAAAGACAAGTCACTAACTGTGAGAGCATATTTGCAAATCATTTACTTGATAAAGGATTTTGAATCTAGAATATATAAAGAACTCTCAATATCAATAATAAGAAAACACTCATTTTATAAAATGGGCAAAAATTTGAACAGAAACTTAACCAAGAAGACATAAGGTATGGAGAATAAACAGACAAAAAAAAAAATCTTCAACATCATTAGAAATTAGGAAAAACAAATTAAAAGTACAATATGTTACCACTACACACCAACTATCATCTGTGGGTGTACAGACCCAGGGGGAACTCAGTTGCTTATAATGTCCCAGCCAGAAGCAGAAGAACTAGGACTCAAACCTAGAATTGTCTGAGTTCAAAAATGTGACCTCCCCAGTATACTGTGTAACACACTATAGGCAACAGAATAGTTCAAAAATACTCTCATGTCGTGCATGTAGTTGTTTTGGAATTAGCAGCTGTGACCTCACACACATTCATACACACAAAATCAAACTTTTCTCCCATTTACTTTTCACAAATTAATCGACTCATTAATAATATTTCCCTAGTGGGTCTTTAAGTGCTTTTCAGCATTTATTGGAGTGATGTGCTTAATTTAAAATTATATGAGGCAGTATTACACAGCGGTGAAGGGTTTAGGACTCAGTTTTCCAACTACAAGTTGAAATAGATTGATGTAACTAGAATCAAAGAACCTGAGACTTCTCTTTTCTATTCTGGAAGACCCCTGTGCAAATCATACATCCACTTCACCCCTGGATGTGAATATACTATATTTCATAAATCATGTCATTATCACATTGGAACATTCAGGAAACAAATTATGTTATGCCTCATCCTTCCCTCAAAACTACTAAACTGTTTTTATTTTTCAGTTTCAATCTGCCCCTCTAGAGCTTATATTTTAAATCCATGTTCATGTTTGCTTCTGAACATAATCCTGCAGACTTTCTGATGAGTAAAGCATACAATTACTTATATATGAACAAAAAAGTAGCTTGAGAAATTTCCTTCATAATTAGATAACCTTAGAGAAATCCTGTTTGGACTCACACTATAGGAGCTCAAATTTAGGCACTTACTACTTGTGAGACCTTTGAGCAGATTTCACAATCTCTCTGAACATTTGTTTGCCTTCTTTTATTTATTTCTTTTAAGATTTTTTTTTATGTGGACCATCTTTAAAGTCTTTATTGAATTTGTTACAATATGGTTTCTCTTTTATGTTTTGGTTTTTGTTCAGTGAGGCATGTGGGATCTTTGCTCTCCCACCAGGGTTCAAACCTATACCCCCTGCATTGAAAGGTGAAGTCTTAACCACTGGGACATCAGGGGAGTCCCTGTTTGCTTTCTTTTAAATGAGAACACTAGTACCTATATTTTAGGGTATCATGAATTAAATTCAAGATATCAGTATGCAAAACCCAATTTTTAAAAAAGGTATAAACATTTTATATGTATCAAAGGAAAACCTTTCTATTTTAAAAGACTACTTTTTAAGGTATGTTAATCTTTTATAAGAACATTAAAAAGAAAAAAAAAAGAGAATGTTGTGGGTCAAGTATTTCAAAGGATTTAGGATGTGCAAATGTAGACATTTTGATGAATTTAGGAACTGGGGCTAGACTGAGTTGAATTGTTCTGCAACATGGGGGGATGGGTGAGGAGAAAAAACTTAGAGTTCCCTAAGGCCATCAGGTGGGGAGAGGAGAAGTCAGAGGAGAGAGATGGAGAATAAAAACAAGTCTAGCTACCTAGACTTATTCCAGAAATGTCGAAACTATTATTTCAAATAATAATCCTAGCAGTGAAGTAGCCAAAAAGACTTTTAAAAACAGATGTGTACTGTGTGATTTTTGTTTTGCTCTTTGTAATGAAGATTAGTAAGTATAAGCCTTTAGCCATGAACCTATATTTTTAAGTAAGTAATGAGTTGATGCCTACTGCAGTTCTAAAGGATACAGCTGTCCATGGTTTGGGAAGTCAGCTATAAGACTGATAGGAGAAAAGGATGTTGTCACTGTTTGGGTCAAATCTAAGATAAAGATAAAGGATGAGCAGGAATAAGCCATAACAATGAGTCAAAATCAGGTAGAAAATCAGAGGCGATGAATACAATGAGCAGGAAAGCCCATCTGGGAATTGTCTGACATCTTGGAGAGGGGATGTGAAATGCTATAAAGATCATATTGACCCCATCTAATATTTGTGATGGTCGTATTTGTGAGATATGTAGTTATAATATTCATATTTTGTCTATACTAAGTACCTTTTTACCTTTCTGCCTTGAGAGTTCCTTTTCCATTAAAGATGTTAATATAGAAAGAAAATCTAGGCCATTACAAATAAGGCCTCTTACATAAATCTGAGAAAAATAAAAGCACAATACACCTGATAAGGATATTAAAGTAAAGGATTTCCTAGGCTTCTTATCAAGGTCTTGTGTTATCTTTCTACAGGACATTTTCCTGTCCCCCAGGTACTTTTTAAATCCCAGTCAGGATGTGATCTCCAAAGCCTCATAGAATATATCGATTCCTATTCTCCTTCACGACAGATAAAACCTTCTGTAGCCATTACAATGCAATACCTTCACATATAACTCAGCTTCGCTGAAAGAAAGCAATCTTTGTTTCTTTCTACTTTCAGTCCAATAGGGATTCTGTGCACTGGTTCTTTAAATAATGTTTTTATTTCCTTGATTTTCTGCTGGACTGTGGTTGTTTTATTAGTTATCAGATGATTTATGTATTTTCAATGTACAAGTGCCTAGAGGCTAAGATAAATAGAGGTATTTTTATAGTAAAATTTGAAAAATAGTTCAAGACTTGAAAAAAGCAAAGCTTATTAGGTGCTCAAAATTAAAATGAATGCTTTCTCTGTCATGCTATTTTTGCAAGGGACAAAACAAGACATGTGAAGAGAAAGTCTGATAAATACTCTACTTTTTATCTCTATCCACAGCACATCACTGTCTAGGATAAATATTAAGTCATTTACTATAAGATATCTGGATAGTTTAGAAGAGAATAATCCTGAAAACTATAACCCTCTACCTGGGGCACATGGATGCTGGGATATTTAGGCCTCTACTCTTTAAGTGTTAGAAATAAGTGCCAGTCAACATACCAATGAGACTATCACACCTAGATTTTCTTACCCCATTCCTTCCTCATACAGAAGTGTAAGATTTCCATGGATCCATTGATATATTAACCCATATTAGTAAGGTTGTTATTGTTATGTTAAAAATGAATCACACATTTGTGTACTTCTCTGCTTTGATTAATTATAAGGAGATTTGATAGTTTAATGTTCCAGAGGGTCATCTGTCTGCCCATGGTGGATGGAGAAGCCTTCCCCACATACCATGTACTATTACAAAGAATAGATAAAACCTATTTTCCCTAAAGCTCATTTTTACTGTATTAAAATATGGTAAATTTTTACTGATATTTCCAATTTTATGTTTTGTTGCTATCACATTAATCTCCCATCAAGCTTAACTAACCCCCCCAAATTCCTGATTTGATTATGCTCATGAAGATTAATTATTATTTATGTAAGATCACATGCATGTTGACTTAAGTATATAGGAATTATATCTAGTATAAAAATCAAAGTTAAAAGAATTTTGGCATAAAATATTTCTATTTGGAACAGGCTAAAGAGAATTACTAACTCTATGGGCTGAACTATTTGTAGCTGAAGTTTTTTGACAAAATGAGTACTGAGTAGAAGTGTTCTGGAAAGGACAGAGGTCAAGCATGCATGGCTGATGCACCTTATTACCCTCAGTAATAGATACGGCTTGTAATGTAGGTTCACAACCTGCATGAAGGTGATTAAAATCAACACCAGGTGATCAGCACTGGTTTTGATGAGGTGCTCAGGGGCAGTGAATAGTAGGGGAAAAAGACAGGGTCATGGTTGGGTCCTGGTGAACATGGATACAGAAGAGGTGAGTAGAAAATTAAAAAGCCAGTGAAAGTACTGAATGGAAGCCAGAGATGTAGGAGGGAAAAAAACAGCAGCATATGTGTAAAGAAAGGAGGGAATGGAAGTTTTCAGAGAAGGCAATGCAGAGACTGTGCTGGAGAGGGCAGTTTCTACAGAGTGCTGAGGGCAAAACACAGAACATAGTGCAGGAGGTGATGAAGTGGATGATGAGCTGATTATTCATTTTGAAAGCTTGTTTTGGGTGACAAAGAAGTCACCAAACAGCACAGAATGTGAGTTAGAAAAGAAGATTTTTTTTTCCTTTTAATATTGAATAATTGCATGTGTTTGGGATAAAAATCCAATAAGAAGACAAACGCTGATCATGCAGAAAAGAAAAAGTGTGATAGATATTGCAAGGCATTTGTGATGCGGGAAGGTTGGAAATCAAAGCCAGCATGCAGGGATCTACTATGTACAGCAGAAGGCAAACAACATCCATGGGTAAGTGAGGGCAGTTGGAAAGTGAATGAATGAACATCTACTCAGGCATAAAGACCAGGGAAGGTAATATAGAAAACTATTTGTTTCATTGTCTTAATGAGGAAACAAATGAATTTGGCTTGAGGTTGAGAGAGCAGCTTGTAGGTAGGTAGTTTGAAAGGAAATTCAAAGTCTGGAAGGGTTGCTTCAGGCAATGAGGGAGGAAGGGTTGCTTCAGGCAATGAGGGAGGAATCTGGAGAAGGGATCTTTTGGAAGATCCATGGACAGTACTGGGATTGCATGTGTCATTAGATAACAGGAATTTATATTGGCTTTAGAATGCAATGCTGGGACATGTTGTCCAGGCACACTCAGGGACCCAGGGGAAGGAGGGGCTAAGTTGCATGGTTATGTCAATTCAAAGTGGTTACCATGGAATGAAAATGAGGTGAGAGTGTTTAGGGTAATAGGGACAAATGGATTCTATGTTTCATAGTTGGGTGACAATATAATTTATCATCCAAAATGGAACATATTTAAGAGTGAAAGAAGACAACCAAATAGGATGCCAGGAAACAGGAGTAAACTAAGTCTGTCACCAGGCGAATGGGGATAAATACCATCCTGCTCATAGTGATTAAAACTAATTTTTAAAAAGACCATATGGGGCTTCCCTGGTGGTGCAGTGGTTGAGAGTCTGCCTTCCAATGCAGGGGACACGGGTTCGTGCCCCGGTCCGGGAAGATCCCACGTGCCGCGGAGTGGCTGGGCCCATGAGCCATGGCCGCTGAGCCTGTGCGTGCAGAGTCTGTGCTCTGCAACAGGAGAGGCCACAACAGGTACAGGCCCACGTACCACAAACAAACAAACAAACAAACAAACAAAGACCATATGGATTGGGGAAAAACTTCTAGTAAATGCTCGAAGTCCAGTTGAAGTTGGAGAAAAGTTAGACTGTGAGTAATAGAGTAAAAGACCTGGAAGTGTAGAGTACTGTGGCTAAAGAAAATTGGGATATAAGCGTTTAGATCTCAGAACTTCCATAGATATTTTGTCTCTGGTTAACAAAACAATGTAGTGACACTGGAGGTAAGGAGTCTGCTGGGTTCAGAAAGTCACAGTGGACTAAAGTTAAGGTGTGAATGTACATTATCCCACACATTCTAAAGTTGTCCAGGAAGATAGTGGAATTGATGGTGGAGAGAAAGTTTTTAAGCCAGAGGCCAGAGTCCTCAAAGAATGTGAAGAAAGGAACTTGAGGGATGTCAATCTGGAGCAAGAATGAGGTCTAGGTGACACGAGGTTCAATAAAGATAGTTTTATAAGAGGGCACAAGAGCTATTAAGGAAATGAATACACTTGGCATTGCTAAATGTCATCAAGTATTGGAATCACCCTTGATCCATGCTTGTGACCAAACTTTGATTATAATATTTTTTCCACTGATGAAAGGCAGAGAATTCACTGTTTATGGCAACCAAGATTGTTAAGTTCTACATATCAGTTTTTGGTTTGTTTGCTTGTTTTTGCGGTACGCGGGCCTCTCACTGTTGTGGCCTCTCCCATTGTGGAGCACAGGCTCCAAACGTGCAGGCTCAGTTGCCATGGCTCATGGGCCCAGCCACTCCATGTCATGTGGGATCTTCCTGGACCGGAACACAAACCCGTGTCCCCTGCATCGGCAGGCGGACTCTCAACCACTGCACCGCCAGGGAAGGCCTACATATCAGTTTTAATACTCAATTTAAATGAATAACTTGGACCTCTTGTTTATGTTTTGATTTTGATTAACAAGAATTCATTCATAAAGGACAATCTATTCTTCCTCTGGCAGTAAAAATAAGATTCATTGTGTATAAACATCAGACTTTAGATGATAAAGAATATCTGAAGTTAATTGACAAAATTTGAGGCTTCTTTGAGATTCTTTATCATGAGATCCCAACTGTTTTCTATAGACCAATTTTTATATATCAATAAAAGTGTAAAATTCAGGGAAAAATATATTCACATTTTTGTTGATATCATAAATACTTGCTATCTTCACTCTTGGTCTCTGATTTTAATACACAAAAATCCTATTGCATGGGCACATAAGTTTTATATATTTTTTTCCTTTTTACCGTAATGTATTTTTTTTTTTTACATTTTTATTGGAGTATAACTGCTTTACATTGTTGTGTTAGTTTCTGCTGTATAACAAAATGAATCAACTATATGTATACATATATCCCCATATCTCCACCCTCTTGCATCTCACTCCCACCCTCCCTATCCCACCCCTCTAGCTGGACACAAAGCACCATCCCTGTGTGATGCAGCTGCTTCCCACTAGCTATCTATTTTATATTTGGTAGTGTATATATGTCCATGCCACTCTCTCACTTTGTCCCAGCTTACTCTCCACCTTCCCCCTGCCCTCAGATCCATTTTCTACATCTGTGTCTTTATTCCTGTCCTTCCCCTAGGTTCTTCAGAACAACTTTTCTTTTTCTAGATTCCATATATATGTGTTAACATGTGGTATTTGTTTTTCTCTTTCTGACTTACTTCACACTGTATGACAGACTCTAGGTCCATCCACCTCACTACAAATAATTCAATTTTGTTTCTTTTAATGGCTGAATAATATTCCACTGCATATATGTGTCACATCTTCTTTATCCATTCATCTGTCAATTTAGGTTGATTCTATATCCTGGCTATTGTATATAGGGCTGCAATGAATATTGGTGGTACATGTCTGTTTTTTTTTTTTTTTTTTAACTTATTTTATTTTTTTGCTTTATAACAAATTTAATCAGTTATACATATACATATGTTTCCATATCCCCTCCCTTTTGCGTCTCCCTCCCACCCTCCCTATCCCACCCCTCCAGGCGGTCACAAAGTACCGAGCTGATCTCCCTGTGCTATGCGGCTGCTTCCCACTAGCTATCTACCTCACGTTTGGTAGTGTATATATGTCCATGCCGCTCTTTCACTTTGTCACAGCTTACCCTTCCCCCTCCCCATATCCTCAAGTCCATTCTCTAGTAGGTCTGTGTCTTTATTCCTGTCTTACCCCTATGTTCTTCATGACATTTTTTTTCTTAAATTCCATATATATGTGTTAGCATACAGTATTTGTCTTTCTCTTTCTGACTTACTTCACTCTGTATGACAGACTCTAGGTCTATCCACCTCATTACAAATAGCTCAATTTCATTTCTTTTTATGGCTGAGTAATATTCCATTGTATATATGTGCCACATCTTCTTTATCCATTCATCCGATGATGGACACTTAGGTTGTTTCCATCTCCGGGCTATTGTAAATAGGGCTGCTATGAACATTTTGGTACATGTCTCTTTTTGAATTATGGTTTTCTCAGGGTATATGCCCAGTAGTGGGATTGCTGGGTCATATGGTAGTTCTATTTGTAGTTTTTTAAGGAACCTCCATACCGTTCTCCATAGCGGCTGTACCAATTCACATTCCCACCAGCAGTGCAAGAGTGTTCCCTTTTCTCCACACCCTCTCCAGCATTTATTGTTTCTAGATTTTTTGATGATGGCCATTCTGACTGGTGTGAGATGATATCTCATTGTAGTTTTGATTTGCATTTCTCTAATGAGTAAAGATGTTGAGCATCCTTTCATGTATTTGTTGGCAGTCTGTATATCTTCTGTGGAGAAATGTCTATTTAGGTCTTCTGCCTATTTTTGGATTGGGTTGTTTGTTTTTTTGTTATTGAGCTGCATGAGCTGCTTATAAATTTTGGAGATTAATCCTTTGTCAGTTGCTTCATTTGCAAATATTTTCTCCCATTCTGAGGGTTGTCTTTTGGTCTTGTTTATGGTTTCCTTTGCTGTGCAAAAGCTTTGAAGTTTCATTAGGTCCCATGTGTTTATTTTTGTCTTTATTTCCATTTCTCTAGGAGGTGGGTCAAAAAGGATCTTGCTGTGATTTATGTCATAGAGTGTTCTGCCTATGTTTTCCTCTAAGTGTTTGATAGTGTCTGGCCTTACATTTAGGTCTTTAATCCATTTTGAGCTTATTTTTGTGTATGGTGTTAGGGAGTGATCTAATCTCATACTTTTACATGTCCCTATCCAGTTTTCCCAGCACCACTTATTGAAGAGACTGTCCTTTCTCCACTGTACATTCCTGCCTCCTTTATCAAAGATAAGGTGACCATATGTCCGTGGGTTTAACTCTGGGCTTTCTATCCTGTTCCATTGATCTATCTTTCTGTTTTTGTGCCAGTACCATACTGTCTTGATTACTGTAGCTTTGTAGTATAGTCTGAAGTCAGGGAGCCTGATTCCTCCAGCTCCATTTTTCGTTCTCAAGATTGCTTTGGCTATTCGGGGTCTTTTGTGTTTCCATACAAATTGTGAAATTTTTTGTTCTAGTTCTGTGAAAAATGCCAGTGGTAGTTTGATAGGGATTGCATTGAACCTGTAGATTGCTTTGGGTAGTAGAGTCATTTTCACAATGTTGATTCTTCCAATCCAAGAACATGGTACATCTCTCCATCTATTTGTATCATCTTTAATTTCTTTCATCAGTGTCTTATAATTTTCTGCATACAGGTCTTTTGTCTCCTTAGGTAGGTTTATTCCTAGATATTTTATTCTTTTTGTTGCAATGGTAAATGGGAGTGTTTCCTTGATTTCACTTTCAGATTTTTCATCATCAGTATATAGGAATGCCAGAGATTTCTGTGCATTAATTTTGTATCCTGCAACTTTACCAAATTCATTGATTAACTCTAGTAGTTTTCTGGTAGCATCTTTAGGATTCTCTATGTATAGTATCATGTCATCTGCAAACAGTGACAGCTTTACTTCTTCTTTTCCAATTTGGATTCCTTTTATTTCCTTTTCTTCTCTGATTGCTGTGGCTAAAACTTCCAAAACTAGGTTGAATAAGAGTGGTGAGAGTGGGCAACCTTGTCTTGTTCCTGATCTTAGTGGAAATGGTTTCAGTTTTTCACCATTGAGGACGATGCTGGCTGTGGGTTTGTCATATATGGCCTTTATTATGTTGAGGAAAGTTCCCTCTATGCCTACTTTCTGCAGGGTTTTTATCATAAATGGGTGTTGAATTTTGTCGAAAGCTTTCTCTGCATCTATTGAGATGATCATATGGTTTTTCTCCTTCAATTTGTTAATATGGTGTATCACGTTGATTGATTTGCGTATATTGAAGAATCCTTGCATTCCTGGAATAAACCCCACTTGATCATGGTGTATGATCCTTTTAATGTGCTGTTGGATTCTGTTTGCTAGTATTTTGTTGAGGATTTTTGCATCTATGTTCATCAGTGATATTGGCCTGTAGTTTTCTTTCTTTGTGACATCCTTGCCTGGTTTTGGTATCAAGGTGATGGTGGCCTCGTAGAATGAGTTTCGGAGTGTTCCTCCCTCTGCTATATTTTGGAAGAGTTTCAGAAGGATAGGTGTTAGCTCTTCTCTAAATGCTTGATAGAATTCGCCTGTGAAGCCATCTGGTCCTGGGCTTTTGTTTGTTGGAAGATTTTTTATCACAGTTTCAATTTCAGTGCTTGTGATTGGTCTGTTCATATTTTCTATTTCTTCCTGATTCAGTCTCGGCAGGTTGTGCATTTCTAAGAATTTGTCCATTTCTTCCAGATTGTCCATTTTATTGGCTTACAGTTGCTTGTAGTACTCTCTCATGACCCTTTTTTAATTTCTGCATTGTCAGTTGTTACCTCTACTTTTTCATTTCTAATTCTGTTGATTTGAGTCTTCTCTCTTTTTTCTTGATGATTCTGGCTAATGGTTCCTCAATTATCTTTATCTTCTCAAGGAACAAGCTTTTAGTTTTATTGATCTTTGCTATTGTTTTCTTCATTTCTTTTTTATTTATTTCCAATCTGATCTTTATGATTTTTTTCCTTCTGCTAACTTTGGGGGTTTTTGTTCTCCTTTCTCTAATTGTTTTAGGTGTAAGTTCAGGTTGTTTATTTGAGATTTTTCTTATTTCTTGAGGAAGGATTATATTGCTATAAGTTTCCCTCTTAGAAACGCTTCTCCTGCATCCCACAGTTTTTGGGTTGTCGTGTTTTCATTGCCATTTGTATCTAGGTATTTTTTGATTCCCTATTTGATTTCTTCAATGATCTCTTGGTTATTTAGTAGTGTATTGTTTAGCTTCCAAGTGTTTGTACTTTTTACAGTTTTTTTTTCCCTGTAATTGATATCTAGTCTCATAGTGTTGTGGTTGGAAAAGATATTTGACACAATTTCAATTTTCTTAAATTTAATGAAGCTTGATTTTTGACCCAAGATATGACCTATCCTGGAGAATGTTTCATGAGCACTTGAGAAAAGTGTATTGTGTTGTTTTTGGATGAATGTCCTATAACTATCAATTAAGTCCATCTTGTTAATGTGTCATTTAAAACTTGTGTTTCCTTATTTATTTTCATTTTGGTTAATCTGTCCATTGGTGAAAGTGGGGTGTTAAAGTCCCCTAGTATTATTGTGTTACTGTCTATTTTGCCTTTTATGGTTGTTGGCATTTGCCTTATGTATTGAACTGCTCCTATGTTCAGTGCATAAATATTTACTATAGTTATATCTTCTTCTTGTATTGATCTACTGATCATTATGTAGTGTCCTTCTTTCTCTCTTGTAATAGTCTTTATTTTAAAGTCGATTTTGTCTTTTATGAATATTGCTACTCCAGCTTTCTTTTGATTTCCATTTGTATGGAATATCTATTTCCATCCCCTCAATTTCAGTCTATATGTGTCCCTAGGTCTGACTTGGGTCTCTTGTAGACAGCATATATTTGTCTTGCTTTTGTCTCCATTCAGCCAGTCTGTGTCTTTTGGTTGGAACATTTAATCCATTTTCATTTAAGGTAATTAGCAATCTGTATGTTTCTATTTCTATTTTCTAAATTCTTTTGGGTTTTTTTTTTTTTGGTTCTTTTCCTTCTCTTGTGTTTCCCACTTAGAGAAGTTCCTTTAGCCTTAGTTGTAAAGCTGATTTGATGGTGCTGAATTCTCTTAACTTTTGCTTCTCTGTAAAGGTTTTAAATTATCTGTCAAATCTGAATGAGATCCTTGCTGGGTAGAGTAATCTTGGTTGTAGGTGTTTCTCTTTCATCACTTTAAATATGTCCTGCCACTCCCTTCAGGCTTGCAGAGTTTTTGCTGAAAGTTCAGCGGTTAACCTTATGGGGATTCCCTTGTATATTATTTGTTGCTTTTCCCTTGCTGCTTTTATTTATTTATTTTGTGTTTAATTTTTGATAGTTGGATTAATATGTGTCTTGGTGTGTCTCACCACAGATTTATCCTGTATGGGACTCTCTGCACTTCCTGGACTTGATTGACTATTTCCTTTCCCATGTTTGTGATGTTTTCGACTATAATGTCTTCAAATATTTCCTCAGACAGTTTCTTTTTCTCCTCTTTTCCTGGGACCCCTATTATTTGAATGTTGGTTCATTTAATGTTGTCCCAGAGGTCCCTGTGACTGTCTCAATTATTTTCATTGTTTTCTCTTTATTCTGCTTTGTGGCAGTTATTTCCACTACTCTAATTTCCAGGTCACTTATCCATTCTTCTGCCTCAGTTATTCCACTATTGATTCCTTCTAGGGTATTTTTAATTTTAGTTATTGTGTTGTTCATCATTGTTTGTTTGCACTTTAGTTCTTCTATGTCTTTGTTAAATGTATCTTGAATTTTCTCCATTCTGTTTCTGAGATTTTGGATCATCTTTACTATCATCATTCTAAAGTATTTTCCAGGTATACTTCTTATTTCCTCTTCATTTGTTTGGTCAGGTGGGTTTTCCCCTTGCACCTTCATCTGCTGCATATTTCTCTGTCTTCTCATTTTGTTTAACTTACTGTGTTTGGAGTTTCCTTTTCACAGGCTGCAGGTTCGTAGTTTCTGTTATTTCTTGTATCTGCACCCAGTTGATGAGGTTTGTTCAGTGGCTTGTGAAGACTTTCTAGTGAAGGGGACTGGTGTCTGTTTTCTGGTGGGTGGGGCTGGATCATGTCTTTCTGGTGGGCAGTGTCAAGTCTGGCCATGTGTTTTGGGGTGTCTGTGAACTTAGTATGATTTTAGTCAGTTTCTTTGTTAATGGGTGGGGTAGTGTTCCTATCTTGCTAGTTGTTTGGCATGGGGCATCCAACACTGGAGCTTGCTGACCATTGGGTGGACCTGGGTCTTAGTAGTGAGATGGAGGTTTGGGGAAGAGCTCTCACTGATTAATATTACATGGGGCCAGGAAATCTCTGATGGCCTAATGTCCTTAATTTGGCTCTCCCACCTCAGAGGCTCAGGTCCAGAACTGGCTGGAACACCAAGACCCTGTCAGCCACATGGCACAGAAGAAAGGAAGAAGAAGAAGAAAAAAAAAAAACGAACAGAGAGAACCTCAAAACAAGAGGTAAAAGCAAAACTAAACAGAGAAAAATCACACAAAGAAATATACACACACACAGTCACAAAAAAAAGAGAAAAAAAAAGGAAGCAAGCAACCAAACCAATAAACAAACCCACTAATGAAAACAAGCACTAAAAAGTGAACTAAGATAAACATAAAACCAAAAACACATCAAATGCAGAAAGCAAACCCCAAATCTACATTTATTTCCAAAGTTCATTACCTCAATTTGGAGAACATTCATTGTCTATTCAGATATTTCACAGATGAAGGGTACATCAAGCTGACTCCAGGTACTTAATTTGCTGCTCCTGAGGCTGCTGGGAGTGACTTCCCTTTCTCTTCTTTGTTCGCAGAGCTTCTGGGGTTCAGCTTTGTATTTGGCCCACCTCTGCACAAAGGTCACTTTCAGGCATCTGTTCCTGCCCAGAAAGTATTGGTTAAAGTAGCAGCTGATTAGGGTTCTCTTGCTCATTGAGGTCAGGGAGAAAGAGGGATATTGTAGTCATAATTGGAATGCAGGGCTTGCCTGCAGCAGCAGAGGCTGGTGTGACATTGTAACAGCCTGAACCATGCCGTGTGTTCTCCTGGAGCATTTGGCCTGGATCACAAGACCCTAGCAGTGGAGGGCTGCACAGGCTCCCAGGCGGGTGTGGGTAGTGACGTCTGCTTTCACACAGGATTCTTGATGGCAGTGGTGGTGCAGTAGCCATCTGTGCCCATCTCTGGGGTCTGAGATGATAACCTTGGCTCACACTCATCTCTGGAGCTCATTTAGACGGTGCTCTGAATCCTCTCTCCTCATGCATCCTTAAACAATTGTCTCTTGCCTCTACAGCAGGTCCAGACATTTTCCCAGACTCCCTCCCGGCTAGCTGTGGTGCCCTACCCCCTTCAGTCTGTCTTCATGCAGCCAACCCCTGTCCTCTCCCTGGGGTCTGATCTCCGAAGTCCTAACCTCAGCTCCCAGCCCCCACCCTCCCCAGAGAGTGAGCAGACAAGCCTCTCAGGATGATGGGTGCTTGTTGGCACTGACCATCTGTGTAGGAATCTCTCCTCTTTGCTTTCTGCACCCCTGTTGCTGCACTCTCCTCTGTGACTCTGAAGCTTCCCCTGCCCACCCCCTGTCTCCACCAGTGAAGGGGCTTCCTAGTGTGTTGAAACATTTCCTCCTTCACAGCTCCCTCCCAGAGGTGCAGGTCCCATCCCTATTATTTTGTCTCTGTTTTTTTTCTTTTTTATTTCTCCTACCCCGGTGTGTGTGTATTTTCTTGCCTTTTGGAAGTCTGAGGTCTTCTGCCAGCATTCAGTAGGTGTTCTGTAGGAGTTGTTCTACATGTAGATGTATTTCTGATGTATCTGTGGGGGGGATGGTGACCTCTACATCTTACTTCTCTGCCATCTTGAAAGTCTCCTCTTTCTACCATTATTAAAAGGAATAAATTATTTTTAGCATTTATAAAATGTCTCAGTATATCCCAAGTAAGCTAAGGATTTAACAAGAGAAAATTAGACAATAAAATATTATTTGCATTATTACATTTAAGATATATTATTTTTACCACACTAAAATCATAGCTTGATGTGGGATGTAGCCTTTTTGAAAACTTGGAGAATTTTGCTGACACCAAAATGTAATCGCTCAATGACCTGCAAGTAAAATAATTGTAATTTATTAGCATAACCAAGGTTTTAATTTAAGTTGAATATATATGATTGTTGAAATTATAGAAAGTTTTTACAGATCAAAAGTAACAAAAAATTACCTTAACAAGGGGGCCTCCCTGGTGGCGCAGTGGTTGAGAGTCCGCCTGCCGATGCAGGGGATACGGGTTCGTGCCCCGGTCTGGGAGGATCCCATATGCCGCGGAGCGGCTGGGCCCGTGAGCCATGGCCGCTGGGCCTGCGCATCCGGAGCCTGTGCTCCGCAACGGGAGAGGCCACAACAGTGAGAGGCCCGCATACCGCAAAAAGAAAAAAATAAAAAAAATAAAAAAAAATTACCTTAACATTTAAGGAACCTATTAATTGTTGACCCATTGTTATAGCAATTGTTGCATTCATAACATTTTAATCACTGTATATAAAAAATGTTGATACTTAATATGCTAGGTGAGTAAATCTCCCCTTGGCCCTTACTTTTTCTCCTGAGGTAGACTTATTCATGAAAATGTTGGCTTTCTTCTTTTTCATCTTTTCAGCCTAAGGCCTCTCAGTAGAGTTGAAAATTAATTTAATGTTTAACCCTTCTTATGGGAATACTATCAAGCTTCCAAATTTCATTACATTTACATAGTCCCTGTAAACTCATTTCACAGGCCCTGCCAAGCTGTAATCTTCTTCAAATGTAGTCAGCCGCATGACTAACAATTTCTAAAGATTATATTGTGTAATCTTAAAGATAAAAGTAAGCTAGCTTTAAATTGTTTGCTCACTAAATTTTGCTAAATATTTCTTTCAATCATATGGCACAAGTCCATTATCAAATATTTTACCCATATGAACAGAGAATATTACAGGAAGCTCCAAAACTTCAAGTGATAAGGACAGTGGTTGTTATATGAATAAGCTCAGGGTTTTGTTAATCATGGAAAAATACAGAGCTAAAAACAGGAATCATAGGATTGAACCAATTTCTCTTCTTTAATGGTAATGAGAAGTTGCAGCTGTCTGTTTGCTGATCCTTTAAATCACTATACTTATTCTGAAAGAGAGCATAACCTTCTCTGTAAAAGCAAACATGCTCAATATTTCACAGTACAGAAATCTAAAAGAGAGATGAGAAAGACAAAAATGGCAGTTCCTAAAAGAAACAAGTCCAAAGGAAAAAGAAAAAACTTTGACATACATTCTACAATGAAATTTAAATATGCTTTATATTTTATTCAACATTTTCCCCAGCTTCAGACCCTACAAGCCTTTCAGTCATAATTTTCTCCTGTTTCCTTTAAACATTATTTTCTTTTCCAAACTCTGGACACCTCTGTGTTGGGTTTAAATGATACACTATGAGTAAATAAGTGAAGGTCAAGACAGTGTGCATTTTATTATCTTTGGTAAATTAAAATGTGTTAATTAGTGGTTCTCAAAGTGTGATCCCTGGGCCAGCAACATCTCCATCACCTGGGAAATGCAAATTCCAGGTACCACTCCAGACCTACTGAATCAGAAACCCTGGGCATCAGGCCCAACAGTCTATGCTTCAACCACCTTTCCAAGTGATTCTGGTGTATGCTAAAATTTGTGTAAAGGAAGGTAATGTTATTGGTATTTTAGCATATGGATTTTTTCTATTAGAAATTATAAAAAAAATGTTAACACTTTGTTATCATTGGAGACAGAAAGGTGGAAAGGAAGAATCATTCCCTTTCTTTGCTATTAGAATTTTCTAACAAAGTTAGATTATTATTTTTATTTTATCAGGACTTATCTATACATTAGAAGGATAGCCCGTTTTTTTCTTTGCATTTTTATAGTTCCTTATATATATAAAATATAAATAAAATATTATTTTTTAAGATGTGAATTGAATTCAGTTCTTCTCAGAGCATCTTTTAATTCCAGAGATCAATCTTGTTACCTTTGTAAGTGCTTGTTTTGTGCCAGAAACTGTGCCAAGACCTTGGGTAAAGAAAATGAATGATGAATAAGACATAATTCTTTCTGCCAAGACACTCCAATCTATTTGAGGAGAAAAATGTAGAAAACTACTATAGTTTTCCAAAGTTGGGAGGGTTAGTCTCTAGTGTTAGGATCTATCAAACATAAAAAATATACATTAAAGGGCTTCCCTGGTGGCGCAGTGGTTGAGAGTCCGCCTGCCAATGCAGGGGACACGGGTTCGTGCCCCGGTCTGGGAAGATCCCACATGCCACGGAGAGGCTGGGCCCGTGAGCCATGGCCGCTGAGACTGCGCATCCGGAGCCTGTGCTCCGCAACGGGAGAGGACACAGCAGTGAGAGGGCCACATACGGCAAAATATATATATATATATATATATATACACATTAAAAATGAAAAGTTCTATTATTTTTCCCAAAAGGACTTGAGTTCTGATATACATAAGTGGTATTAATAAAACAAAATGTCAGAATCATGAAAAAAGATGAACAAAAATCTCAAACCTGTAGAATCATATTTTTTTTCTTTCAAGAAACATATATATATATATATATATATATATATTTTGTGGTACACGGGCCTCTCACTGTTGTGTCCTCTCCCGTTGTGGAGCACAGGCTCCAGATGCACAGGCTCAGCGGCCATGGCTCACGGGCCCAGCCGCTCTGCAGCATATGGGATTTTCCTGGACCGGGGCACAAACCCATGTCCCCTGCATCGGCAGGTGGACTCAACCACTGCACCACCAGGGAAGCCCTCAAGAAACATTCTTAAGTGCCTACTTTGTGCCAAGTATTATGCCATGCACTGAGAATTCATAGGATGGAATAGCTACCTTTAAGGCATTTTTTTGTGTGGTAGAAATGATGGAAGCTAAGTCAAATTACAAATAGTAAATCCTCAAAACCCCAAGAATGAAATCTGGACGGATTATAAGGAGGATGGTGTCTAGATGACAAAAGGGAATAGTCAGTTTTCCTGGGAATAATTTTTTTTAGGTTTATCTAATTAATGTTGTTCCCTCATTTTCAAAATAATAAATCTCAGTAAAGGACAAAGTAGAAAGAAGAGAACTTTTGCTCTCATAGTTCACAAACAACCTCTGCAGAACAGTTTTGTATATTTCTTTTGTACTATTTTCCTACCAATATTCCTTTCCTAGTTGAGTTTATGCTTTATTTAAAAGGTTTTGTGATGATTCTTTTCTGCTAATGCATGAGAAATGTCTAATGATTTTTCACGATATCTTTTTAAAATAGCTAAACAGTATTTTATTGTAACTTCTCCTATTTATCCACCTCAAAGTTCAGATTTATATTTCATCATAACTCATACTACCATTATAAATCTTATAAAGTGTCTTTTGCTGGTATTTACAGGTGTACATATTTATTCTCTAAATATGAATTTGTGAAATTGAATAACATAAATATTTTTTAAGGTTCTTGATACATATAGCTGCATTGCCTTACAAAACAGTGAACACTCTCAAAGAACATATATATATATTGGTTCTGGAAATCTTGCCAAATAAGGAAAAACTGATAATATCTATCTCATAATTATAAAATGAAACAAATGTACTAGTTTTTGAGAGTAGAAAAATATTTTCTTAAACTTGATACCACTGTAAATCATCATGTAAAGATTTGTTAAAGAAAATTTGTGTAAAAAACATGGGCAATATCCTTGAGAACTGTTTTACAGCAACTTAAAATTTATTTCATGTAGCCATTTCAGTGTAATACTGCGTATCATAATGTGTAGGATCTCGAGTCACGATGCTAGGAATTAAGTCCCAGTTCAGTCACCAACAGGCCATATTATTTGAGCAAATTGTTGACTCTCTCTAAGTCTTAGTTTTATGAACTCTAAAATGGAATTAAAATATTTTAAGGTATCTGAGATAATTAACTAAAATAATGTGTATAAGCCCTTAAGCAATAAATGCAAGTGTATAAAGACATCAAGAAAGGTTTATTATTATTATTATTGATGGCATTTGGTAAATATAGATGTTGAGACAAATTTATTTCTCTGTGTCTCAGTTTCTTTATATAAAGAAAGGTTTGTATCAGCATATGTCTCAAACATAAGGCATCTTCTGAAATGGTTCGCATTGATCCCTGTTACCTGGTATTCAGGTGTTTGTGTAAATTCCTGCCCTTGAGCATGGGCTGGACCTAATGGCTTGCCTATGACTAGGGGAATATGGCAGAAGTGGAAGGAGGCTTCCGAGATTCAGTTACACAGGTCTGTAATTTCCATCTTTCTTGTGTTCTCATGTGCTCTGATTGGCTTACGCTGGTGAAGCCAGTTGTCATCTTGTGACTTGTCACTGGGAGAGGTCCACAGGGAGTGAAATTGAGGAACTGAGGTTCTCTGTCCAATAGCCTGTGAAGTACCAAATCCTGCCAACAGCTATTTGAGTGACCTTTGGAGTGGATATTTACCACTGGAATTAGGAGATGTCCATAGCCCCAGCTGACACTTTGGTATCATGTGAAAGACTATGATCTAAGCCATACTTGAATTACTGACCTACAGATATGGTGAGATAACACATATTGTTGCTTTGAACCACTAAATTTTGGAGTAACTTGTTCTACAGAAATAGATAAATAATATAATCCCTTAAAGTTTATGAAACTTAGTGATTGAAGACAGTCCTTTAGATTTTTATCTTATCTAAGGTATATGCATTTGTGTATCTTGTAAGAAACTCTTCATTAAAAAATATGTAATTTTCCATAATAGATGAAAGCTCTAATTTGAAAAGAAACACACACCCCAATGTTCACTGCAGAACTGTTTATAATAGCCAAGCCATGGAAGCAACCTAAATGTCCATAGACAGATGAATAGATAAAGAAGATGTGATATATATATATATATATATATATATATATATATATATATATGTCATAGGATATTACTGAGCCATAAAAAGAATGAAATATTGCCATTGAGGCAACATGGATGGACCTAGAGATTATCATATAAAGTGAAGTAAGTCAGACAAAGACAAATATATGGTATCACTTATATATGGAATCTAAAAAATAGTACAAATGAACTTATTTAGAAAACAGAAACAGACTCACAGACATAGAAAACAAACTTACGGCTACCAAAAGGAAAGAGGCCGGGTAACTTGGGAATATGGAATTTTTTTTTAAAGGAATTTTACTAAGCATTTATAACACAAATGTGTATGTACATTTGTTAAAAACTTTGGAATTATTTCTTCCCATATCAGCTTTAAGGAGGCAGGGCATTTAATTATAACAAGTACCTCCCATCACTACATTTAAAAAAACTTTCTATTTTATTAGCTCACTAATCTTTGTTAATATATCATCTCTGTACTGATATTTAAATTATTCTGGGACTAGACCTCTAGTTTTCAATTCCTCTGAAAGAATGTTGCAAAATTCAAAAGACTGTTTTAAAATTAATTTACATTCACATTAATTATAAAAATAGGGAAAATGAAAGTTCAAAATGACGGAGGTGAAATTTAAGTTCTTATTGAAAAAGTTGTAGATTATTTGAAAAATAATTTTAAACTATATATATATATTCATTTTATCTCAAAATATATTCTTCTCACAATACATGTCTTAAATATATGTTAGCATTAATTTTAATAATTTATTTGTTATCCCTAGATTATAAATTATCTATTAATTATAGCAATGGAAATGTAACATGTTAATGTCTTGATAACATACACATAAATGCTTATTTACTGGATTTTTAAAATTTTTGGTAAGTAAATAAAAACAGCTTTCAAAAAATAGAAGATGGCCTATTCTACAATTTTGTTCCAGGAAAAAGTCCTTCCAAAATCATAATTTTGGATGAATTTCAATATTATACTAAGTGGAACATATTAATAAACCATGTGGCAAAGAGGAACAAAGGATTGTGTGCTTTACTATGCCTACTACTGCTCCTTTTTGGCCATCCTAACTAAAGGAAAGAAGTTTCAATGGGAATCATTTAATAATTTAGTGAGAGATAGAGGTATTTTGGAAAGAACATTCAGAACCATAGCATTTAAAGGCCAGTAAGTGACACGGGAATGAGAAGAGCTTGCAGAATGGATACTATAAATAAAAAATAAGAAATATTTTTGGACTGTCTCTTAAAACTGAATGAAGGCAAATTCACATAGGGCAGAATTAACTTGATTTATTTTTCAATGGGAAAATTAAAGAGTCAAAAATTAATGAGATCTGTTTCTGCAATACCTAATACTTCATTATAGATAAGAATAAACATTATTGTCTTCATACTATTATGTGACTACTCTTATTATTGTTGACTTTAATACAAAGCTGCTAAACTACACTTTAGGCAGAACTGCTTATTCCAATTGCTAAATCAAATATAGGAAGCAGTTACTAACCTGGCTATGCAAGAAGCCAAGTTTGATATTTTCAAGCCAAATAAACGTACTTTGTGCCCAGAACCATGCAAATGTGTTTGCCACGCTGATTTAATTAATCAGATGCAGATATTCCCCAAATTAGAAATAGTCATCCTATGGATATCTTGTATATATGAACATGAACTTCTACTATTGGAGAAAATGTGTCTTCTGAAGGGACTTAGAGTGCCAGATGCATCCTCAGGTCAGAGAGACCCCCATTCAGTTACAGTGAATGAGGTAACCACATGCCCAAGTCTCAGCAAGTGACCAAGAAAGGCACAAGAGTCCTGGAACCCACTGGAGCAGTGCCTACACAGAATTATATGATAACTGGATCATATGGGCTTCCCTGGAAGTCAAAGAGCCATTTGTCACATTGTTTATATGAAATAATGTATTTGGGTTCCAAATAACTGATTCTAAGTAAATAAATAAATAAGTTTTGGAAGGGAATCTGTTAGTTGGGAACTGCCTGTAATTGCCAAATCTGGCCTTTGTTCTGAGCTCTGTGAGTGACAACCATTGACAAACAATCACCTTATGGTTCCCCTGGGACCTGAGAGAGCAAACACACTCTCTTATCTCTCTATGGTTGATCAGCCTCCATGCTAGAAAAAGTCTGGCTCAATAAAGCCTTAAAATATAAGGTGATCTGTACATTGAAACCTAAAGTTATTTTCAGTATTATAAATATTTTAAGTATTTTCAATATAATTCTTTAAAAAATCCTGAATTCTGAGCTATTGGATGGGCCAAAATGTTTGTTCATTTTTTTCCATAAGATGGCTCTAGCAGCACTTGGTTGTCTTTAATGTCATTCGAAACAATTTTGTTAGATTGTATATGATAGCTGTCATCAGCATGCACTTAATAAAAGACTTATCAAAATTGGTGAATTTCTGTGTAGCTATTTTAATATTAAAGATGGAAGAAAAAAAGCTACATTTTTGGCAGATTATGCTTTATTATTTCAAGAAAGGTAAGAACACAACTGAAATGCACAAAAAGATTTGTGCAGTGTATGGAGAAGGTGCTGTGACTAATTGAACTTGTCAAAAGTGGTTTGAAAAGTTTCATGCTGGAGATTTCATGCTGAACGATGCTTCAAGGTCGGGTAGACCAGTTGAAGTTGACAGCGATCAAATCAAAACAATAATTGAGAACAATCAACATTATACCACGCGGGAGATAGCTGACATACTCAAAATATCCAAATCAAGCATTGAAAATTATTTGCATCAGGTTGGTTATGTGAATCACTTTGATGTTTGGGTTCCACATAAGTCAAGTGAAAGAAACCTTGACCATATTTCCACATGAGATTCTCTACTGATACGTAATGAAAACGTTCCATTTTTAAAACAAATTGTGACAGGAGATGAAAAGTGGATACTGATGAAATGTGGAATGGAAGTGAGCAGGCGGCAAGTGAAATGAACCACCACCAACCACACAAAAGGTCAGTCTTTATTCAAAGAAAGTGATGTTGTGTATACGGTGGGATTGGAAAGGAGTCCTCTATTATGAGCTCCTTCCAGAAAACCAAACAACTCATTCCAACAAGTACTGCTCCCAATTAGACCAACGGAAAGTGGCACTCCATGAAAAGTGTCCAGAATTAGTCAACAGAAAATGCATAATCTTCCATTAGGATAATGCAAAACCACACGTTTCTTTGATGACCAGGCAAAACTGTTACAGCTTGGCTGGGAAGTTCTGATTCATCCGCCATATTCACCAGACATTGCATCATTAGATTTCCATTTATTTTGATCTTTACAATATTCTCTTAATGGAAAAAATTTCAATTCCCTGGAAGACTGTAAAAGGCACCTGGAACAACTATTTTCTCAATAAGATAAAAAGTTTTGGGAAGATCGAATTATGAAGTTGCCTGAAAAATGGCAGAAGGTAGTGGAACAAAATTGTGAATACTTTGTTCAATAAAGTTCTTGGTGAAAATGAAAAATGTGTCTTTTATTTTTACTTAAACAACCGAAGGCACATTTTGGCCCACCCAATATTATTCTCCCTGCAGATTAAATCCCAGGATTTGTTTTCCCCTTGATTATAAGCAAGTAAAAAATCCTACAGTGCAGTTTATATCCATTTTGAACAAATTAAAAAGAACTGTCAGGTAAGTCAAGAACAGCTCTGTTCTCTGAAATAAAATGCATGCTTTCAGTGAGCCTGGGTATTAGGTGCCTAAGACCCATTGGAGCTGTCAAAATGAACAAGTCCTCCAAACAATATTATATACAGAAAATAAATGTATAAACACCTGAAGGACACATTATGTCAGAGTGTATATTTCTGAGTTCATTTTTTCTAGTTAAATTGGCTAGTGAAAATCTAAACCTCTGGTTAAAACACTGGCCTCCTCTTTCTTCTACATGTTTTTAAATACCTTTCATCAAAATGAGACAGGTGAATTTCTTTTTACAACTGGCTACTGGTAAGGAGCTATTTATGCCATTTATCCACTTGAACTCTATCCTTGGGAAAAATACACAGAGCAGCATTTGACTATGGGGTAAAATTCTCTTTTCAGTAAGTCAATTCTGGTACAACATTTTTTTTTTCCCTGTTAAAGTCTATAATACTCTTCTGGACTCTGCTATCTATAGTCTTACATAGAAATAAATCAACTCCATAGTTTCCATAATTTATTCATCATTCATTTTCCTGTCCTAAGATCAGCATTTATTGAGACTACACTGTACAAAGGCATATCAAAGTGTTTCCCATCTCCAAGCCAGATCTATGCAGAGAATTGGAAGGTCAGACAGATTTCCCTTAAAACAAGCAAGAAGGCTGGCTACAGTTAAGTCAAAAAGAATGACATTACTGTAAATCTTCAGCTTTGATGAGATGAAGGAGACTACACCTTGAGAAAGTTTAGGATTGTCCTATGGCAGGACTTTTATTGAAGATAATTTTGGGGCTACTTTATGAATTTGTATTTCTCCCCAAAGGGTCACAGTAAATATAGAGTTAGAAATATGTAATCCTGTTGTTTGAAATGCCAGTAATGATTAGCCAAATACATGTAACCCACCTAGATTCAAGATGTGGCCCAAGATTCAATGTAAAGTTTAAAAAGTTCCTTCTGTGATGTTACTTTTTAAATACTGACCAGATACTAATGTTAGTAGCTAAAATGTGTCACTTTTTCATTTACATGCTTTGATTTAATAAGGTAGTTAATATATTTTAAGAGTACACATACACACAATTTTTTATTATTTAAATTTCAGGTGTACAACCTTATAGTTCAACATCTGAATAACTTTCATTTTTGAAGTGGGGTAAGTGAACTACAGACATCATAGATAACATTTTTTTTAACTTTATAAGGACTGTGATTCTGTTTTTGATACATATTAAATACAAAATACAAAACTCACTGTTCTGATCAAGATAGGGGAAAATCATTCTTCGACATTTCAATTCTCATGCAATGAAAGTGATCACCACAAAGTTGTTTACCACCCATCAACCCTTTAACCCATTTCACGCACCCTCAATCTCCCTTCCCCTCTGGTGACCACTATTCTGTTCTCTGTATCTATGAGCTCATTTTTATTATTTATTTGTTTGTTTGTCTATATCCCACATTTGAGTGAAATCATACAGTCTTTGTGTTTCTCCATAGACATTTAACTTAAAATAGTACCCTGCAGATCCATCTATGTGGCTGCAAATTGCAAGATTTCATTCTATTTTACAGCTGAATAATATTCCGTTATATGTATATACAATATCTTCTTTACATTCATCCTTTGATGGGCACTTAGGTTGCTTCCATGTCTTGACTATTGTAAATAATGCTGCAATGAACAGAAGGGTGTCTTTCTTTTCAAGTTAGTGTTTTTGTGTTCTTTGGATAAATACACTGAAGTTAAATAGCTAGGTCATATGGTAACTTTTTTGTTGATTTTTTTGAGGACTCTCCATACTGCTTTCCATACTGGCTGTACCAACTTATACTCCCACTAGCAGTGTAAGAAGTTGCCTTTTCTCCACATCCTCTCCAATATTTGTTATTCCTTGTAGTTTTGACAGCCATTCTAACAGGTATTAGGTGATATCTCACTGTGGTTTTGATTTACATTTCCCCAATGATTAGTGATATTGAATATCTTTTTATGTGCTTCTTGGCCATCTGTATGTCATCTTTGGAAAAATGCTTGTCTATCTACTCTGCCTATTTTTTAATCAGCTTGTTTGATTTTGTATGGGTTCTTCATATATTTTGGGTACTAAACCCTTATTGGATATATGACTTGAAAATATCTTCTCCTATTCAGTTGGTTGCCTCTTATTTTGATGTTGGTTTCCTTAGATGTGCAGAAGCTTTTTAGTTTGATACAGTCTCATTTATTTATTTTTGCCTTTGCTTCCCTTGTCTTTGGAGTCATATTCACATAAAACATCTTCAAAAAAAGTCAGTTAGGTTACTGCCTATGTTATCTTGAAGGAATTTTAGGATTTCAGGTCTTACATTCAAGTCTCTAATCCATTTTGAGTTAATTTTCCTATATGGTGTAAGACAGTGGTCTAGTTTCATTATTTTGTCTAGTTTTCCCAACACCATCTATTATAAACACTGTCCTCTCTCCATTATATGTTCTTTTTGCTGCTTTGTCATATGTTAATTGTCCATGTTTGTGTGGCTTTATTTCATTGCTCTCAATTCTGTTCCATTGAGTTCTGTGTCTGTTTTTGTGCCAATACCATACCATTTTGATTACCATAGCTTTGTAGTATAGTTTGATATCTGGCAGCTTGATACCTTCAGTTTTGGTCTTCTTTCTCAAGATCACTTTGATAATTTGTGGTCTTTTTTTGGTTCCATACAAATTTTGGAGTCCTTTGTTCTAGTTCTGTGAAATATGTCATTGGAATTTTCATAGGAATTGCATTGAATTTGTAGACTGTTTGGGTAGTATGGACATTTTAACAGTATAAGTTATTTTAATCCCTTAGAATTGAATATCTTTTCATTTTTTCATATCATCTTCAATTTCTTTCATCAGTGTCATAGTTTTCAGTGTACAGGTCTTTCACCTTCTTGGTTAAATTTGTATCTAGGTAGTTTATTCTTTGTAATGCAATTGAAACTTGGACTTTTTTCCTTAATTTATTTTGACAGTTTGTTATTAGCATATAGAAATGCAACAGATTTCTGTAAATTGATTTTTTATCCTTCAATTTTACTGAGTTTATTTATTAGTTCTAACATTTTTGTGAAGTCTTTGGGGGTTTCTATATATAGTGCAATATCATCTACAAATAGTAAGAGTTTTACTCCTTCCTTTCTGATTTGGATGCTTTTTATTTCTTTTTCTTGCCTAATTGCTGCAGCTAAGACTCCTAATACTATGTTGAATACAAGTGGTGAGAGTGAGAATCCTCATCTTTTTCCTCATCCTATAGAAAATCTTTCAGCTTTTCACTGCTGAGAATATTAGCTGTGAGTTTGTCATATATGGCATTTTTATGTTGAAGTATATTCTCTCTATACCCAATTTGTTGAGAGCTTTTATTATAAAAGGATGATGAATTGTGTAGGATATTTTTTCTGCATCTATCAAGATGATTCTATGAGATTTTTTCTCACATTTTGTTAATATGATGTGTCATGTTGATTGATCTGTTAATGTGGAACCATACTTGCATCCCTGGAATAAACCCCACTTGATTGTGGTACATGATCCTGTTAATGTATTGTTGGATTCTGTTTGCTAATATTTTGTTAAGGTCTGTTTCATCTATATTAATCAAGAATATTGACCTGCAACTTTATTTTTTTGTGTGTGATCTCCTTGTCTGGTTTGCATATCAGGGTAATTCTGGCTTCATAAAATGAGTTTGGAAGGTTTCCCTCCTCTTCAATTTTTTGGAAGAGTTTAGGAAGGATAGGTATTAAATCTTTTTTGAATGTTTTGTAGAATTCACCAGTGAAAGTTTCTGGTCCTTTTTTGATTGTCGGGAGCTTTTAGATTACTGTTTCTGTAACCTTATTAGTAATTTGTCCATTCAGATATTCTATGTCTTCATGATTCGGTCTTGGAAGATTGTATGTTTCTAGGAATATATCCACTTCTTCTAAATTGTCCTCCTATTGGCATATAATTGTTTGTAATAGTTTCTTATGATCCTTTGTATTTCTGTGGTATCAGTTACCTCTTCTCTTTGATTTCTGATTTTAAATATTTGAGCTCTCTCTCTTT